>NW_023596297.1:12001343-12233059 GCF_011947565.3 Pollicipes pollicipes | reverse complement strand
AGCGACTGAAATAAAGTGCCATGACACCTAGACGCTAATTGGATTTTCTCAGTGTCTGGCGCTCCATGAACAGATGCGCAACAACGTCCGTTGCGTTTCTTTTCAGGCTGTTATAGAATAAAGGAAGACTGCTTGGTGTGAACCGGAGAAATGCCTTTAGATTGATGCAAAGACAGCTTTGTAAAAAAGAAAATAAGGTAACTGATTTCTTATTCTTATCTAAAGGAGCGGTTGTGATTGTCACAATTCCCGATAATCAGGTTACCCTAACTGATCAATTCGACAGGTTAGGAACATGTTAACCTACCAGACATTTGATGACACCTTGGACAATTCCACGACCTAGCAGACCTTGAAAACATTTATCAGGTTTTTGGAAAAATTAGGTTTTTTACTGGGATTTAACCTAAATCTAAATATATTTCATTATGCTAAAAATGTGGGACATAAATTTCCATTATACACCCACAAGCCAAACCAATTCTGGACCTGCTGTATTTAATAGCCATCAGCTGATCATAAAACCGGCTGCTGAACTAGCCAGCTAGCCGCCGGCTCCGTGTAGCCTAGCCATCGACCCGAGAATCAGCTATACGTAACCACCCTTGGTGCGCAAGAACAAGGTGTTTCAAAATGTCTACTGTGGCCAATAAGGTTATCAAACTTTGTATCCTCTATCTCTTAAATCAAACCTCGGAATTGACATCCTTCATAAAAGGTCGCCAGTCCAGGGAGGTAGTCAAGGGGGGGGGTTCTAAGGGACATGCCGCCCCCTCCCTAGACCAAAAGGATTCAAGTCGATACATAGTGATTTCGCAGGCGTTCTGTCCCATTTCGCAGAAGTCAGGATACAATTTTACATCCCCTGAGGAAAATTGTGGCTACGTGCATGCACTAGAACAGCACAAAAACGCATTGATTCACGCACATCGGTTTCGATGGCGTACTCTTTAACGGCCTTGCTGCGGAAAGTATACATATGATACCATTATCGACACCCTGGAACCACAGTAATCGTATTTTAGTGCATGACTGTCCAACTGTCCCCCATCCCATTAGAACAAATTAGAAAGCATACCGTAATACAATGAACCAGGGACATCAAAGCGGTTGTAAACGATGCAATTTACCTTGGAGCGCTTTGTCTGAGTGCAGCGTCCTCGCGTTAGCGGCGTTTCGTCTAATCCAACAACTACAACGCCGCTGTCATGACTCGCCGCAGACGCGCGGTGTACAGAAACGCTTCAAAGAAATTCACCGATCCGGGCGCGCGGCGTCGCCTAAAAATATCGACTCTCACAAATTTAGTACCAAATCCACTCCTGCCCGGACATTTTAGCGCATTGCATCCCGCCTGATCGCATCGACCTGTGACGGCTGACGCAGTACCGGAGAGCTGCGCCGCCCGTCGGGGTCAGCACGAGGTCGATTCGCCGTCGGCGAGCGGGCTGGCTCTAATGGAGGCCGACCAACCAGTATTTCATGGCCCAATTCCCTCCACTTCGAACATGGACAAGTCGTAAACGAAAATTAAACCTTGGCCGAAGAGTGCATGCGAATGGAAAACACGATGGATGTAATGCGTTGCCGCTTGACAGGTGGCATTGTTAATTTACACTAGGGCGCATGAAGCAGCGACGCACAGCATCGCAAGCGGAACATATCCCTTCCCGCGGATCTGAGGATGAAAGGACCTAAACCAATCTTTGAAATTGGATCAATGCAAACTAGCTTGCGAAGACGTTTGCAGTGGATGGAAGGCATTGATGAAATGAGAGCGCCCTTTTAGGAAATAGTCTGCACGTTGACAAGCTTACTGACTTCATGTTAGTTCGATGAACAGTACGCTGCGTCGCTGAAAGGTTTGTTGCTTTCCAAAGGCTTGATGAGTCTGCGTCTGCAACGCTATGGTGTTATGGTGTGTTTAAACAGGGCACGCAAAAGAATTTAAGAGAAGAATAAACACTCATCCTGCATCAGGTGACCGAAGAATATATCAGTGGTGGTGATGACGCCCTGACAGCCAAAGCTGTGGCGACTTACAGTCCCACGTAACATTTACGCAGCTTTTTGTTATTGAGCTGCATGGGCCATAAGGAACGCTGATACATAATGACAGGGTAATATATTCCGTATAACGTGTCAAAAGTCTGCTTTAAAAGATGGACTGCAACTGCTGTGCTTCAAAATCTCAAATGCCGTGATAGCAGCCTAGCGCTAAATCAGTCACTGATAGGTAGTGCGCCGTTGTGTTGATAGTGGTGACGAAATCGACACAGGCACCTTGAAGGCCAAGACCGAAATTATCCTAAAAAAACACTTGTGTGTGAATATAAGCATCCCTGACGCCGTGGAACCGTGGACACCCGCGGCCTCCCACGGTCCGCCGACACCCACCTTACAGAACGTTTGTTCGTTCTTTTCCGAATTGTGCCAAAGTTGGCAGCTTTGGATCCAGTCATGTTGCACGCAACTACGTCGAGTCGACTTTCGAACTGATTGCAAGTCAAGTAGACTGTTCGGCTGAGGGGAAAAGGCCGAAAACACGGTGACCCAGCCGGTATCCTAAAACAAAATGGGAAAGTATTTTGACCGTGAAGCAGAGTACACTACCCAACCCAAAGCGTAGACGAATCGACTTCGTGTAATCACACGACAGAAGTTTTGAGTAGTTGTAGCCATGGTGGAAGCGGCTGAAGACTACTTTCTGAAAGCTCAGGCCTGGAAAATGCATTGCCTTCGCTCTTGCCTTCTGAATAGCAAACGCAATTGAGTTCTTCTACAAACATTGGAACGTTGCACCTAATCCCAACTTCTTTTCAATATAAAACTGGAAGACCAATTCAGGGACAAACAATTGTGTCATCTCTTGCAGATCCCATTGCTATTATTTCAGCTAGTCGAGTAGAGAAGCAGCAATTGAATATACCCTTCCATCCTGCGTCAGGCGTTCAGATAATTCTGCATTCGATAACGGCGTCATCTGGAGGCCAGAAGTGGAATATGTGCATATACGGTTCGCAGGATAAGTCATGCAATTATGTTTTATCAGCTGAGTGTCCAAAATGAGTGGGGCTGCGAAAGAATGTATACCGTTATTGGTGTATTTGTATTTCAAAACTGCAGGTGACATGAGCTGAAGCATGACATTGGCGCATATTGGGCAGTCCACGCATCACAGTTTCTCCCTTGCTTTCGAGTTTGTCATCAAGCCTGGTGTCCGGACAGACATCTGCTCAGGCATCTGCTGTGCGTTGTTAACCCGTTTTTAACAGTTTATTTAACAGACACAATGTTTACAGTAGCACGCTGATCGTCGGCTTCCTTTTTCAGCTCGGGTCTTGGTGACTAGCCCGGCAAAGACCCCAAGTGGCTCCCGGTCCAGCGGCTGAGTTTGTGGCAGCTGTTTAACGTCTACCAGACTCTCAGACTCTCTTATTCTGCAGCACGCTTCCATGTTCTACAGATACATCCCAAAATGACGAGCCTGGAGCTTTCGTATTCTAACCCAATCGCGGAGCCTACATCATTCGATGCTACAGCTTCGAAAGGGCCATTCTTTGAAGGATACATGGGTGGAGACAGGTGTCTCCACATACGTGTGAAGACACCTTCTTCAACGCGACTCTAACTAGACCGAATACACCGAACGAGCTCCGTATCCACGGCCAGCAGCCAGGCCGAAATCGGTGGACGGGTTGGCAGCGAGGGAAAGACATGGACATTCTGTGAATTATTGAAAGCATCGGTGACTTGCACAGTATACAATATGAGTGAACGTGTGATAGGTATGCAGCGAAACTGACAGCAGTGGCACGTAACTACAGTCTTACAGCAATCACCCGGCTTGCCACGGATAAACAACAGTTTTGGCCATTTGAAGTCGTTTCAAGCTGTTGTTACAATGTGACACGTTGATACGGGCCGGCAGTGCACCGTATCGAGCCAGGCCATCAGGCCTGTTCACGGAGTGGGTTAGCCCATTGATGAATGCAGAGCACCGCCTAAGTCTGCCTGGGCACACGCCCGCCGATGAGCTCGGAAGTGGGACCATCTCTGATATCAAAAACACAAGTTCACCGATGGTACCCATCGTTCGGTGCCATAGGCAATGCTGTGGAGCTTCACCATGACTTCACTGCGGCGCAACCATAAAGCCAAATATGAAAATGCACTTGTATGGCCACTAATCCTAAATTGCCATCGCAGAACCAGCAACTATTGTAAAGTGCTGACACCTGTGGCAGGCTTTAGATGGGAGAGCTATGTAGAAGCTAAGAGAACAGGAGAGATGAATACCAGATAGCGATGGGAAACGCGGATATCAGCCATTCGTGTATTTTGAAGAGGGTTCTAGACACCGGTTATTGCAATTTGTGATAGAAGGGGAAAACGTTAGATTCTGAGGCAAACTTGAGAAAAGGAAAGGTAAGGGGGGGGGCGGTATCTTCATTTCTATAACGACCAATAATAACTTTCGAATACAGAATCGGGGGTACCGATAGCGTGCGTGTACACAAATTGAAGATGATTGGGCTAGAGCAAACAAAAAGCAGTGAGTTGGGGGTCATGTGTTATACCGGTCGACTTAGCGTTCTTCGGATGACGTCAGTTTTTCACGCCACTTGTGCGTGGCGTTGTTTTGGTGTCATGACATGACAAGGCATGACATGACATGTGATGTTTCGACATGCAGCACGTGCCGCCATTGTATCGATACGAAAATGTGCAATAAATATGCAAATGCTAAACTGGCATGAGCGGTGACAGTTCCCGTGTGACATGGTAGAATCCAGCGAAAATTGCATTGGAAATGTACGGAATCGTTAGCGCACTGCGTGCGCTGTTGTCAAGGGCGCATGCAGTGCGCTAACATCATTTGCCTGCGACTGACAAGTAAAATGAATTGATATATAATACCACTATATCGAAAAAGGCTATGCTCAGAGTGTGCTCGGCAAAGAGGACCATTGTACATCGCCTTCAACTAAACTCACATGTATATATGGTCAAGGTATGGTTTAGTGATAGCATCGACGTTGCAAAGAAAGAAGTGCTGATTTCGGCTGATGAACGCGAGCGTTTCAGATAACAGCAACGCCATAAAACAAAACGAACAATAGAGCTACACATCTGATAAAAGTGATGGAAGTGGACACTGAAAAACAACCTAGAAGCGCTCACGCTGAGTGCTCAAAACTAAATTTACTACGCTATGCGTTCCGCTTGTGTAGGCGCTCGATGAGGCCACTTTTGGACGATGTCCAGGTTCGATCCACGCGCGCTTGTGTTCTATTTCGCACTGCGAGATTATTTGATTTATGGCCATTTGTAGGGAATAACCCTGCCTCAAAGAGGTACCTAATTAATTTAGAAAAGCGACAACTCAGACCACAACGAGCCGGAAGGAATTTGAGGTGGCGTGCACAGTACTCTCTGTGTCATCGCAAGCATGAACTTCGTAGTCTAAAAGACATGTTTTTGCATTACAATGTGTTGTCGCAGTGTGAATAATGTCGCATGCCGCAGTATGCGGTTCTCGTCTTATTGACGTCTGCATTTGCTCTGGCAACACAAAGCAGGACCACAGCAGAATGTCAACCCGAGCTTCGAACAGGCCAGACGATCCCGGGCAACACCTGGTCTTATCGGCACTAGTATGTCGGTAGGTACCACCGCAGCCAGCTCATTCCTTGGCTTCATCGGAGACAGCGCAGTCACTGGTCCCATTCGATGCAGCGCAGCAGCTGGCCTCACAAGAGCCAATGCAACAGCCAGGCCCACTACTCATCACTAGCCTATCGCAATATCAACCAATGAAAACTGGAAAGTTGAGCTCAATGTAGGGAAATGTTTACAGCGCAACAGTCACCTTGAAGTCACTGTGGAGTTACAACGGTGTTGGTGGTGGTGGTGTGTGTTTGGGGGGGGGGGAGCTAGCACGATTTTTATCTCGAAACTTTCCATGCACCCTCGTAAGGCAATGTTAAATGTTGCCTGGAGTTGGGGGAGGGGGCAGCTGCCTTCCCCTTGTCTCCCTAATCTGCTGCCCATGCTTCGGGGCCAAGCTGCAGCCATTGGAGTCGAATCAATACATTAGCAGATGTGGTTAAGGAACATACAAAGCCATAAGGACAGGAACTCAGCAACCCGTCCCCAGCAAGCAAAGCAACGCAAAGAGGCACCATTTCGCTGAATCCAAGATGCTTTCAATGTGAGTTCTAACTAAAGTGTGGGGGGGGGGGGCAGTCCATTCAGGCACCACGGTACCCAGGACCGAACTTTGCGACACTGTATGTAGAACTGTGATCGATAATGATTTTCCCCTTTAATCCAGATGTTGGAGCAGGGGCGCAGCCAAGGGAGAGTTCTGAGGATCTGATGCCCTCTCCTTAAACTCAAATTTTTCGTTTTCACCATACCGATGGCTGCCGTCAGAAAGTAAAAAGTCGGTGTGATGTAGAGGTGCAGTTTCCTTTCCAGTTGAGAAGGGCCTTCAGCCTCTTTTCCCTGCAGTTTGGGAAGAAGCGGGCTAAACATAGGTGGAAACCCGTTTGTTGGCGTATTTTGGGGATAGGATGGGTCATTTTCCACTGTGCAGCCTCCACTGTTCCATTGAAGTATATCAGCTGCCATCTCCGGACCTGTCCTATCACTCTGTAGCCAGCTCTGGTTCAAACGTAACATTTCAGGCGCCCCCTCCGGCCCTATGTCATCACTCTATAACGAGCCGGAGTCCCTACTCATGTCGTCTGCAGCCAGCTCTGGTCCAGGTTTCATAATCAGCTCTGGTGTCGGTGTAATCCGCTCTGAAGCAAGCTCTGGCCGCAGTGTGACCACTCTGTAACTAGCACTGGTGCCACTAGTAGTCATCTTCAAACAAGTATTGTCAGACAGGGATCCTATTTGGTACCAAATCTCAAGTGCGCAAACAAATGGATAAGCAAGAGCAAAAATCATCGCCTCCCGTCAGATCTAACAAAATAGTTGGAAGCTTCACTCTGTTAGCGATTTAGTTTCGTCGTTATGTACCAACTGATAATTTTACCGTTGTGTATTTGGTCCCCAATTCGCTAGTGTTACAGACTTGGTCTTGAATCCGCAACACCTACCGTTCATTATGATTTGGTCCCAGGGGACCAAATCATGTAGCACCGTACACTGAAATAATGCGTGGATGCATCATTATAAAACGAAGACTAAACCTCCGGAATAAAGATTTTCGACTATTTCGAAAGCCCTGACGACCAACCATGAGTTCCACGCTTTCCTACGTATGCATAAACTATGTTTCGTATATTTCAGCTTGGTACCAAATAAGACCCCGTCTCATTTTATTAACACGAAAATGGCTGGTGTCAATTGCGGCTCCACCGCCTGCGTCAAAACCGGCTCCGCCCCTAGGCGACAAATCCGTAACGAGTTCTGGTCCCATTGCAGACCCTACGTAAATAGCTTTGTCGCTGGGGTGACACCTCCCCACCCAGCTCTGATGTATCCAGCCTCAGAACCAGTGCGACTACGTCTGTATCCAGCCCCAGAACCAATGTGACCACGTCTGTATCCAGCCTCAGAACCAGTGTGCCCACGTCTGTAACCAGCTCCGGTCGGCCGTGGCGGCCTCCGTAACTGGCCATCCATAATCGATGCGTGCGGTCGGTCGCGTGCCCAGCAGTCTGTCTATATTCCGTGGGGGCGGGCGCGTGGCTCCGCCCCCAGCGACTGGGTCCTGGCTTTGGGCACGTGCTGACCGAATTCGGTCTCACAGAAATCGTGCTGCTGTGGAGCTTTCTTCTCTCGGAGAAAGGGTCAGCGAGACTCACCCATTGGTAGTAAAAGATCGCCATGTCTTTATCTCATGTAGAAAGATCAGAACGAGTGTTGGTCGGCTCCTGACCAGCGCTACCCTTTAAGTTAAGCTCGTCATAAATAACCGCAGAACGGCCATGCTACTGTTACTCTGTTTGTATTAAGACAGTTAATTCCTTGTAACTGGCGATTGCAATTTACATCTGTCGCCTTGCGTTTATTTTGCGCAGGTCCTTCCGATGAGAGTTTTGTTTATTGCAATGCAATATATATTTCGCTATCGACTTTTTTGAGGCCTGTAGGATATTGCACCTGAATTATTATTCCGTTTCAACACCATGTTCGCGAAGAAAATAAATCCCCGGTGCTGCAGGCAATATGGCCCAGCTGCCCCGAGCCCCACTTCACTGGACCGTGGCGGCGGCCGGATGGAGTGCCTCACACCCACCTCACCATTACCGCTGTGTCTGCGCGTGCCCGATCTTACAGCGGCCGGATCGCCCAGCTGCCCCCCTGTCATCCTCGTAAAACGCGGCTCCATCGCCCCGGCACACGGACGGAAGTCTTCCCGACGCCGCTTGTGGACGTCACGTCACAGGCGGCGCCCGCGAGCGCGGCGCGATAACGCCGGGGCGGGCGCGGCCGGCCGGTGGGCGCCCGTTCCAAGGAGAGGGACCCGGCCGGCCGCGGCGCTTATCGCGGACTCGAGCCGACGCCGCGCGCTCCCCCAGGACCGATTTATCTCCCGACTAGATCGGAAGGAGGCCACTTTGACTATCCGCCATAAAGTGGCGCGGGTGCTGGACGGCCGCGGCGGATCGGCCGAGGTCGCTAGTGGTCCCCGGGGCACGGCGGCTTCTCCATCAGCCCATCACTTCTAATTACTCGGACAGAGATGGCAGTCGACCGCCGCTGACCGCGCCCGGCCCGTGCAGACTGCCGCCGATAGCAACGGTACGTTGGGATATGCATGCTCCTCTTTTGCTGATGGTGGATTTGTCTCATACCTCCCGCGGACTGGAACCTCTCAGGCTTTGCTCCGATTTCAGTACCGTTTGTGATGAATCTGGCCATATCTCAGGCATCTAGGTGGTCAGATGTGTTTACTTGCTGACATGTACTTACATGCGGTCATTGCTGAGCTATGACTGTCTCTTAAGTTTGATCTGGATCATTTTGAGTGGATTGTTTTCTTCTGTTTATTTTCCAAAACCAGGCGAGGGAAGGAGAGAGAGAGAGAGAGAGAGAGAGAGAGAGAGAGAGAGAGAGGAGAGAGAGAGAGAGAGAGAGAGAGAGAGGAGAGAGAGAGAGAGAGCGAGAGAGAGAGAGAGAGAGAGAGAGAGAGAGAGAGAGAGAGAGAGAGAGAGAGAGAGAGAGAGAAGAGAGAGAGAGAGAGAGAGAGAGAGAGAGGAGAGAGAGAGAGAGAGAGAGAGAGAGAGAGAGAGGAGAGAGAGAGAGAGAGGAGAGAGAGAGAGAGAGAGAGAGAGAGGAGAGAGAGAGAGAGAGAGAGAGAGAGAGAGAGAGAGAGAGAGAGGAGAGAGAGAGAGAGAGAGAGAGAGAGAGAGGAGAGAGAGAGAGAGAGAGAGAGAGAGAGAGAGAGAGAGAGAGAGAGAGAGAGAGAGAGAGAGAGAGAGAGAGAGAGAGAGAGAGAGAGAGAGAGAGAGAGAGAGAGAGAGAGAGAGAGAGAGAGAGAGAGAGAGAGAGAGAGAGAGAGAGAGAGAGAGAGAGAGAGAGAGAGAGAGAGAGAGAGAGAGAGAGAGAGAGACTTAGAACTGACAGAGGATGATTCCAAAAATTACAAGCTTTGCTTTTGCTTAAAGGGATGCCCCTCATTTGTGTGGAATATTGGGCTGAAAAGGCCATTTTGAACATCATAAGATCATTTGGTACAGTTCACAGCAGCGTCATTCTTGAGACCTAACCCCGCTAGTTCCTGAGCTACACGCGCGCGAAGATGTGCAGACTATTTTGAGCAAACAAGTTGAAGGTTGCCCACGCATTAATGACGCCATACAAACGTCATTAAAATTCCACCATTCCTTTAGCCATGCGGCGATGAAGGCCAAGAAAAATAGCATTGTTGAGTCACTCGCATCTGGCGTTCGTGAGCACGATTTCCAGATAAAACAACCGTCAAATGGCTCGGAATCAATGTTGCGGAAGGTACGATGACGCGACGAAACAAGGACATATTGAGAAGCACATTTACTAAACAGAGAAAATGTCTTGTCCAGAGCAGTCTTTCGCACTTTTAAGTATGCCAATGGTTACGTGAGCCCATTGCATCATATTTGATACTTGCTCCAATATCCTTAAATGTGGAACATTCCCTTTAATTCAGGCAAGGAAGACATCGAGTCCCTGGTTTTTCACCATTCTGATTTGAGAGATTTCATCTTGACAGTAAGCAATATCCATTACACAACTGGAAACATTGAGTTTCGCCAATATAGCCAATGGTTGACGTCTGAATCATGTTTCTTAACCGGTGCCTCCTGGAATATCAAAGGTCGTTTTCTGTCAGGACGAGGTATCCCAGCTCATTACGTTATACTTTAATTTGCATACTGCTTAGCAGTGAGCAGTAGCCCCACACACTACATGTAAAGAAATTATGTGTCACGTTGAGCATGTTATAAATTCCATCTCTGACAAGCCGGGTGATTGCTGTAAGACGTGCCACAGCTTTCAATTTTACTGCATCTCCTATGTTCATTTACATTGTATACTGTGCATATTACAGACGATAAACCACAGGATGTGCATATATTTGCCTTCCTGCCAACCAGTGGACCCATTTCGGCGTAAATGTTTTGCAATATATTATTGAGTGTTGAATATGCATGGTTAACGAAAACTAATCTCTGATTAATGGACTTACTCTCGTTGGATAATACAAGATTCGTCCACATTCCTCATTTCCGTTAAAATGTAATGATTAGCCTTGGCATACATCAATTTTAGCGTTATCGGTGACAAGATATCTATGCGTCATGTATGGGCGTTAAATATCTGCCATTACGTGTAGTCTATCATAGACCACTGCATTTTGTCCGAACAAAACATGTCCAGAGGCCAGGTCCCAACGCTACCAGTTCCTGCGAGCCACAATACAACACAGCGTTGTGTGGCCTCGTTAATCTCCATACTCGTTTTCAATGCGACGGGTCGAACCGCCAAACTTTCGCTCAACTTTTTTAATTTGCCGAGCAAACGTTTCAACAGTGGCATCGTTAATTTTCGGTCGCCAGGCCAACTCGCCTTTCACGAGAAGCCAGGCTTCGAACCTGTCCCCATGCATGCATTCAAAGCTGCAGTTCTTTGATGTTCAGCGCGTTAGGAGTTCCCTCGCCTCCTGATTAAATCTCCTGTCAATTGGCTGGGAGTCCGGGCCTTTCATTGAGAGGCTCGCATACCGCACGAGCGGGCTCTTCGTCCAGCTTCCATTGACGTGCAGCTCCTTGCAGAGCGGCGTTCGGCTCTGACGTCACCACTGCGCCGCACTGCGCCGGACAAAGCAGCCCCGGACCACTGGCAGGCTCGATAATTGTACAGCGATGTTCCATTGCGGGTATGTGCACAGTGGCACATGCTTTCAGCACGAGGAACGCGCATAAAGATGATTATTAGTCACGGAACAATTCGTAGTGCATGCGGCTTTCAAAGAAGCTGTCATCCGTAAGCATTCGAAGAGAGTGCTCCACATTTGCATGGGATTTCGAAATGAAATAACCATCTTGCAGATCATTCAGTGTAGTTCACAGCCCTGCCCTTCTTAACGCGCGCTCGGGTGGGCGTGGAGGGAGCAAATTGACCCCCGACACCCGATAGTTTTTTCAGGATAATTTCCGAACGACACGGCGTAGCCACGCCAAAATTTGCACAGCTGTAGATAATTGAATAGCGGATCTTTTGATGTAAAAATTAGATCCACCTTGTAAGGTCGTTGACGTATGGCAGGTCAAAGTCAGACCAGGACTGTCAGCGAAAGGCATTTCTAGGGAATCGTTCAATGTGATACAACGACGGAGTGTTAGACGAAGCTACGCATACCTGAGATATTTTCAAAGGCAACAAATAAATTGAATATATTATTACTCATAGTAATATAAGACCAGATATGAAGGTCAGATATGGATCAAAACTAGCCTGCTCTTTTACACCAGACCACGGTTTAGGGGTAGTTTCTGGTGCCCATCTCGAATTTATAAATGACGATGACCGCAGTAGACATGTTTCATGAACTTTTTAAGGTCAAAACAGACCGCTGACCTACAACGACTGAGGTCAACATTTTGGTTTTAGGGACATACCGCCTAGCGTTGTCGCTGACGCTTATTTGAGTGGCGAAATAGGAGCAATCCCGTAGGCATTTGGTCACCATGGCCCCATTAAGTTCGGACCAGGTCACTAACCTTTACTGGGCACCATGGACCTGTTTCTTAAAACAGGTATCTAGTCTCGCGGCGGTTTCATGAGGAGGTCTAGGGGCACTTGAGACACCAACCCTGAGTTTTACCTTATTTGACATGTTTTGACTACAAGATCATGACCAAGGAGCATGCAATTCTGATATTAGTGAGCTTACGTCCAGGGCAAGCCATCCTGCAAATTTGATGCCTCTTGCTATCTTAGTTTTTTGAAATCTCAGAGAAGGATCAAATGCCCCTCTCCCCCACCCCCCACCCGCCCCTCCCTCCCACACCCGACCAAAGGACATTTAACTGGTCACTTGGGCGCGTGTTAAGATCTAAAACATACTGGTTTCTGAGCTACACACCCGCGAAGATATGCAACCTTTTTTAGGTGGAGACTATTTCAAGGTCACTCAGGCATCCATGACGTCTTACCTTCATTCAAATCCTGCCAGTCGATTGGCTATGCGGTGCTCAAGGCCAGTATAGATACTATTGTCGAGTCGCTCGTATATGGCGTTCGTGAGAACGATCTCCAGATATAGCGACCGTCAACGGCTTCTCAATCAATGTTGTGCAACGGACGGTGACGTAATCAAACAATGACGTAAAGAGGAGCATATTTACTAAACAGAGAAATTGTGTTGTCTAGGGCAGACTTACTCACTTAAGTGTATATCAAAAGTTACAAGTGAGCTTATTTCATCGTATCGGATGCTGGCTTCAACGCCTTTAAATGCAAGCATTCACTTTAAGCTCGGTGGAAACTGCTCCATCTTGAAAAGGAAAGACACCGAGATATACAGGCCAAAAAACGTGATCGGCTAGCCAAGTCGAGTCGCACAACTTGAATATATAAAGGGAGAGTCCAAACTTTCCAGCATGTTTCAAAAACATGATCTGTTGGCTTCTCAGAACCTGTCATTAGTATACATGGCACTGGAAAACGGAACTGCAACACCAACAAGATATTATGCGCACATTAATTTATCTATTTCCTGTTCTTAAGTGTGAGGTCAATATTTCAGATCAGCTATTTGTCCTTCTTTTTCTTGTAGTATCCCATATGTCATGCTGTGCATGGACGGTACGCGTTCCTTTGATAATATATATATATATATATATATATATATATATATATATATATATATATACATTATCGTATATATGCACCTTGGACGATTTTAGCGCACGCAAAGCGGCGTTTACCACCGTGAAGTTAGCGGCTTTTTTATTTGGACGCCTTATGCAAATAACTAATAAAGGCTTTCAAGATGCTAAAACTGTTCAATCCCTGCTCAACATGTTATAGTTTGCAGTTCCCAGAATGTTGCATAGATATTATCGTAGAACGGCACCCACGTCCGTACTGCAGCTCACTGCTCAAAAACAACAAGCAGACTATGTGATTGCTTATCAATATACGTAATTGGTGGCATGTAACAGTGATCAGCTAACATGTGTTGTTTTGCAACTTTCATGTCTCCTCTGCATAAATAAAATGAGCAACGCCTTCTTCTATACTGTGTTTGTAAAATTATGCAAGTGAAAAACTGGAGCTGTGTGGCTGAAGTCATGGACGGCTTAGATTGTAAATTTTGAGTTAAGGAATTCAAAAATATATTCATGTCATGCTCTGGCCATCACAGTAAACCAAAAACGGTCTGTTGGATTGAGTTCTGCGCGCTATTGTTGCTGTTTCATTTATTTTGCGAACAGCGGACGAATATGGCTTAATGCACCACAAAGAAATGTGCAGTCTGATTGGCAATTCACTTGAGCAAAAGGTAGGGACTAAGTACCGTATATAGGACGTTTACCATGATGTTCAAAATGATCCACTCAACAGGTGTTTGAAGATTTCCCCCAGAAATATTTCATATATTTGTAGAGCAACGTACGCACCTTACGTTGAAACAGTTCGTCAAAGACAGCAGCCATGAGTTGTCAGTCAACATCAGCATCAACATCAACATCAACCATTGATGACATCCAAGCAATAAATAAACATAATGTTTTCTTTAAAAAGTCACAAGGCTTATTAAAGCGAGCAAAATAGAAAATGATCCTTCCTCCCTGTGTTATCTTTTTCAACCATCCATTTCACAAACTGGGTAGGTTCATCTGAAATCGCTAATAACAAACATTCTGCAGCATGAGTTTAGGGATTCAAAATATCATTATGTTATCCTCTTGCCATCATCACAACCTAAAAATTGATCGACGGAATTGGGGGATGTGCTCATTTTCTTATTTTGTTCATTTTGCTGTACCAGTACAGTATGCTTCTACAGCCAACAAAAATTGTACAGAGTAGCTATCAAGTGAGCCACAAGTATGAGGGATGGAAATTGTGTAAGCATTCACAATGTTCTTCCTTAGGATGTCATGGCCGGTTTTCCCGAAATATTGGGCACTGATTGCAAAACAACACTACCGTTTTGGTGACAAAAACTGAAGCATCAAATTGATCAACACACCACACTTCAATCAGAAAGCATTCCTGGAGAACCAACCCTACAATTATTCTGCAATGTTTTTGGAGGACCAGACATGGCATTTGCAAGGGCACACTTTCAACATGATGAAAAACGTTCTGCATTATTTCCATCGCCCCAGACTTGTGGATTAAAGGAAATGTTCCACACTTGAAGATATTGAAGCAAGCATCAGATATGATGAAATATGCTCACTTATAACTAACGGTCTACTTATACGTCATTGTTTGATTACGTCATTGCTTCCAGCACAACATTGGTGGCCGTTATATCTGGAAATCGTGCTCACGAACGCTAAATATAAACGACTCGACCATTGTACCTTTCTCGGCCTTGATCATCGCATGGCCAATGGAATGGCAGGATTTTAATGGCGTCTTATGGCGTCATGAATGCCCGGGTGACCTTGAAATGGCCTCCCTGAAATATTGCGCAAATCTTCGCGGGCATGTAACTCAGAAACTAGATGGGCTCAGTTCTTAAGGAGAGCGGAGCTGTGAGCTGCATCAAGTGGTCTTCCAGGTGGCCATTTCAGTTTAGAAGCCCATACGAATATGGAACGCCCCCTGGAAGCGCGCTGATAATCATCCAGCACAATTTTTGCTGCGAGCCGTACAACACTCTGTACTCGTAAATGGGAATGGACAAAAAAAAAGAAAAGTGAGCACATTTACTCAATACAGCAAACCTTTTGAGGTGTGCGATGATGATCAGAGTAAAGCATAATGATGCTTCGCATTCCTACACTCAAGTTGCAAAATGTTTGCTGTTCCAAATTGTTTTAGCTGAACATCTCTAGCTTTGCACATGCATAATTTTTAGAAATACAGGGCACAAATATCGTTAAACATTTCCATTGCACCAAGAATGCATAAGGAATAAAAAACAGAGCATTGTGCTTATCACTAATTGTAGGTCATTCATGCTTGATGTTGATGTTGCGTGGAAACATTTGACTGATGGCTTTGGCCAGCCTTTTCAACGTGAGGCGCTGATGTTCTTCTGTAACTCACATCATATTTTGAAAGACCCAGCCGTCGTAAGTTGAATGGAATGTCGTGAACATGTTGCTAAACATTTAAACAATTTGCAGTCTCCACACATATGACCCTAATTGCAGGTACTGATTTTTTATGTGCGGGCACCAATGTAACCCAATTGCAGATAATCGTCCAGCACAATCATTTAGGAATTGAGGCATAATGTCATTACATACTGGCAAAGCGAGATAAACAGAGTAGCAATGAAAGCTATTTATTTGATACAATAAACATATTTTAGCTTTACCGTGAGTGCAAGAGGCAGTTAATGATGTGATGAACCCGATGGTTAAAGTGGGTAGTGAGTGAGTTCAAGTCAGGTAATCTGATATGCTCAGGATGGAAAAAAAATTGCGGCAAAGGGAAGTCAACTATCTTCATTTAGATTGCATGTTACTTGATACTCACTTAGATTGCATGATATCCAGCATGACCTGCGGTGGTGGGCGTATGTTATATTTGCGTGTTGGTTAGGTATGAATGTTGTCAGTAGACATGCACGTTTGTAATTATCACAGCGCGCGGCGTAAGCATTTGGCGAGTAGTGCGTTGATGAGACAGGTGCGTCACTAACCTAGCTGATATGGCGCTGGTGTATACCTGCCTCACAAACGCAGCACATATATAAACCATGCTGTGATGAAACAAGCGTCCAAGTAAATGATGATACCCAAAGCCAAAGCACCCTTCGAATAGAGTCACTATGTTGAAGGCCGTAGGGGGAAATCAAACCCACAGTGCAACGCTTCTTGGAATTCGCGTGAGAATGGCCTCATATTTGTGCATCTTTTTTCCACAATAGAGAGTTACAAGCTCTCATGCCATTCAATGCTTAAGGATTTGGGCGAATTGGTGTGCTGAGGATATCTCATAGCCCACACGTTGGAAAAAGTCAAACAAATAGGAAGTTTTGCTTTTACAGTGGTGAGGAGGGAACCTTATGAGATTTCTCCCATGGAAGCGGGTACTTCAAATCAGATCTCTGAGCATTTTAGAACGATTTCGAGAAAACTAGCATTACCGATCAAATCGGACCCGTGCGATCTAATCATACGTGGAAATGTAAAAAGGTGGGACATTAAACAGCATTTCACCGAAGGGTTGTAGCTTCGCTTGCAAATATCGCCAGTGCGTTCGCTTGCGACGTACTCAACCCACATCTGCTGAGCTCGAACAGAATCGGACGTCTGGTACAGTCATTCCGCGCAAACTGACCGCGATGGTCCCCTCAGTCCGCACTTCGGACGGCTCCTGTTTACCCAAGGCCACATTTTTTCTTTGCGTGTTTCTCCCCAGCCGCTTGTGTCAGCACCGGGCCGTGAGAGACGCAGGAGTCCTCCCACCTGTTATGGGCCGGTCGCCGCCGTGGCGTGGCTGGCCGTCCCAGCGGCCGGCGCTAGGAAAATATGCCCGATGGCGTTGGAGTATATTTTTCTGCCGTTCTGCCCGGCCTCCTGGGGGAGCGTCGCGCCCATCGCTGGAATACATCAGATAACACGCCCGTATCCGCCCTAGTTATTACATTTACTCTCGTCGGTGGCTCGCGGGAGAAGACACAAAGAAAATACGACCGAATAAATTGCGTCGGACGGCAATATAAACAGCATTCAGGTGGCTATGCGAATACGGCGCGCAAACGGTGGTGCGACGAATGGCATGTGGGGGTCGAAGGGAACTCGTCAGCAGGCGAAGCACATGGATAGCCATGACTGGGTGGACACCGCCTCCTGGCCTCCCGGCGCGCCGTCATGATGAGGAGGGAGGAATTGTTGGTCCACCTGCAGGATGATCGATGCCCTGTCTCCTCTTTGTTTCCCTTGGTGCCGAATGAAGCAAGGTTGTTGGTGTTTGTTATTGGTTTGTCCACCGAGGATGCTAAGCAAAGTTGTGAACCAAGCGTAAAATAAAAGTGCATAAGTAGTGCATAATAAATGCATAAGTCTCATCCTCTCATGGCACTGAGAGCACGATATCAAGCAATGGGGCTCGTACTGGGATGCGCCAATCTTAACTCGACCATAGCCAACCTCTAACACGGAATTTTAAACGTGCTGTTACATTATGTAACCACTTTAAAGCATCACATGACAAAAACGATGAATTTCTTTGGAATATCCAGCCTTCAATCAAGCAGTTATTTCCCCGCATTTGCCCATACTGAGACGACATGCTGAGATGCGTTCTTCATGTGCAAAAATCCGGCTCCAAGCTGCTATTGCAGCGCAGGCGACGCCAGTTAAGCCACAGTTGGCCTCGAATCAAACCGCGTTCTAGCATCAAAAAACATATATAGAACTGTCTTTTATCTCTGGAGTGATTTGCTGCTGTGCCTGCGCAACATTACGTGTGCAACTGTTGCACGCATTTTGATATTCAATCGTTCTCGATCCATACAAATTCAATTGCAGAAGACTACAGTCTGCTATGTTATGGAATGTGATGCTGAAATGACGAGTGTTTCTGGTTGATTAGGGACGTATCCAGCTCTAGTTGCTTCCTCGTCCTTATAAGATCCGATATGACGTGGGCGTCATACTGTTTGCAGCATGACATGATTATTGCCACTCATCCCACAAATGGTGAAAATACTTTTGTGTGCGTCAGATGGCGTTCTTTATCTACAGGCCAAAATCTAAGGAGGTTGTGGGAAGAAAAAAATTGAAAATTGAAAAACGCATTGCCTTGCAATTCATACAGGTGGGTTGGATACTGGGTCAGAATGGGAGCTCGCTGGTATTTTGCGTGCTTAGATCCCACGCTGGCCAGGGCGGGGAGAGCTTCTCGCGACTATTTTGGAAAACTTGCGTCCTTTAGTTCGGGCGGCCGTGATCGTTCAGGCCGTGTTCTTTACTTCGTGCGCTCTGCCTCCCCGCCCCCGCACCCAATAACAGTCCCATTTCGGCGATATCTGGGAAGGGCCCTGCGAGTGGCACAGATCCCAGACCGCGCCCGTCCGGAGCCGCGTTACTCGCACACCGCCGGCCGCCGAAGCAGTGATCTCGGCCCGAGCGGGGAGGGTCGTCGGCCTCTGACGCCGGCCTTAAGCCCGGCTCGGTACGGCGGAGGAGGGTGGCCGATGGCCCTGCCCGGCCGATTGCCCTCCATTTGGCAGATTGGCGGGCGGCGGCCCCGCCGTCCGGCCGCGGCGCCCGGCCGCCGCGCACCGCCCCGGCCGGGCACCAGTGCTTGGCGTCGCCGAACGGCCCGATAACGAGGACCAGTTGGACCGGGTGACGGCCGTCACCGAGTTGGGAGGGCTCCCGGCGCGCGCCCAACTCCGGCTCGCCCGCGGTTTGTTGAGCGCCGTCAGGGTTTGGCGCTTTGTCGTGTCGGTAGGATATCGGCGCTCATTAGAACCAGGGGGCCGGCGTGTTGTGCGAATCTGTACAAGCAGCTCTGATGAATGATCTCACGATCCTTGCCTGAAACGAGCGTATAACTGATACCACATGATACGCTGTTGAATTTGGTCTCAAATCCGGATGAAATACGATAAGTCGCAAGTTTATGACAACTCGGGTCGCTTGATTGCACAATTCCAGAGAGTACAGACATTTGTTGCGAGTGCATCTAAGACTCAGTTTACAGCGTAAGGAGCAATGTGCCTTTAAGAAGGAAGTGTTTATATTTAATTATAAAATGACCACCATGCGAACGTAAGGGTTATGCACCAATTTTACGGTGACGCACAAAATACGTTTACCGATTTACTGTGAGCGGCGACTTCTTCCAGTGCTACCAGGTCTTAAATGCTTAAACTGTACAGTTCACAAATAATGAAATGTGATTTGAAGGACACTTGATAACTTCCATTGTCTTACCATGCTCATTGAACTTACCCCAATGCTTTCTTTATTTTCCCAGAAAACTGTGGGACAAGAGGTCTGAGAGATAGAAATAGGCTGTTTGACGTCTGTCCGTGTCCGACCACAACACGATGCCGGGAATACCGTTTTATAGCTGTCCTGTACGCTACTCGGCTGGCATCGCGAGGGCATGGATAGGCAAGAGCACCACTGCACAGGTTATTTCCCATTCCAGGTGGTAGCATGCCTATCAAAAACCAGGGCGAAAATTGAGAATCTCCTTGGGTGGCAGCCCCGTTGGAGTGTTGCCAGATCTCGCCGAGCAAGTACAGCGTGGCATGCCAGATGGGTCGGTCAGGGTCAATCGCTCTCTGTAAAGAGTTTTGACAGGTCAATCTATATTGCCGTAAACTGTGAACTATGGCTTTAAATCTGACAGATTCTCTTGGCGAGGATATCTGATGTTTCTAGAATGATGACACCTTGACCGATTGTTTAATATAGCACTATCTTCTAGAATTGGAAGAATTTGACGAAGCTCGAAAGCAGCATCGTCCAAGTGATGTGTAGTACGTTGATCAACAATATGGTCTAGTGTCACAGTTCTATGATGCATGATGTCGTGTTTTATAACGTGTTTATTAACGTGTAACGTGTTTGTTAACGTTAACGTTAACGTATAACGTGTTTATAACGTGTTTTACAACGTGTAAAGTGGCACCATGACTCTGCTAGTCGTGAATTAATGGATCGGCCAAACAATCCCTGAAATATAGACATAACCTTTACCCAGCCAGCGCATGATATCCCCACGGTCTCCCATGCTCTGTATGATATGCTTGTAGGAGTCCCTAGCGGGTTCACATGTCTTGGAGGCTTCGCAAGTCTTGGGCCTTTCGCCATCTGAAAGAGACGTTTTAGCGTTTATACCACCCAGACCATCGTCGAGATTCTTAACGCTTTGGCACGCTTTGGCGGTCATGGATCTTGTTTCGGATTGACTTGTACGTCATCTCCGCCGCTAAGATTTTTGGCTGTCACGTAATTTAGTTGTCACAGTACATTTAATTCTAGATGATCCCTTGTGTTTCTCAAATTCGCAGCCAAGCTGATTGAACCATTAACACTGGCATGACACAATCCGGCGTGCATTTTGTGTTGTGTTGTGTGAATAACAGCTTCGCTGGGAAGCTTATATTTTCCTCTAGCAATTGGTACAGCAATTGTGATTGGTATAAACAAGAACGCAAGAAATGCACTGAGTTTTTTTTCCGCATTACGTGCTCAGAGTTCCTGTGCTGAGAGTTACCAATGTTCAACATGCTGGGAGGTACTGGTTAAATGATGTTATCAGGCAAACACCTGGTACGTTGTCTATTTTCGACGTTTCGAATCTGTGCTTATGGTCAATATTGGCTTTTGACTATGTCGCATTAACGCATACAAACCACGGCCACGGTTATGCTTTACCTGTCTGAGGATGTCCCCTATAGACTCCCTGACTCCTTCCGCGATGTGTAAAATGTCGAAACACGCACTGAAATTCATCGCTCCTCCTAACGCTGACGCCCAACTCCGGCCCGCAATGTATGCACCGCCGGTTGGATGGCGAGCGCGGGGTAACTGTCACGGCAGGTCCAGCGCTGACGGCGCGGCAGGCACTGGGGCGAGAGTTTGACAGGAGGTGCTCCAGGCACGCGCGCCTGATTGCTATTGCGCCTGTTGGACGACACTTTCTGTCAAGAGGCGGCGGTTAGCGACCAGCGGCTGCGGCGGCCACCCTGCGACCGCGCTGTCAGGGTAGACACATTACCGTCTCTGCGGCCCATACGCAAACAAAGCCACGTTTTAAGCGATTAATTTATCGACTGATTTGCTTCCAGCTGGCTCCTGAGGAGATGGATAGCTTCTGGCAAGTGCCCTAATGCACCTCTAAATCAGGCTGTTTGGGCGATTTTCGACTCGCTCGGTCAGACGAAGGCTTTAAAACTGGTGCATGTATTACAGCCTGAATAACTCGAATATATTTGACTGCACATTGTTCGGTGTAAGAAGTGATATCTTTTCGCAGGCCAGATGTAGCAGTGCTGCAGAATATTGGGCTGGTGTGAAATCCAATGCAATCCAGCTGCTGCTGTGCAAAACTACCGCATTAGTATCAACTTTCCCGTTCGTGCGTATGCATGTTTGTTGCCCGGTGCATTCTGATGGTCTGTCGGAGTGCGAAGGACGCAAGCTGCGGGGCTGGTCTTTCGCACCAGATAAGATCAGTGCGAACCTGTATCTCAGGTGGTTGTAAGTGGGCGTCCTGCGTGTTATGCCCCCCAGGCGCGATCATTTGTCTTTCTAGGTGTTGATGGCGGCCGACCGGCATGCTCGTTCAGGCCGCATGCGGCGAGCTCGTTCAGGTCGTCCGTAAATCATGTCACGTATTTGGCCATTGTTCAACTCCCCCTCCCCCTTCTTTCCCCTCCACTGATTACTCACCTATTATGCTAGTCCAAAACCCATTACATGCATTATGTATTATCTACATTAATCAACGTTGTGCCGGTTGTTAAAATGTACTTTTTAGAATACGCCAGCTTGATTTGTAAACCCTGAACGCAGCATCACGCTATCCCCCCTCGTTACTCTCCTGTTTCACTCTATCAAATCACCCTCCCCCCCCATGTGTAATCTCAATGAACGACTCGTGATATGTAGGTGCTATATGGCAGTTGCGCCCCAAAGTCCAGAATTTTGAGCAATTTCTGGCATTGCGTCAGAGCGTTTCTCTAGTGGCGAGCATTCCAAGGAAGCGTTCGCACAAGGCAGTAGGATGCAATGAGGGAAGACGCACAATTCAACTTCATTATCTATTGTGTAAGCAGATACGACACCACGAAGACGTGCGCTATGCAGCTGCATCTTTCCCACTGCACAACTTTGGTAAGAACTCGGACTCGAAGTGAGTTTAGGTGGTGCAATATCACTTGAGCCCCGCAAAGATTGCACAAATCCACAAATTGCAGATTTATCTACATCTTTAATTGGGTCAGTGTTGGAAACTGCCAAAATCGCAGGGTAGAACTACGAAGTACTGTCCAATTTGTAAGTTCCACGGGTCCAGATAAACTGAAATACTCTCAGAGATTTCAATATTTATGAGCCTGGTGAGATTCAAGAAAAATTAAAAACACGCGCTAAGTCTCAAGAGCACAGTCTAGGATTTACAGCATGCGAACACAATTGGTTTCGCTGTAATGCAGTATATCCTAGCATCCTTGGCTTGCACCAATGTAGAGTGTACACATGGAATGAGAGCTCATGGTCGTACAATTATCAAAGTCAAATAGTCACATTGACCTATTGAACGTAGGGGACTTGAAGGATGCCAAAAACGTGCCTAGTACTTTGTAAACCCCAATGACTTTTTGGCGACTTCCTATTTTTTTGTTGACTTCTTCATTCAAGTCTCTACGTCTCGAGCCGAATGGATAAAATCGAGAACTTATCTGTGAAACTCTTGGTGGGTCCTACAAATTGAAAGGCTGATAAACCCATGACGTGAAATGTTCCTTCAATAAAGATCGACATCAAGTTATTTATCTTTTATTTTTGCATACATGTGTGAGCAGATTAAATGGCTAAAATCGAGCAAAAGACATGGAATAAAAAATTAGTTAAACTGGATTCAAGAGGCTTCGAAAAAGTGAATCGCGGACTGATTGGATCCCGCACTTTGTGGACCGCGCTAGAAAGGCTACTGAAAATTACACCCGTGTAGACTGAGAAGAGCTCCAAGCACCAACATGACGCAGCTGGTGCGCCGCCCATTTTGTAATTAAAACATGCAGCATGTTTTGCTTATTTAGCATGGGAACAGTGCATTATTTAACATTGTTTTTGCAAAATCTTTCTAAAATATGTCAAAACTAGGTCTATGTTAAGCAATGTTTCAAAAATGATGCTGTTTTTTAGAAGTATGGTTGCTAAGGGTTTGCCTGTTTCTCCGGTTCAAGGCGAGCTCAGTGGTTGCCAAAATTAATGCACGTTTAGGTGGTGCACGAAGGGAAGGGAAGAGAAGGGAAGCGAGTGTTTCACATCTGAAGATACCAAAGCACGCACCAGACATGATGACAAAAGCTCGCTTGTTGCTATTGGTATCACTTTAGGTACAAAATATGGCTTCAAACTCCGAAATTTCACTTCTTCGTAAACTTGCTTCTAAATACGTCATCGGCTGGTTACGTCATGGGACGCTTTTATGACGTCAGAGTCCCTGCCAAATTGGACGCCTCTGTAGGGGACAGTGACTCACTTGTGGTACCTCAAATGCCGCAAGATGGCGTTAGTGATCAAGGTGAATAGGTTTATGTTATTAGAGGCATGCGCATATGTTTTGTTCTTTCTCGTGGTGCTCTTGCATATTTTTCCGCGATGTCAAGTATTTTACTTGCATTCGTAGTCTTCGTTACGACGCTTTGTTGTTCGGTTCTCAATCTCACCGTCCGTATGATATCTGTCCGTATGTCAGTCTCATTTTCCGCAGGACCCGGACTGAGAAATGACCGCTTGATGAACAGCATGGAGCAATCCAGTCCCTTTCATATTTTACACGACAGGTTGTCTGTCTGTTCCGCGCCATTTGCGCGGCATTCGTACCCACGCAGATAGAACGCTGGTGGACCGTGTTCCTCCTTCGGAGGTGCTCTGGCCACCGGAATAGATGGCCCAACAGGAGAGGAGGGGTGCGGTAATTCGCCGACCTGACAGGCCCGTAAAGAGCCACTGCCGCGACAAATTACCGTCACCATCTGTCTCCACTAGTGGCGGCCGGCCGCAGCCCGGGGCAGCGGGCTCGCGGCGCGCCGCTCCGGGCAGCGCCCGCCAGGTCCGAGGCGTGCTCTAACCCGAGCACGGAGCTGTACGGTCGACAAGAGCTCGGTTAGCACGTTTATGTGAGGTACCGCGTAAGCCAAGTGTCAGGCCATACGTGGCTCTAACATTATGGGATGTAAGACGGGCACCTATATCGTGCGGCATTGCGCGCTCAGGACTCGTGGTTTAAGAAGGTCATACATTCTGCGCGGTAAGTTAGAAAATATCTAACTCACTCACGCTTCGATCGCTCCAGCCAAGATGTTTTATGGCTCACCAACCTCCGCTCTCAGAAATGGAGCGGGCTTTGGCGTGTCCAATTAGGGTGGAGAATATCTTATCGAGAAGTTTTGAGACTGTTGCGAAACTGCTGCCTCAATGCCCTCGCAGATTGAAATTGAACTTTTTCCCAAAATCGTCAGACTATGAAACGGACAGACCAGGCTTCATCGACTTGCTAGCGCGTACATCTTGGTATGTCGTTCCAGACAGCAGCTTTTACGGGCAGTACACTCACGCATTCTCATCACAACTCTCATCTACGGCAAACTGAACACAGCACTAGTGCTATGCCTCCCTAAGCCTCTTTCTACACGCAAACCTTCTCCTCAGTCCTCCAGTTCACACTGTGATGGCTCACTAGGAGCTGTTTAATTTCAAAACGTCTGCACCAAATAATATGGGAATTTTTACCTCAGCTAGGGATATAGTTTTCTACCCATTTTAAGGGAGCTTCAGTCCCCGAACTTAAAAAAAAAAACGATGAAATCTGAGCAGACTCAGCTTTTCCCCTAGCATTTTGAGAGAAGGCTTACACATTTCTTTCTGCTCTGCCTCACAACTTACATCTTTTGAAAAATGGTCCTAGTCGTGTGCTACCACAGCCGTTCCATTTCCTTTGCTCTTTGAATTATCTAACATGTACTGCGGTGACTCATACTGCTCGAGGTCATTTTTCACGTCATTCAAGGCGAGGTCAGATCAACTAAATTGCAAAGCTGTCGTGAAGTTAGTTTACGGAATACTGCAAAACACGCACACACACATACACACACACACACACACACACACACACACACACACACACACACACACATATATATATATATATATATATATATATATATATATATATATATATATATATACGTACATAATGAATTTCACAAAAGGTATGAAAAGATCATATACAATGCGACCATGGTTCGTACTCACCCACCAAATGCTCACACAGAATACTAAGATTTTAATATCAATATACGACAAAAGAAAACTGAACATCCTGTACGTGGTACCTGCTCACGACCACACACCACTGCTAAACAAATGAATAGCACATTTGATTTATCTCTTTGGAGCAGCACTTCATACAATTTACAACGACAAGGAAGATTACGGTGTGAATGCCAGAGGGATCGGTCGGAGGAAATGAAATGTAGTTGAGAGATTTGATATAATGGATATTATAGGTCGTCGCGTGTGGTATAAAGCGGGTTTCACGCCGGACACGGTTGCAGCAAACTCATGCGGGCGCGTCTGAAATACGCCTGGAGGCGCGTAAAGATGATGCGCTACCACCCGTTTTCGGGGTGAATGAATATTTTGGCATTAGTTCGCATCCGCGTGCGTTTACAGAACGCGTACGCACGCGTTCAGCAAATCTGGACACGGTTCTTCCTTTGACGCGTCAAGGCACGTTTTGAAAGGACAAGTATGCCCGCGCGGCGAACGCGACGTGGAAAATGAAAAGGCGGCGCGGCAATTTCAGAGCACTGGTGTGATCAGGTTTCGCGTGCAGTCGTTAGTTAACATGGGTATACAGCGTAGAACCCACTACTGGCAGGAATTTTAGCATTTCAATGTTTGCCTATTTATCTAGAATATCAAGTCTACTCAGCCCGTAGGGCTCTTTGCCTGATAGGCAGGATCATATTTTGTCACGAATTGGAACCCAGAATGAAAAGATGCGTCAGCAACATTACAAGTGTTTATGTGTGGAACCGCAGTAAGGAAGGCCGGATGATGGCGTCTACATGGATAACACTTTAAAGGATCTGCACTTGTCAAATTGTGGCGGCAGAAAGTCAATCGTTAAGCATCAGATTTGAAACACAGGCGGTCAGTTGCCACCTAGAAATATGGCACAAATCACAGGATAGTGGCAATGTCCCCATGCTCTTATCAGCAAGAATGAATATATTTGAAAAGTCGAAGTGCTGGAACGCTAATGAAATGTTGAGAAGATCATTTTCATCCATAGATTTCGATGGATGCATCTTATTAAGTAGTCTTTCAGGAGCAGGCGAGGGATGAAGACCTCAGATGATCTCCCACAAAGCGCAAACACGCACGACAATGCTTGGTTCAGGCTGTCTACATCGGCTCACATCATATACCAACAAGCTCGTTTACAGCTACCACATGGCAAAGCCGGCAGCTGGCAACTTTCAACCTGCGAAGCATGCGGATGCGTTTAGGAAAATTTGAGGTAATCTGTGTCCCTAATTTCGCAAGCCTCAACTCACATCACATGCTGTGTCCACAAATACTCGAAGCTCACACGTCACTTTATCAACCAAAAACCCCATATCCGCCTCATGACCTGACGCATTCTTCCGACCCCGTTCCTCGCGCGGGCCGACCTTGCCACAGGTCACGCCGCGCTAAGCTCACCCGGCTCCACCAATCATCACGCTGCACGTATTCGCGTGACGGGTGAGCTCCAGCCAATCAGAGGCCCACTCCGGTCGCGCCGGGGCTAACTCGCGGGACAGGACAGCGCCGGGTGCCGGTAACTCAACCATATAAAATCACAATACTAACACCCAACACTATGGCTGGAGGATGCGTATCCACATGCGTTATACTGTAACCGCGCAGGGGCGTGAAGCCCGCTTAAATGGTGTATTGCGTATGGTCGTGGCATAATTTGTTCCAAGACATATTTGTTATGAGTATTATTCAATGAGCTATATATTTTTTCAATGTATATTGTGGCTCGCATGCCCGAATTGCATGTTCAGATTTCAGGTGCGTCAATTGCAGACATGAACTGAAGTGTTGTTGTACATTGCTCTCGAGAATGAATAACGATGCATCCGAAACGCCAAATAGCGAAGAATATATGTAAGAGCGATACATGTCCTGACGAATTACCTTTATCCCAACAGACGATGTTAAACGCAGCATACGAAAGATTGAAGAGCTTAAACGGAAGCTGTCCAGAGCTGAAAACCCCACACTCTTTTGTGGCATATGTCTTTTATGGCACATGCCTAAGTGGTATGTGAGTGATCGCGACCGTGTAAACGCCAAGCCGCCATAGAAAGCCATCAACGCGATCATGGTACACGTTTCAGCCACCAAATGCTTACAAAAAATGCCGAACGTTTACATCAGCACATGGCAAAAGAAAGCTCAACGACTTGGAGCACTTCCAGGAGTGTTACTTATTCACGACCACACACCAATACTTAACATACAAACGAATTGACCCTTCTGAACTATGCACTTAGAGCAGTACCTCAAGCAAATTACACCAACAAGGAGCATTACACTGACAGCCGCCCGGGAATGCGCCTGAGCTAGTGAAATGGAGTTGTGTGGTTTGTTATATAAGATGGCATTGGTCGCAGCGTTTGGTGTAAATTATGTATTCCGTATGGCCGTAACGTGATCTGAACCAACCCTGCATGGCTGTAACGTGATCTTTGTCAAATCCGCATGGCTGTAGCATGATCTTTACCAACTCCTGCATGGCTGTAACGTGAGCTGTACCAATTCCCCATGGCTGTAGCATGATCTGTGCCAATTCCGCATGGCTGTAGTGTTATTTGTACCAAGACATATTCGTGGTGAGCATTAATCTACGAAAAATATATTGCTGTTCATATGCTCGTCATTTATGTTATAATTTCAAGTGTGCCAATTGTCGACATGAACCAACGAGCTGTGAAATGCTTCTGACGATGGAAAACGATGCATCCGAAACGTAGAATGACGAAGGATATATATATATATATATATATATATATATATATATATATATATGAGGACGATGCATGCATACTAGCGAATGAATTGCTATTGAAGGAATATTGCGGATCGGATACATGTTCTCTGTGCCCAAGTATGAGCATTGGGTGCGGGAAAGGCGGCAGCATATGTAACCCACCTTCTCTCAGAGCGTGTTACACACCGCTGTCTGGTACCTACCCTCTCCTCTCCTCTCCTTTCCTTCCTCCCTCCCCCTTCCCCACCGCCACCAATACGTGGCACGGGCGCATCTGATTTCCCCCGGGTCTCCTTACCTGAGTTTTTGCAAGCTAAAAGGATGTGACGTTGCGACGGGTCCGTATTTTTACAATGCTGAGGCCCAGGTGCTGGGCAGGGGCTTCTGTTACCGGCCACCCCCGGTGTGATCGTGCCCACCACCCTCAGTGTGCGTGGAGCGTCGAGGCCGTCAAAGAGATGTCAGTGGCTACGTTCCTTGAGGGGGAGAGGATTTGAGTGTTACCTTTCTACAGGCTTTCGCTGCACTCTTGTCGGGGGAAGAGCGGGGGGGGGGGGCAGACCTCGATCATCGGCACTAACGTACCGAGCTGTGGCCCGGAGGCTTAGCATGTTTGACCACTGAGCACATCTGCATTACAATGACCAAATGCTTCCTATATTAACATTACTCCGCGTCTGTCTGTCTATCGACGGCCATAGGAGCAAATGCGGTTTCGGGCTATTACAATGCGCATATCGCGGACTAGGGAACAAACTCAACGCGACACAAACGCGCTCACATGTTCAGAAACTAAGGGATCTTACCACCGTCCCCATGTATCTGCGCTGCAGCTCTCGTTGGCGAGTTGGTAAGAAACTATGTACGGAATGCGAACGGACTGATGAAGTGTTTTTGATAAGTGATAAAAGTAAGTTTTTTTAAAGCGGGTTTCCCTGCGATAATAGACAGCTACCTCCTGTAGCACAGACAGACATGGTCATGGGGCACCATGCCCTTGCATGGACCCTGTCTATCTTCTTGCTCTAAGCGGGCAAGGGCGTGGAAGTGGGGGGGGGGGGGGGGAGCAGGCGCCTGAGCAGCACTTCCATCCGTTCACCTTTGTAAGGCGTATAATTTGCCCTATAACGTCGTGCGACCAATATAGATTAAAAGATGTTCCTACCTTCCTCCAAGCCCCGACGTACTGAGGTGTCTGTGCCGCCTTTGGCTGTACTGCTTCATATAACTCAAGACTCTGTCCCCAATATCGACTTCGATCATTAAATGCAGACACTTGCCGTTGATGGTTATGCAAGCTGTAAATGAACTCATTAAACCTGTTATGGGCCGTTGGGCATTTGAGGGCCCTCCTAGCTACCGTCACTGTTGCGGAACACTCCAGCCTGTTTGTCCGTGGATGTTGAGTAGCTGATGACGTCGAAAACACCAGTTCGCGGCTTAGTATAGGCTGCGCAGTAGATCAGACTGAGTCCGGCCAGACCAGACCAGGCGTAGACCACACCGGACCAGATCAGGCGTGGACCACACCGGATCAGATTAGGGGTGGACCACACCGGAGTGGACCAGAGGTAGACCACACCGGACCAGACCAGGCGTAGACCACACCGGACCAGATCAGGGGTGACCACACCGGACCAGATCAGAGGTGGACCACACCGGACCAGATCAGAGGTGGACCACACCGGACCAGATCAGAGGTGGACCACACCGGAGCGGATCAGAGGTGGACCACACCGGACCGGATAAGAGGCTAGGCCAGGCCAGATAAGACCACACCTTATTGGACTATGCCAGACCAGACCAAACTGCACCTAATCGAACCAGACCGAACTAGACCTGGCTAGCCCTGAGCAGTTCGGACCAGTTTCAAGTGGATCATGCTAGACGAGTCCATACCAGAGCAGACCCGATCAATGCAGACCAGATGACGTCAGATTAGACTGACCAGACCAGGCCACATTAGATCAAGTCTAATCAGGTCCGTTGGGAAAATTTTGTTAAGCTAGTTTTGGAGAGACTACAACAGAACAAACTATAGGCTGCCTCCTACATACAGCACATAGTCGCCAAGCATACGTCCCTTAACGCCCTAGCTCATTACCATTGCTTCTAACCTGAAAGGCAAACACGCCACACAAGAATGCCTGGGCCCTGGGGACGCCGGGAGGCTAATGGAAACCGGGGGACCAGGTCTGCAGCGGTCAGCGATAGGCCGGGCTTCAACAGCTCACAGCGAACTGTAGCAAAGCATCCTACTTTTATGGGGTGTCAGACACGCAAGTTAGCGAACGTTTGTATTTTGCAGTGAATTTCAGATATCGTCCGTGAATGAACCAGCTGCGGGCACCTTCTATTCGCATCACACGGATGCAGACGATACGCGGGCTGCTCAAGTGAGTGAGGGGAGATCGCCAACAGCGAACGGAATTCGAGAGCACATCACATCGGCAGGAGCACGTTCTCAGAAGCACGTCGCATTCAAATGAGCTTGCTCTGAGTTTGGGTTCACTTCAATGATCAACCAAGTCGTTAGCGTGAGTTCTAGGTCGGAGCCGCCACGGTTCTCAGCCTGTGTCGATCGTAAGCTTCCATTGGCTTCCCGCTCGGACCAGGTACCGGGCGCCTGCCCGGTCCAAGTCGGCCCGCCGATCGCAGTTTCACTTAGCCCCCTTATTTATCGTCCGTGAGATTGGCACCGCTAATTGAGACGGATGGCGGAGCGGCGAGGCGGGATGAACGACCACCGATGCCGCGGCGTTTTAGCAGATTGGCTTTGAATACGGGCGGCCGCGGGCCAGCCGGCGCCGCGGCTACTGCGACCGGAGTGAGGCGGCAACGGCGGCGCCTCACGCCCCACCGGACTTGACCCGTTGTCAGCCCACAGACGTGCCATCGGCGCCGACGTCCGGCCTACCGCCAGTCGCCCGCCGCAAGCCGCCCGCACCAGCCGCGTCGTGCGCCTGGTCAGGCGGCGGCACGTGGCAGCGTTTTGACCTGCGCCGGACCGTGGCGCGTCTGTCGCTCGGAGCCGTGACCTGCGAGCAAGCACGCCCGGCTGGCCGTCGGGGAAGCGGGTGATGCAGTCCTCTGCACATCACAGACGGAAATCAATGGCCGAGTTACGCAAGCCACTACACTCGTGCTGCGATCTCTGTGATCTCTGATTAGGCTGCCACGTGTCGTGGTTGTGGCATCCGGAACCGAGTGGTCCGACGTAGCCACAAAGCTGAACTTCCAGTGAGCGGGCGGGAAAATTGAGGCTCAAAAGCTGGCCGCCTCCTGAATTGGATCGTTATGTCCGAGGCTTGGTTCACTGTGACCAAATGTGCTGCTACTAAACCCACCGACACAGCCACCGCCATCTTCTGCATCGATCACGTCTTGTCGTATGCATGTGGTGCCGTGGTTGGCCGACGACTTGAGGCGATTGGTTCCAGTCCATGCATATTCGGCGGCGCCTCGCCAGACCCGGGAAGTCGTGAACCTGGTTAAGCCCCTGGATAATGTAGGATATGTGGTCGTTCTTCCTTCTGCCACTATAGACTCGAGTCTGGCCGACTTAACATTTAGTGAGGAAGCGCAGCTACCTCGCCGGTCGAGGGATCTTAGAGGCCCAGACCTTAGCGACTTCAGGTCACGCGTGGACGGGGTGTCCACATGTGGACGAGCCCCGGGCGGTGAGCTCGGCAGTGAGCCCGGCCGGGTGCACCAGCACCGCTTAATCCATCGCCGGATATTCGGCCTTTGGCGTGCGCATAAATCGCCCCTCGAAACATATGGCGCAATAACCAGGGCTTCTCGGTAATCGCTCTTTATGCAACAGAGCGGGTCCGTAGAGCGAGGGCAAATATTTTGTCACTCCCTTAATGCCACTTGTTTTGAAGTAGGACAGGCGGAGAAGAGGAACACCTCGGGTGTGGCACATTCACGCGATCTGTTCGTCTTGTTGAACAAAGCTTATCGCAACTTAGGTTTCGAGGGTGATGATGACCAGCCTGCGCTACACCAGGAGGTGCTGGGTTATAGAAGATAGTAAATAAGGCGAAGTGAAGCATGCAAATGCTTATGGTCAGGGTGAGCAGGAACACTGACTCGTGACCATAAGACATTCGGGAGCACTGTGGTTTGGGGTATGACGATCTTACCTGTTTCGTGCGGCCATGGGGAGGTCATGAACTCTGGCAGGTGCAAAAAAATCAGCTGCAGCTGTCGGCAACAAGAAAAAAAACAGGGAGAGCCCAAGATATTTTAGCCGGAAAGAAAAAGCGAATATATGGCAGTGGCCATCGAAATTATAAAATTGAGTGGAGATAGCAATATATTCATCAACCAAGTACTTCTCGACTTCTCTTAATTTTCGAAACCTACGTGAATGTGTGCCCTGCTGTAAAAGAACCAATTCGGTTGCCTTTCTCAACAGTGTGTTTATGGTAACCTTGAGAATTCGCAAGCAATTTCGAGGAATGTCTGTGTCCACTTAAAGACGGCCATTGCTTTGTAGGTATACAGTTACACTACGCCCGCTACTGCTTACGCCATGGACCACTGCGCTGGTGCTCTCCGGTCCGAACGATACCCCCTATCTCGCTCCGACTCTCGGTGGTTGAAGAAACCTTTCGTCTTCTATGGTTAGCAGCCGGCCTGGATAAAGGATTCCCTACATCAATTACGAGAGCATGAGGGTGCAACCAGAACCAATCTGCCGAATGCCATGAGAAAATGGTGCCATCCCAGATGAAGGAAAGCATACCTTAAAATGCATTTTTCTTCGTGTTTGATGTTTAGCTGACTTCTGGTGTACTGAACTGCGCTTTCTTGTCAATTTGTACATATAATGTCACTATGAGAGTTGGAAATGCGGTGGAACAGGGGCTCCATTTCTCGTGTAATCTACCGGGCAACCCGTTATGCCTGCTGTTCCGAAGAGTGTGACGAAGACACTGCCGTGGTATTGGCCGTACAAGGCCCCACGCAGATTGTCCTCCCGGCATCTCTATCATTGTGAGAACAGTGAACATTGTGTGAACGGATCCCGCCGCAAAGTGTTCGGGGGGTTGCGGAGGGCGCGCGGCCGCTCCGGCATGGCCGCCCGGGCCCAGCTCAAAATAAATTGGCAGTGGACCTACGACCGTTCGGGGAGACATCCCACTGGCCTGTCCGAAATGGAGCCGGCGCGGCCAGACGTGTGGCGATGTCCGCTGCCGCTATCTTGAGCAGTCCTGACAGGCGGTCACCTCTGGTCACCTACCGTTCCGGGTTAAAATGTGGCGCGTTATAAAACGGCTAGCATGCTGTTACATTCCAGAAACAATTTTGCAACAGTTTATGTGACATTCCATAGTCTAGTACTTAATATCAGAGATGCAGCTGATGCGATAGGTTTGCAGCGTGATGCTGACAGCCGGAACCGGATCGTTCAGAGTGGGCTTGCAATCCCGGGCGATGCTATGACAGTATTTCGCTGGTACCCAGGAATGTCTGTCTACATTAGATCCATTGGACGACGTATGACCTTGGACATTGGATGATGCCGGAACCAGCAGAGGAAACAATGAACCTTGCCGGCTCCATAACCTAGTACCAGTGCATCTGCGCTGGCGTCGGCACAGTGAAGAGGCCGAGTTCAGAATTGCATTTCTGGCTAAATTATTGCATTACAAAATTGGGTGCATAGCAGTTATAGCGAAATTAATTTCCTGCGATCTTAAAATGTCACAAAGCTGAAAACGTTTGGAAGACAGACGTACCAAGTGCGTGTGTCAAGTACGTGTGGCAATGTTAACACAGTCTACCAGTTTAGCCGATAGCCGATCTTTCAATATACAAAAGAAGCATGCCTCAGTCAGGTCGCGGGCTGTAATAGGTCAAAGTCAGGCCAAGCCTGTGAGAGAGGATAATTCGTAAGGCGTCTTTCAAGGTGATGCGACAACGGGATGTTGGAATTTCAATGTCATACATCTTTCAGGAATACAACAGCAAACTCAAGCATCAAAATAATCTCAAAGGTTTTTGTCATTTTGACCTTCCTAAGGTCAGACGAGGTCACTGACCTCATATTGGTACAAATGTTTTTCTCCTAGAAAAGGTATAAGGGTTAAGGCTGGTTGCATGAGAAGGTCTGCTGGCATTTCGAACACCGATCATCATTTTGATCTTGTTTGACCATATGTGACCAAAAGACCACAACCTATGGACATTAAAACGTGGCGCACATGAAATCGCATAGAGCCCTGTCGGCCAAATAAATTTGGTGTTTCTGGCTTTCTTAGCTTTTTTAGATCACAGGGACGAATTGCCTCCCATCTCACCCTCACCCTCGCCCACACACCCAACCCCAAACCCAGCCCCAACCCCAACCCCAAGCCCTACTCCAACCCAACCCACCCTCGTTCCACACACGCCCCACACGATGACTGAAACAAATGAATTAGATCGAATCAGCCTTTTGGCACGAAACACTAGCCTGGCTATGCATAAGTCGAATTTGGAACCTTGAATATATTGATCAGTCAATATGATCAAAGGGTTGGTTTAAGCCATCCCCCAACAAACGTCGCTGCATTTAGAACACGTCTTCCTGGAAACTCAGTTTAATAATGTACCCGAATTTCGATTTCAGTTAAATCAACCAGGCATTAAACGTGGAGTGATTTTGCTCCACAATTCGGTGTTATCCGCCCAAATCGCCCCGTGTCCAATGAAGTGATAAAACTAGTCCAGCGTGTTCGGACCATCCACTCTGCGCTGTCGGGCGCCCCCCAGACCAGTATGGCCGTCGAGTTTAGGACCCAATAACTTCACTGTGATTAAAGAGATATGAGCTGTCCGTCGTTCGGATTAAGTGGCTTTCATGCAGTGGAGAGCGCGGTCGATGCTGCCCTTTTTGCGCGATGTTATCACCCGATCTTTGGACGTTCCGAGAAAAGGAATCATTTGATGATCTTGCCGGTATTTGGGCTGGCTCGCCATTCATTGGCGATGTACTGAGAGCAAGGAACTTTAAACCGGGCATGTGTTGCTCTTGTGACGGTGTGTTACTCGCCCGCCAAAGCTACAGAGAGCCGCCGTGTGACGGTGTGTAACTCGCCTGCCAAGGCTGTAGAGTGTCGCCGTGTGACGGTGCGTAACTCGCCCGCCACGCCCACATGACTGATGCCTTCTGGTGACCGCCTCCAGTGGCAGGTTGTTGACGGATGACCCCCGTTTGGCGAGTACGGTAGCCATGGCGATTTGGTCTCAGTGCGGCAGAGTTCAGATTTCCAGTACATGAAAATGGTGTCCCGATCAGAAGTCTGAAAGTCATGAGCATTTAAACCCTTAAGAGCCAGCTTCGACGGCGGTTGCGGGTTGTTTTTCGTACGACATTTCTAGTTATCACACCGCAATTATAAGAAGAAGAGGTGACAAATAACAATATAGTATCATTTAGATACTACGATTTCCCATGACCCTAAGTTAAAAAAACGTGTTTTGAACACACTAAATGCACCAAACCAAGTATGCTATTTTTGACAAAACATTCCTTAGGAGAAAAGTGAGGATTTGTTAGTAGGTAATATGTGGCTAGCTCTGACTTCTATGTAGGTATAGTAGCTTAGAGGCCCATTAGGCCACTAGTTTCTAGCAAATTTTGTTATACGTTTTCAGCGAATACTAAACGCAGCAGCGTTGACTTCACACTTCCTTGTCTCGCTCTGACATGGAACACCCTTTTGTCGCCTGGTGATCAATAAACCCGTTATTTCCAGTCATATCAGCAATAAACTTTAATAATCCCATTTCCAGCGGCACCGGCTTTACGACGTCATTTGCGTGTTTCTCCTGCGACGGAAATGCCGTTAAGCTGTGGCGCAGCGCGGCGAATGCTGCAGCGGAGGCGCCGCGTCCGCGTGTCGCCGCCGAAGGGCGTTTTGAGACACTCCCCGCGCTGGCTTGGTCGGAGTGGCGTCATCAATTCCGGGAGCCGGTAATGACGCGCATTTTACAGCTCCGGTCCGCACTTCTGCCCAATTTATCAGGGCGCCTTCATTAGGCCACCTCGTAGAGGCGACGCCCACTGAAAAATGGCGCAGATAATTCGTGCCCGCATCTGGTGGCAAAACAGGGGATGTGCACCGTCGCTGGGCACCGACGATGGGCTCTATAGAGAAGGATGAGCAGTAGGTTCTCGGATAGAGCATAACAGACTTCCCTGCAGAACAACGGCTTGAAGTCCTCGTAGCTGCCAAATAGCAACATTCGGGAAGACTTTGAACGAAATTTATCCGAATGTTTTGCAGAGTACTTCGGGGTCAAAGCGCTCCCCAAACCTATGGTATCCCTAAGGTTATCATAAAAGCTGCTTTCTACCTTGAAGCTGCTTTTGTGATGCCAACGTAAGGTTAGGAGTGCAAGCTATTTTTGAAGGCTTTTTCCGAAACGATCCCGACAAAATAATCCCGAGATTATGCAAAATTTGGCATACACTGGATCGAACTTCGTGAACTTTCTTGAACACATGAGCCTCGGCTTCCTGGCCATGGCTGGTCACTGAGCGTAACTGCGTCGTCAAAAGCCAGCACCTCCAAAAAAAGGTAAAATTATACATATATGATGCGCTTTCGGCACCACATGCAGAAGTCCCTGTTTCTTTACGAATGGTGCCAGATTGTGTCAAAGATCTGTACAGTGAGTGCCAGCTGATGACAAATGGCCCGACAATGAGGGTCAGTAACGCCTGTGACCTGTGAAAAATAACCCAAATCAAATAACCATGTTGCCACTGAAAATTATTGGAGTTAACGTGAGGTTAGTCACACGAAGTCAGCGTATGTCCCAAACTAACGTAGAAAATATGAACGGTAACACGGAGAAGATCCAACGTCTATGTTCTGAGCCTTAAGAATTGTTGAAAGCAGCGATTCTTGACTTTTACGGTGCACGCACCTCTAGATTTGGTAAAAACCGGTCACTATGAATATTACATGTATTTTTAAGACACTTAATTCTCAGTAACGGTTAAGGCGTGGGAAACGGGACAACCGATGCCTGTATGAAGTGGATGAACACCAAAAAACAGACAGCAATGCTCTCTAGTTCAGAATTTCCAAGTTAACAACAGCTGACCACTCAAAGGCATCAGTGATAATTTCTATACCATGACATTTTTTAAAACTCCGACAACAGTGGTATGTACATGCTATCGTAATGTTCTTTAAATACTACACATTCTGAGAGCTGGCAGATCCTGAGGGCATGGGCTCACACATAACTCATAAATAATGCTCTCTTCCTGCCTAAAGAGTGTTAAGGCGGTACCGCAATTTTTCTTCAAGCATTGGAGCTGGAGGAGTCTGCCAACTCTTCCTCCCCCCCCCCCCCCGCCCATCCCTCGTTGTCCCCGCAATTTGGAGCATCCGTAAGCGCAAGGATCATCCCAGCAGCCTGATCTGCATAGCAGTCATTGAAATAAAATGAGTGTTGTCTCACCTCAGTTACGGTCACAAATGTCTTTCTGTCTTGGTCACCCCAGAAGAAAAAAAACGGCTAAAATCGAACTCTTGCCCCTGTTACCCAAATGCATGAATTCCAAATCGGAATGCCCGCATGATACATGGCCTTCGTGGTCCATGAGGCAAGCATTATCCTCCCATTGAACTGGTTCTTATTATTTAGTCAGTTACGCCAGATTTAACTCCGACATGCTCCGAAATTCATTTCTGCTCTTATAATGTCCTACAAAATAACTTTCGTTCTCAGCCCGCTGCATAAACACGCGCACGGGCGGCCGGTGGAATACCCTTCGCTTGGGGGGGGGGGGCAATTTGACCTCCCTGAGATATTAAAAATGAAGAGAGCTAGAAACTTCAAATTCACAGGTTAGTTTGGCCTGTGTGGGAAATTAATTATGACAAAATCTGACATTCTTGGGTCCTTACTTCTGGGTCCAATGAGGTCAAAAAATGTCAAACTCCAGATAAGTGACCAAAGTGTCCCAGACCCCCCCCCCCCACCCCAAGCAAATACCTTAAACCTAGAAACCTGCTCTAAGCAAGAGATCACTGGTTTTGGTTTAGTCAGTGACCTTTTTGACCTTTACAAAGTCAAGGTCTGCAAGGTTTTTGATGACCAAAGACCGAAGAGATTGTTTCTATTTTGTGATTTAAATAAGTGTCAGGGATTACATTAGGTGGTGGCTGTTCCTAAAAAATATATTTATCGGGAGCATTTTAAGTCATCGACCTACTCTGACCTTTTGTGAAACCAATGAAGCAGCGGTCTCTGTTGCGGATATAATCGAAATCATCGCCAAAAGCTACCCAATAAAACAAGCTCTAGAGAAAAAAGCAGGTTAGTCTTGACCTCGGTCTTGCCTTCATACCTGGCCCTAAATCAGTAATATTTGCTGTAATTATAAATTCATTCGTTGTCTACGAAATTATCTAAGAGGCTGTGGCTTCGTCAAACACTCCGCTGTCGCACTGTATTGAACGAATCCCCAGAAATGGCCTTCGTTGCCATTCACGGCTTGTCTTTGACCTGACATAGGTCAGCGACCTTAGAAGATACATCTATTTTTTTAATGAAAAGATCTGCCATTCAATTACTTACAGTTACGCAAAGTTTGGCCCGGCAAAGCCGCGCCGTTCTGAAATCATTTTAACAAAATCTTGCGGATCTAACCGATCTCCGCCCGTGCGCGTGTTAACCGATGGAACACTAGCGACCTCAGTTAAGCCGAGATTTTGTAATTCACTTTCTGCATTCACTGACGCTATGAGCAAAAAAAAAACATTCATCATGTTAAAGATGCAGTTCATCACTTCATTCAGACATTATGCGTGCAAGATGAAACACGTCATCATCAAGCACGCGGGCGACGGACAGCCACCCGCGTCTCTCTCAGGATGGCGGTGTTTTAAGACATTTTGCCAAGGTAATCTGTGCGCCAAGTGTGTTTTCACGCGTATACCGCTACAGTTATGATTGGGCGAAGCATCGTGGTGAAGCGTATTGTTGAAAATTACACTGATAGAAAAAATGCCGTGAGGATAGGATACTTATACCGTTGTAGAGTGCATATGGCTTCTCTGGGAGGCATGCGTGCAGTTCAGTTGTACGTGCAGCCTCGGCCTCCCGGCTCGGGCCGACGGGATGGAATAGCCCTGCCTTATGTAACCGTGAAAAGGTCATATGGTCGTCCAAAGTTCACCTCTCCCTCGCTGACAGCGGCGAATCCCTCATACCGATCCTGGACCTCTTCCGCGGTTGGCTGTGAGGTGAAAATGGCAGCGCCGTGATATGGATGTGGATGAAACGAGGCTACGGCGGTCGCATGGCGAGTGAGGACATGACCCAAACCACCTACCGCCGGCCAGTAATGACACGCTATCGAAGCGGCACCATGACGGCAGACAAAACACATCTTAGCTGCTTGTCTATGGGAAGGTCCTTCCGACCAGTCACACTGCGTCATTTCGGCAGCCGAGCAGCTGCGAGCAGAATGTTAGCATGAAGCGCGCCCAAGCGACCATTATACGGTCTCTCTCTCTCTCTCTCTCTCGAGAGAGAGAGGACGAGCGAGCGAGGTAAAGACGAGAGAGTAGCGCGGGAGCGACGCATAGGGAGGAGACGAGAGATCCGCGAGAGAGAGAGAGGAGAGAAGCGAGGAGAAGGCTAAGCGAGAGAAGCGAGAGTAGCAGAGAGCGAGCGAGAGGAGAGATGCTCTCTCGTCGCTAGCCTCTATCCTCTCCTCTCCTTTCTAGTCCTCTTCGTCTCTATATCGCATCTTATTCTTCATCGCTATCTTTCTCTCTCTCTCTCTCTCTCTCTCTCGCTCTCTTCTCCTCTCTCTCTCTCTCCCTCTCTCTCTTCTCTCCCTCTCTCTCTCTCTCGCGCATACACAATCATACATACTAGGTCACTAACACGTTTCTTAATTGCATTATTCAAGGGCGTTTATTCTAAGCGTAAAATCTTACAATGTTTCATAATGATCCTAATTTGCTCACGTGAATTTAGTCGCATATTTCATAGCAGGGATGAGCTTCTCATGCTGTAAAAATCTGAAGAAAGCAAATATCTCACGAGACCCACGGACCACATATCGTTGAGTAAGGGGCCAGGGACATCAGGGGCCCCGACGTGGAATTAAAACTTCCCACGGTAAAATTCGTAGACCATGTATCATGGCGACGTGAAACATAAATAGGAATGTTCCTCGTTATATTGTAAGTGCTATGGTATGTAGTGTTATGCGTTTGAGGTTGTACGATCAGGAGCATAAACAAGTGAACAGCTTAGCTCCCTGACCTGCTTTTGTTGAGTGGAGGAGTCCTCATCTGCCAGAAGGCGCCTCGGCATTGTGTTGGCTTTTGTCGTGAGGCCAGTCATACCCGCCTAACCGGTGGGCTCTAGGGAAATTGACAATGACAAAGTTCGCGACGGTGTAAAGTTTTCAAATGTGTCACATGCCTACCTCTCTTAGATATTCAATCAGTTGATATCACGTTATACCACAGAAGTCATTTGATCGTCAGCATCACCATTTGCTTCGCATGACCTTCGCTGGGCAACTTTTCTGACAATTTGTTTGGTCAGTGTGCACCGTCAGAACGGTGTGTACGCACGCGTACACAGTACACAGTGCACACAACTAACGTACACAGTCGGCGTTCAGTAAACCACAGCTCTATTTCGCGACTCACAAGCTCTGGTATTGCACGTGCCATTACCTGACCGTCCCCGGCGCAAGCACCGTGTGCTGGTCTCTGATTTCAGTCGAACTCAGCCTCCATTTCGCAGCGGCGCGAAAACAACGGCCCAAATCGTCGGCATGTCCCACCCGATCGTGAGGCAGCTGCAGCCGGACAGCTTTCGCCCCAGGCTTGTTCTATGTGAAATGTGTGTGCGTTATGTACAATGTATTCACGGACTGCTACATGCGAACTATTTATGCTTTTTCACAACAAGCTGACCAGCGCAGAGCCAACGTTGTAGTCTTTTGATTGGTGTAACATGACCAACATGACGACAGCATTCGCGATCCTAGCGGCGGCACTGTGACTTACGTTTTTCCGAAATGCTTACCCTGCGACTGGTGTTACCGTGCGACCCGTTCAATTAATAATACGGTACAAAATACGTGAAAAACACGTCCGCACCTGTGAACTTACCTTCTCCGCAATTAAAAAACTGGGGAGACTGGTCCATGTAGCATAACGCTATTAATTCCGAGTGGCGTAGGGTTCCCAGTTATGAACTCTTCCAGGGCAACCCAGGGAAATCTCAGCACACGTGAAAAAACGAAACGGTGTTATCTGGAAGCGACCGCGGCGAGGCCAATGGCGAGCTCCCAGCGAGACGGTGCCACAGCAACCGTATCCGTCTCGGCCCAGTTAACCTTCAAGCTACTTGGGGTCTGCTGGGTCTAACGTCTGTCGATGAGAGTTCTCTGACTGCGCTTGGGAGCCTGCCAGGTCGTAGGGCCATTGTGCAGCGGGGGAACTGTACGTCTTCTGCAGATAACAAGGTCATGGTGTCACGTACGTGCGGCGTAAGGTCATTAGCACAGTGTAAAAATAGCATTGGTCCGAGATTTCAGCCCCTCGCACGTCATGAGGGTCTGGCATGGATGAAGTGCTTCCTCGAGCTTCTAGCTCAGCTATTCGACGAACTAATGAGCATCGATCCCATCAAGCTTGCCCATTAGGAGGCCCTTCAGGTGCCGTCCGATGCTTTTGACGCGTGCACTGTCGCGAGCAAGCCAACTGGACCGTTGTCCGTGATGTGGTCGGAGAGTTGTGAGCGTCTGCAGGCCGACTCCAAGGACCGTCCAGACGGTGCGCTCGTCCCTGGAAATGTTATGGCCCACTACATTGCTTCAAAGGCTGAGTGCATTCGGCTCACTTCACATGGGTGACGGCCGTAAATATGATGGAGATCGGTTGGGAATTACCGGAGCCTGCAGTGCATGCTATTAAACCCACCGGCATTTTACCTGTGAAACGGAGCAGCTGGTGCAATCATCCACTCGGCTGGGAGGACTCCTGCTGCTATCGAGGTGTTCATCAGTTTAACATTGCGACCTTATAGCAGTAAATGACATCTAGAGCATGCAGCGATTATCGCCATCATCGCTTCTTTCATAGGCATGACGCCATCACCAAACGCTTTGGAGGAAGGCACGCCCTTCAGAGAAGTGGCCGGCTCGGGTGACGTCACCAGACGAAGCCGAAATAAACGATTTACTACCTGATTCTGACAGTCACAGGGTGAGTAGCTGTTCGATAAAGGTCACGCCCCTGTGTTCGCGGGCCTCTTTACGGCGTAATTGGTGCATTATTTTGGGATATGATGGGTGATCCAGCTTGTTATCGAAATCAATGCAGCGTTTTTCTCAGCCGCGACAAAATATTGAATGCGTGGCTGAAAGCTAAAAACCATCCAGTCTGTTTCAGGAGTCCGTAGCGCCTGACGATGAGTGGAGAACTAACGAGCCGAAGCGTTCCGTAAAAGCTAAAGCGCCATACGAGTGCGATGGTCCGAACAATTACTGCATCTGTCAGCATTAGAGTAGTTCAAACATCGTCCGCCTGGTGTCGCACCAGACTACTCCCAGATGTCAGCACAAGTACCGCAGCTTCATCGAGGAGCCTGTGCGGCAGCGTTCTGCAGTGGTCGGCCTCCGAAGGCAGCTGGAGAGATCTGGTGGTCTTCGGCGTAGCTCTGTCCTGCATATGAAGAGCCTATTGTCACGACCAGGGTCACGTGACTTCGGCCCTGCCGTCCGGTGGCCAGCCTGCCGGTCATTCTGTTGCAGACGTTGACATCGTATAGCACGTGAGCTAGTGATGGCACGTGCTGCTGTAAAACTGAACGGAAAATAGACATGGATGCCTGTAGCCATTCACTGACGTCACCGAGAGGAAGGACTCACTTTGTAAACGGATACCGCCCGGATGGAATCTGGTCGACGCGGTCAACGACACAGAAGAAGACTGGGCCTTCGTTTGTTTGATTGGTTCGGCGTCTGCAGACAAGGAAGCGCACGCATCAGAGAGCTGCATGCAAGGAAGTCAAACTAGACGAGCACCGTGATGTGTTTCGGGAACTGCTCTTATGGTGGACAGGTCAGCCAGAGGGCCTGGGCTGGGTCACCACTTCATGTCATTTGATGTCAATGGATTGTACAAATATTGTTGCTGGGAGAACTGAATTTGTGTAAATGTTTACAAGGCCTCATACTTACCTGGAATACATGAGCAAAAACGCGCATGCTTTACCTAGCACACGCCACTCTAAAAAGCAAGTAGTCCTGGAAGTGCCCAGCTAGGTCACTTCTCTGAGTTGTGTGGGTCAAATGATACAGCTCCCAACAAAACACCGACACTGGTTCAAACGTGGTGTCAAGGGGCACTGATGTAAATTTGAGCAAAATTAACTGACCCTTAAAACTCGTGTCACGAGTATTCATCTGCAAACAACCCCATGATCCAATGGTGTTTTTGCTGTTTTCAACAACGTGGTCGGAAACCCGGAAATGTAGTTGTTTTCGGGGCATTTCAATAACTCCTTAAGCTATAGGTCACACGGAATCATCTCGGGTCTAGTGCACTGGGTCGCGCCAAACGAGTTGCAACACATCGTGGCAGGTGTCTTATATATAAGTAACTTGGCACTGACCCGACTCGATCATTTCGAACCATTCTTGTTTTGCACCTTAAATACCATTTCATTTCCATTGTTTGTACGAATATGATGAATGGAAGGACTGGATGTGCTCACCTGCTCGTGCAGACGCACGGTTTGATATCAATACCAGACTCCTGCTGTCTTTACAGAAATTGGAAGGAGCAGAACACTCCAGCCTCAAACAGTAACTTTTTAATTTCAGGATTGCGAATTTTGAGGGTTTTCTTCGGCCCAGCGACTGATTAAGCCATAGTATGGTGCTCGCAAAACGGAAACGGCTAGAATGAGCGAGAACCAAAGAGTCCCACACACTCATGGAGCGTTTGCATTAGACAGCGGGCCAGTTTGGCAGCGCGGGCCACATGCTAACGTCTGCTGTCTTGCCACCCCCAAAGGCCAGTTCGATAATCTGGAAAGCTTTGTCTTGCTAAAAACGTGGATGCTTAATTTATGAAATGCGATGTGGTGGCCAGAGTCTAAGTGTCACACCGTTGGCCGACGCAAAGCGTGTATCGTTCATGACTGACACAACTTAAGCCTCCTGCATGATCCAGTCACAAGCTGCTGGAACTTTGATAGGTCCTTGCGTAATCCTTAACCGGTGGTGGCGCATTTTTCCTCCCGTTTTCCCTGGTATCTCTGAAATGGCTCGGAATGAGTCGAAGTAACTTTTTCAACTTTCTACTCGTCTTTAGAAATTGAGTCAGAATTATAGGCACGTGGGATGAGCAGGGCGCAGCATTGGGGAGAGCTTTCCAGTGAAATTAGAGGATCGTGATAAGATATTGATCTCCGCGAATCACACGCGTCGCCTTGAGTTTGCACAGGCATGCTCTGCTTCCGCGCGGTGTAGAAGAGATATGCAAAATTGGTGTGGCTGCTGCCATTCAGATTATCTTTGATGAGGAAATTCCAGGATGTGGCAACGGAACTTTTCTTGCAGAGTAAAAGACATAACGGGTTGACATTGCATGTAGTGTATATGAATGATACTTTTCTATGTCTGCATGCAAACCTTGCACTACGCACACTAGTATCACAAATAATTGATATATACGGTGACAACGACATTTTTGGGTTTTGCGAAATGGATTTCAAGGGAGCGTAGCCTCAACCCTGTGGCAGTGTTACAAAACTATGAATGGATAACGCAGGAAAGCATCTGCACAACTGAAGCTGCAGAAATGACAAGAGACAGTTTTTCGCAGAAGTGATTTCAGGGATGGGAGGAAGTCACCTGGTGTCAGGCTGATGTCACCTGGAACATCAGGGCGCGTCAGCTGGTGGCCGAGGCAATGCACTGCGCTCCATCAAGTGTCGCTACCTTCCTGCTCTGGAAAACTGGGCCCCACCTATGACGACTGTCCATAAATGCTACGTAGACGGACGTTGAAAGCAGTGCATTTCATTTGCCTTGCTTTTTCCAACATACGTTCTCTGTAATGTTTGCAACACAACAATGTGTCTAAATGTTTGTGCAATAAGTTCTACGAAAGTTTGAAATTCTTTGGTAAGAAGAAAAGACGCGTGAACATGAAGCTATTGTCCCGCGAATTCAACGCAACGCTGTGCTGTGGCTTTGATCTCTCCCCCTGGTATTAACAACGGTGGTTCTTTTCGAGGCACACTTAGGCTTTAGCAATGGGAGTATCACATGGTCCATTGTGACGCACTTGTTCAAATTTTAACTAGTGCGCTTCTCGGTAACGGGCCCTTGCCCTACTGGTGCTGAAGCTTCGTTAGAGTATTTCTTAATGTGCCCCTAAAGTGGACACTTCCTTAAAAATGTCGGATCACGTCTTTTCCGTTGAGTCACACTATATCTTTGCGTATATATCCAGGACTCGTCGAGAGAAAAGCTATCGGTAGCCTTTTTCTGAATCGATTTAGTAGTTCCCGATATTTCATGGGGAAGGACACAACCTGCCCTCTGGCTCGGAATAAGCGTAATGGGGAGCCGGACTGGAATATAATTGAGCCACGCTTAGCCCACAAGTCTTCGCGAAAAAAAACATGCCTGCGGATCGTTCAGCCTTGTTTACCTCGAAATAATTAAGTTAGACCTGGCGACTAAAGAGAGAAACAGAGCTTTTAATTGTTGCCGCTGGGCGGCTAGTGCGCGCCGATTGGGTCCCCGCGACCGTCTGAGATTTTCTCGGCCTGGCGGCGGTTGACGCGTGGCGAGAGGGAGGCTGGCGCCGCGACCGATCCGCACCGGCGAAACGGGAGGCCACAGTGTGTGTGAAAGCGGCTGAGGGTGGGCGTGCGAACCGCCGCGCGACCGCATTGGATCCCTGCTCCGTGACCCGCGTCAGACGAGGCAAGTATAGGTGGGAAATCGGCTCGCTAGAGAGTATCACGATAATCGGGATGAATGTACCGCACTTTTTATGAAACCATTGTCAAGTTGTGGCGACCCTTTTTGTGAACGAGAGCAGACGTGGCCCAACAGTGAATTGCAACGTCAGGTTTACATAATCGTGTGCAATTTTAATGAGCAAGTTCAAACAACTTTGGTTTTCCAGACTGAGCACAAACACTTTCATTGGATGAAGTTCTGTGATCAGATCTCACGCTAAGCAGCGATTGCTGCGTTTGGTCTGATTCCGCCATCCGATCTGAAATCCCAGGTCAACTGCAACATTTTTGTGGCGAAAGTTTGACGCGCCATAGTTTTCCGCGCGATCCATCCTACCCACTGACGTCACCTGGCCTTAATTGCGGCCGCGCTAGCAGCTGCGGGCCATTCCAATCTGGGTAAATAGTGGCTTGACGACTCTTGGTCTCTTTCGCTTTTTAGCAAGTTTTGTGCGAGAACCAGTAAGATGACTAATCTTCCACGCGTGTGTTCATTATCATGCCATTTCGTGTCGCTCGTGCTTGATTAATCATGTCCCTCTGGTCCGTAAGCCAACGGGCTCATCGAGGTCTCTTGTCTTCGGTCCCGCACGTGCCATGACCTTCGGCATGTCCTATCAATGACATCGTTCCTTTGTTGTGGGTGGTTGTGGGAACGTTCTGTGGGCGGTTGTATGTAGAATGTTCAGTTTTGGAAGTGAAAGTTGTTATGTAGAGATGAAGATCGTTTTTTGCTCATTCCCGACATACCTTATCGGTTAGTTGTAAGTGAGAAACGCTGGTCAAAACATCCCGAAATGTTGAACTTGAGACGCACCCGTGATCGGCAACGTTGTGTCAACAGGAGCGATGAAAAACTCGTCCATCCTGTATTTACTCCTATTGGCAGGACTCCGCCGTCGCTGACGTACTTTGTGCCCGATTGAACAGGGATGTAGCCGTGACACGAAACATGTAACGATAGCTTAACGATCACCACCCTTCACCTCAGATGGCATTGAACATGTTCAAAGCAGGCGCACCATTTCCACGTCATTTCCATCCCATATTTCCACGTGGGACCTGTTGATGGTCTATTCACTGGCAATATATCACGCATTGTTGGTTGCGCTCATGAGCGTGCCGGGCTCATCACTGAAGTGGTTGGATGACAACCTCAAGCGTGAAAACATGCGCGGATGACTGGGCCTGGTTTCATGACACGAAAGTACGAATCTACTACGCACATACGATTTACGTCGTATGGACTCATACGGGCTGTTATTTTGGTCTGTACACGAAAGGTAGCTCAGCTGGACTGATGCATTATTTTTATCAATTATCTAGTTGTTGAGCAATCAAGTAAAACAAAATGTTTCCGATTCATTTGTTTACACGAAGCTAGTTAGGAAAGTGTAAGTTCATAGTTTTGCTTTATGAAACGAGACGCCGTCCCATGCACGTGCGTTTTTCGGCGTCCGGCGGCGCGACCTTGCGCGCTGCGGTGTCTACGGTCGGTCTCGGCGTCTGGCCGACCTAGTCAGGCGGCACATGACGGTGGCGGACCGGCGCCGAACTGGAACAGCGTCGCAGACCGGGCGCCAGGGCCATGCGCCGCCGGCGGCGAGGTCGGTGGCGGAGGCCGGGGCAGCACGCGCCCACCAGCCATCTGACGGCGCCGCCCGCCAACACACGGCCCTCCCGAGGCGCCGGGCCGGGCCTCGGCCACCGGTCCTGACCGCCGGGTCGCCGGGCCGGGTCCCGGGCGCCGTTCCTGGCCGTCGGGCCGGGCCTGGCCTCGACTGTTGGCCCTGGCCGCCGGGTCGGCCTGGCCGGGACTCGGCTGTCGGTCCTGACCGCGAGGTCGGCCGGGCCGGGCCCCGGGCGCCGGTCCTGCTCGCCGCGCCGAAGATGGCAGCTGAAGTGTCCGGTTAGCCGTCGAACCGGTTAGGGCGGTACGTGTATGCGTTTCAAGTGGCAGCGAAGCCAGTCTGGCGGTCCTTGGAAATATGTGACCGGACGACGCAATCTTGCAATGATTTAGACAGCACTGTCCGTTCTCTTCGACCATAATTTTTGTACGACCCAAGGTTCTTAAACAGCGACGCGTCAGGACTGGGGTATCTGTCTGATGAAGGATCGCTCCATATGCGGCTCACGTGCTGTGTCGCCCGCCGTCACGTCCCCACAATACGCGTGCGCAATGCGCATCCGCACATACCCCTCGCACATCCGGGACACAGTGCAGCTGTGACCTCCCTTGCACCTGTTGCCACGAGCTCTGGCGCCAGCTCATACCACGGGGCGGCGGTGGTGGCCGCTTTCGGACGTCTAATCCGAGTCATTCACCTGAGGCAGGTTCTTTTTTGGAAGTGCTGCGCTGTGAATGACCCATTGACCTTCGGAACTGTAGCGACCAAGCTGTTATCGCAGATTAACAATTCTAATTGATGGATTAGTCATCGATGCGCGAAACTGCTGGGGGCATTAGCTTCACATCAGTTTGGTGAAGACCGGGACCAGAGCATCGCTCATCCCATACAAGGAACGACTGAACTCAGTTCGGCTCTCCTGGAACTAGAGCTGATCGAAAGTCTCCCTGAGACATCGATTCCGCTTGTACCGAAATGAGGGAAGAGATATTGTGTTCAGAACTGCGCCGCGATCTCCGTTATCAACACACAAACAATGGGGCTCCGTTTCATACCTGGCAGAGCGTGTGTTGTTCACCGGGTTTCCTCACTCTTGGCTGGAGCCGATCAGGCTTCGTGCAGCAGCGCCGGCTTCCGTATTCATGCTAAGAACCGGTCAGGGTACCTGATCCTTTGTCAACCGCCTAACGGACGAGCGCGGAAGGTCAGGGCGGTTCCGGCGACCGGATCGCGCCAGCTCCCGCGGGCCGAGGCGGCGACCTTCTGCTGACCTTTGGCCCCACCTTGCGAGCGCCGCCTGCGACGCTTGCGGCCGGCCTCTCGGATAGCAGGCTTTGCGGACGCGATGCCATTAGTGGCGAGGGAGTTGGTGTCGCGAAAAATAAATAGGATTGTCGGAACGAATTCCAGTTAGGTCAGTCCGGGACGTGGGAATCATGAGGAGCTCACGCCGGTCGCTAGCTAGTTACTGGCTCGCATGCCACGGCACAGGCCATGCATTGGGTAAGGGATGCCCTTTGCTGCTGAAGACAGGAGATATTTGAACCATTTGTACATTATTAACGAGTTCAATGTTAAACACAGAAACTCTGTCCCAAGCATCCGATGTGCATCAGACGCATACTTTTACTATTTCATTTCAAATGTCTCCGTCATTATTTCAAGACAGCTCTTGCCTGCCACAATATCTGTCGAGCACTGTTCGCCCAGCTCGTGGTCTTACGGCCGCAAACGCGCGCTATGTCAACGCATGTGCCGCTATCGGTGCCGAAATCAGTTTATCGGTGCCGCGCGAATTGGAAGACCATCTCTATCTGTCTTAGCGTGACGATACCCGCCGGAAACGGACATCGCTGGCAGCGGTGCCGTGACGTGCAGATATCGGCGGCGGCTGATGCGCGGATCCCATTATACCGCGGAGGAACGTCCCACTAACGTTACTGCTCGTATGGACATTGGCGCTCCCACAAAGCAGCTCGGCACGGTAATCACAGTCAAGTGGAAATACCTTGCTTTCATTCGCGCGGAGCGGATATTACATTCAGGAACGTGGCTCGGCGGGGCAGCGGGGTCAGCGGCGCCGGCGGCTGACATAGGCGGCTAGAGCTGACCGTCGACGACCGCGGCCACGGTCACGCATACGCCCAGCTAACGACCACCGCCACAGATGCAGGCAGCTGACGACCGCGGTCACGGCCACAGATGCAGACAGCTGACGACCGCGGTCACGGCCACAGATACAGGCAGCTGACGACCGCAGTCACGACCACAGATACAGCCAGCTGACGACCAAAACCACGCCTTTAGATACAGATGGCTGACGACCACGGTCACGACTGCACATACAATCAGCTGACGACCACGGTTACGGCCACACATACAGGCAGCTGACGGTCGTGGTTACGGCCACAGATACAGCCAGCTGATGACCGCGGTCACGACCACAGATACAGGCAGCTGGCGACCGCGGTCACGACCACAGATACTGATGGCTGACGACCGCGGTCACGACTGCAGATACAGCCAGCTGACGACCGCGTTCACGACTGTTGATACAGCCAGCTGACGACCGCGGTCACGACCACAGATGCAGGCAGCTGACGGCCGCGATCACGGCCACAGATACAACCAGCTGGCGGCTCGGCTACGGCCACAGATGCTGCCAGCTGACGGCCACGGTCACGACCACAGATACAGGCAGCTGTCGGCGCCGGCCCGTCCGGCGTCTAACAGCCGTCCGGCGCCGCAGCCATATTGACTGGTCAAGGTCACTAACCGCAGACAAAGAAAACATGCAGTTGGTGACCACGTAATGCAACGAAAGACAGCTTCGATATGAAAGGATGTTTTTGCAGTGGGTCATCGGTCATGCCAAAACATTCAAAGCATGTGCATGAAGGTGGGAAGATGATGTAGACATTAATGGGTCGGGTGTATTATAAAGGGATGGAACTGATTCCCTTCTCACTTTGTTTAGGTTATTTTGAGTCTGCATTGGGTTTTGATTAATTCCGGTTGAGCCCGGTTATCAGCCAAAAACACAGATTTCAGAATGGTTAAGTCCATACCCAATCAGGTTATTTTATGTTTGAACTTGAGTATGAGTTCACGGTTTTAAAGAATCGTTACTTTTAACCCTGAATCATACATGCTGGTGAGTGCTCGGCGAATCGTTTCAATTCGGTCTGGACCCCAACGGCCACGAATCTGCACTCAGCTCCTTTCCTGGGTCTAGCACAAGCCAGAAGGTTAGGCTTGGTTTGCATATGATGACATTTGCATGCGCCACCTCTGCACTGTGGTTAAAGCTAACCCGCGGCTTGCAGCATGACGTCGTGCCGAACCACATTGTCTGCACTATACCAAACGGCGTGAGTTTATTTGTGGACCGCTCTGCCTGCGCTGAGCGAACAGTAACACGGACGCAGGGTCACGCAGTTAAAACTGAGCACTTCCTGACTGGCGTGCCCTTCGGGGCTATCCGAGGCAATTTCTGGCTTATCTGCTTGCAGTGATTGCGAGCGTTGGGCAGCGCAGCAGAATCTTTCATTTTCTTTCTCTCTCATCCCGCCCAGCTGACGAAATGTGGCACACCGCGACGGTCACCTGTTTGAAGGATTGAAATAGTATTAAAAAGACAGTCTCAATCTTTAGGGTGGGTGGATTTCTGGGGTCCGCGTCCACGCGTTGCAGCGCTTATCGCGAGTGCCTAGGGCCTTGAACGCACCATCCGATGATAAACTTCCTAGCCAATGACACAAGTTTGTGGTGAAATATTGACGTGTGGTAGGTTCGGTCTCCGTCTCTGACGTCATTTGGTCTTTAGCACGGCCACTGCCACCGCCTTAAGCCAATCCGCTTACGGGAAAACATTGAGCGTCTAAAGCGACTTGATCCACTTCAACACAGCGTGTTCAAAAGGAAGAATGACGCCCCAAGCTACTGAGCTACAGTTATAGAACATTCCACGATGAAGCGAAGCGAAAGAGATCACGGTGAAGATGCGAAATCACGATGATGGATTGGAAAACGGCATTAATATGCGTTCTTTGCCCATAAGCATTAGCCTTCGCAGTCTGAAGACAAGATGCTGACCCCGTTTTTCGAAGTTGCGCACGGTTAAGCTGTTTGGTCCGACCGAGATGGACCTGTCGGCTGGTAACTGGTCTGTGATGGTGGTCAGACCGAGATGGAACTGTCGGCTGGTAACTGGTCTGTGATGGTGGTCCGACCGATATGGAACTGTCGGCTGGTAACTGGTCTGTGATGGTGGTCCGATCGAGATGGAATTGTCGGCTGGTAACTGGTCTGTGATGGTGGTCCGACCGAGATGGAATTGTCGGCTGGTAACTGGTCTCTGATGGCCAACGGGCGCGCCCAGCCGTGGCGTGGCGTCACTCTGTACAAACAAGATCCCTTCACACTTCTCTCTCAGACTTAAAAGCCCGGATGGCACTCTGGCCGCTGAACCTGAACGGCGCTCGTGCTCAGCCGTCAGCTGCGGCGGTGGTCGGCTGTCAGGCGTGAGAGCTCGGTCCCGGTGTCCATTACGAGCGAGCGCGCGCGCGCCGTCCGTCGCCCGCCGGCCGGTGAGAGGCGCCGAACAGGGTCGCCGCCGCCGCGCCGGGCTGCTCGGCGCGTGCCAGCTCTCGTCGATGAGCTGGCGCCGTCAGGCTCGTTCGGAGCCAATGTCAGGCGACCGGCGGCCGAGGGCTACGACCAAAGTCAACAGCGCCCTCCCGCTGGAGGACACTTCTGCAGCAGGCCCCGGCGGCGCGGACGCCTCCTTCAGAGGCATGCACTGAGCCCTCAGTCGTGCCGACGCGTCTTAGATTTCCCCGGCACTCCCGGGTGCTTGAATATTACTGGATGCGTTCAATTATATGCCTTCAATGCATTGCACATTTCCTGGAATTTCCGGACGTAGATTCCTACACTGGTAAACGATGTATGATTAGGAGCGGGTGGATCGCCAGACATTCCGGTCGCTTCGAGCGAAATTGCATGCAGGTACCCAGTCCACAAACCGGCACTGCCAACGGCGCCCACGTATGTTGACATAGCAGAGACCGCAAACGTGACTTGCTTCTCGTTGAAAACTTGTTAATAGCACAAATAATATTAGTTCATAGCCGCGGATGCCAACATCCCAAATGAAAGAGCCCATCAATTACGATATGCACCTTGGACTTTCGTCCGAAACCTCGCCTACAAATGGAGCTTCAAGTGCAAGTTGCATCTCATTTAATTGAAACAGAGCCTATGGTTAAACCTTCGGATCGCTTTAACTTTTGAAGAATTACACAATTGTTGGACGAGTTAACGCCGTTGCGCGATTATTTTGATGCATTATGATATAAACGCATGCAGGACCCACAACATCAATCAAAAAGACAATCGTGAAAGACAGCAAAACAATAAATTGCATCTGGACGTAGGTCATAATCATCTTAGCAACTGGTCTGAAGCAGAAATGGTGTTTGACGTCCCCCGCCCCCATACCCCCGCCTCTCTGCAATCCAGTGAAAGCAGCTCCCATCCGTTCGGAGCCACTGTTGTCAACTGATGGTATTCACCAGCTTCGTCGCTGCGATCAGCAAGCTTACCATTGTACGTCATGTTTGCTTGGATGCGTCGGACAACTAACCCAACCCTATCCGCTTGTGCTGGCGCTTGTGACGTGAAGCTGTACCAATGAATTTGTTACGTTTATACCGCTTTCATCTCTTGCAATAAGCTCCAACTCACTAGCAAACGCCGCGGGTTCGTCTGCGGCGCCGGGCCGGTCTGCGACCGCGCGACCGCCACTGCATGCCTGACCACTCCACGTCGTGTCGCATTGTGTGGCTATGATCCAAATGCACTTGCGAAAGGTGCAGCCTTATTGTTCACAGAAGCCGCCGCGTATTTTGTGATGATTTATGTAATGCATCTTTGTCTGCATTTAGTGGCGTTCGTGTGTTTCTCCACGCTCGGTCGCCTGCAATCGCCGTAATCGCAAGTGACTAACCGCCACTCCGATCTTGACGTTTCACGGCCGGTCTTATCATTCCGCGTATCTATCGGGTTATCTTCCCTTTGTTTTCTTTTGCTTCGAACTAGCAATAATTTGGGGACCGGTCCAACGCTGGGTTTACTTGATCGTTTAGGTGCCAGTCAAAACACGATAATATCCCCCCCCCCCCTCTTAGTGCGCATTGCCTCCACCGTGGCGATACGCACATTCCACATGAAACGACGCTGAAGACGCACTGCTCTGAGAGGGTTCGCGAAAGCGGTGAAGGGTCATCTTTCCATACCTTCCCATGCCAGACATTCACTGATCACTGAGAAACACGTGGGGCAACAAAAATAATATAATGCCATAAAAAATGTTAAAGCAAGCACGATGCAGAAAGACCTGCTGCCACAACCAGTAAATTTTAGACAACAGGTAGGTAGGTCGAAACGTATTGTGCGGAGTGAGATGAGTGAGGCCACGGCAGATATTCCAATGGCCAGTTTTATCACACAGCGGATACACAAAAAAAGATACTGCAACCAAACAGCTTTAAAATGAGTCTCCTGGCCTGAAACAGCGATCGCTGGTAGGAATTTAAGAGTTCTTTAACGAAGAATTTGCATGCTGCAGGTAATGGGCGTGTGGAGCAAATGGAGTAAATGGGCGAACGGACGTGTTTTTGTTGTTTTTTGTGGGGAGGGGGCGCGTGCTGGCGTTTAACGCTCGCTCATAGCTCCAGGCCAAAGTCTGCGTCGGAAGAGCGACCGGCGGGGTCTGCTGACGGCGTGTTTTTCAACGGCAATGTCCCTTCACACATCGCGCTTGTTTCCTGTGCATTCCCAACAAGCGATTTGATGTATTATCCTCCGCCTTGCCTTACCCTTGGCCAAAACAATAAGGAGGGTAATCACAATTGCCTACAAACATTCAACTTTATCAGATTGCTACACAACAGGAGCTAGGTGAAGCACGCTGCTCGTATTCAGGGAGCGCCGATACTTTTGGTGAAATGGACATGCTTCCTAATGTTGGCAGCTTTTATTTCATGAATTTTCACTGAGATCCACTAGCAAGCTTACGATTTCCAATAACACATTGCATCCCAGATTATTTCACCTTGCCTACAGCGCCACTAATAACTGAGTTAAGTTGCGGTGGGTAATTATGAAGTGGAAGATTTGGCTCACTGAGCTACGATGTTTTCCCATGAATACGGCATCTCACGTCTCCATCAGCGTATGATGACATTTTCATAACATTTGCAACGCAAATGCCTACTGAGAATTCAGATGGCAACGGCTAGCGCATGAGCCCAGAATGTATACCTCAGCGTATATACCTACCTCTTATGACTTCATGTCGGCTATGGCACGAGTTCAGAATGCATATATATATATATATATATATATATATATATATATATACATATATGCATAAATATATAATTTGGCTTTAGGAATAAGAGAACCGCATGGTCCATGGTGACGCATTGGTTGAAACTTCAACCAATGCGCTCCTCGGCAACACGCCCTCGCCCGCTAAGCCGATCACAAGCTTTTTTTTATTCGCAACAGTGGGGTGCGCACGGTAACTGTCATGACCACGGCGGTCACAACCGCAGGGAAGAGGCGTAGTGCTGTTACAAAGCGTTAACAGCGTAATTTAGGTAAGAAAATAATTAAAATTGATGTTCTTATTATACATCGACGATTGATGTTCTTATTGTATATTGACGGCGCTACAGCGGCACTACCCAGTGCTATTATCATACTTATTAGTCCTGAGGTTTCATCAGATAATGTTTTTGAAATATGCCCCAGGGTATGGTACTCCCTGTGATTAAAGGACACTCGTTGCTTAGCGAAACAAAGACGGCATCCTATATTTTAGTCTCCGCATTGAAAAAGTCATGCACCCATGTCATGACCGATGAAATCTTTGTCTCCAGAAGCGACAATGAACATACCAACCGACAGAAACCAGTTTATAGCTAATCCCACTCTCCGTCGCAGCCTCGGCCCGCCGGCCCAATATAGCCCTGGCCTCGGCCGCGCTGGCAGCATCGGCGCCGGCTATCCCGTTGATGCGCTCGGTTCAGAGGCGCCCCGCTGAAGTGGGCTGGCAGGCGAGCATGACCTGGGCCTGTTGACGCCGGCCGGGAGGCGTCGCCAACGCTGCCGTCAGCCGCGCGGACGACCCCTGCTGTCAAGCAGCCGGCTCTCAAGGGCACCGGCTAGCACGACAAGGATTCCTTGAGGCCGGGCGTGGCGGGGTCGCGGCTGCTTCTCGACGGGATATGGTGCCCTTTACGCCGTCCAAACATGCAGAAAAGTCAACACGGGACCATTTCAGTGCACCGATATGTGGATCTTGAATCGTCACAAAGCGACCTTTGAATCAAGGAACGCTCGCGAATAGGCGGCGACTGTGAGCTGAATGGAGGATCTGAGACCGGTCCAAATAGCCTCACAAACTTAATAGAATATTAAGACAGACTTAAAGTATATATGGAAGACTGCCTTGGAACTGCGAGGAACGATCTCATTCAGTGGAATGGTGGAGAATATTAGCGGGTGCCTTGCATCTGAAATATACTAATGCTCTGGTTACTTCTGCGGCCGCGGAGCCGTCCAACTTGTCCACAGTAGCAGGAACGGTCTGAAAGGGATCATTGGGTTGACTGGTCTCCTCACAATCATGCTAATTCGAGTAGGACGAAGCGACAAATCTTAGAATACCTTCGAAGGCATTTAGAGTGACGGGGCCGGGGAGTTTCTTTTCCTGGATAGCATGGCCGGTGTTTGTACACAGCGTACGAGAAGCATCTCCCTTTAGAAAAGGGAGCATAATCAAAACAAAGCCGAGAGACCGCGCCATTCATCATGGGAATCACTCAAATGACCTCGGTTGACTACTCAGCCCCTTCAGTGAAGCCGTGAGAGGCCTCTCTCGGCTGTGCCATCCACCGCTGGGCCTATTTGAGAGGAACATCGGCTTTGAGATAAGATGCCGGCCATCGCTGGTGAAGGCCTCTCAAAATGCTCGTCGCACCTCAGACGTAGCGCTATGACTGGTGGACAGCTGTAAGATAAAACGCTTTAGTTGTCATCATGTTAGATATATGGCTAGATGAAGGTGCTAGAGGGGTTAAAAATGTGGTTTGCATCCGTTAATACTAATATTGCTTGGGTTTCGGACTAATTGACTGGGATCACGTTAAGAAGTGCAAGCTATGCGCCGGTAATGATTTGAATACGGTGAAAGTCGCCAGTGCTTCCAGCTGATAAACGATGACGTCACAAAACCAAAAGGGATTGATTCCAGGTGCCTGTAGATCCATGCTATCGGTACGCGCACGGCTACAGGAATGCACTTTTGCAAAATGCGAGAGGGGGAGGGGTGCAGAAAGAAGTATCTGGACCTGCCTCCGAAATGCACTTAAATCTGTTTTCTCCACAGATTTGACGCACCTTTTGTCCAGAGTTAGCAGGAGGGGTGTAGGCTCATAATATTTATTGGGGACTGAACCCTAAAAATTATGATTAATGAAAAGTAATGGATAACAAATGATAAATAAAAATTGGAAACTGTGTCGCTGGTTAGTAGGCACAATCCGCCGCCCCCTCCCCCCTCCCCAAACTGAATAGGAAACTACACGCCTGTAGGCTGGCTATGTTAAGTGTGCCTTTACTTGATTTTGAGTTATAACGCAACGGTCGTGACATATTTGGCTTTAGGTGATCATTTAAACGGTCCCAAATTTCGTTGGTAACAGAAAAAGGCACCTTTTCACTCTAGTGAAACAATAAGGCTTACTCCACAACGCATGCACGTGGCATTTAATTGAGACAACGCAACGCGGTAACGATGATCAATGAAGATACGCATTAACAGGCTTAAAATTCCTGCAGCACCAGAGTGCCATTAATGCAAAAATACGCATATAAATCATGTGAGGCGATAAAGCCATTCGCTTACCTTCGTGCCCAACAAGGATGTCTTTTCATAGAAGTAAAGCCGGTTATGGCTATAACGTAGCAAAAAAAGTACTAGATTTTCGTCATTGCACAATCTAGACTTAGCGCTTAACAATAACAAGAGCTCTTGATCAGCGAACTCTGAAGCCGAAATACGTTGTGGTCAAGAGTGCCTCTACATTGGGAAGTGCTGCGAGTCATGACATAAATTTTTGGGATTTATTGAGACAGATTTCCCATGGCGTTATCGCCTGGCATCTGAATAAAATCTTGTCTCCCCGAAATAGACCAAAAAAAACCTTTTCTCAAAACCGTTGGCGTATTCATCACGCCCTTCACCGGAAGTGATCTGTAGTGCTTACGGTCGTGGTACCCGTCAGCTCAAATTTTCTCGATCGTGATCGTGATCCTGATCGTGATCGTGATGGTGACAAGCGCTGGATACCAGATGCACGCATCCTTTGTACTGGTGCTCTCGAAGACAAAGACAGCACTTTTCGACCGTCAACGCATTCATCGTACATCTTTCATTCGCGGACAGTCACGAGCAGGGACGGCGAAAGCGTGGGAGCAAGGGCGCTGAGAACAAGGACTCTGGAAAAATGAGACATCAAAACCGTGCCTTTGCACATAAAAAGAGCGATAACAATTGCGATTACTTTATCTTGTCAGCTAATCCACCGAGACTGACCATAAAATAAATTATCCCATTTTTGGGTATCGAGTAGCTCCATCATGGAAGCACAGTCTGGTTTCTTTCATGTTTGAAACACGCAAGGGAGCAACTAAATGTTTCGTGCATTTATTGTTGTCGGCTTATTGTTGTAAAAACCAAATCTGACTGCTCAGGTAAATCGACTCCGTGTCTGGTCTACTATCGAGCATCCTTAATAAAGAACGTCTCATCTACTAAAATTTTAATCATACAGGCATGTTGTCGAAATATCAATGCATCTACGTCTCCTTTCTCCCGGTTATTCTGCGAGCAATAAGGCTAACAGTTCTGCCTTATTTAAAGCTTCCATCGCAAGAAGTGCTCAAAACAGGTTAAATAAGTAATGAACATATTTTCAGCATTTCAGCTTTTCAGTATCTGTGCTGCAAATGGGTTAAAAAATGTCTGCGGCAGTGATGTGGCCTGACGACATTTTGGCCCCCTGCTGCGGCGGCGGCCACGAGGTGTTCATGATGCCGCCAGCGAATGGAGTTCACTCGCCGCCCCACTCACCGTTCCATAACGGACAAGAACGTATTGCAAATTTGTATCCCGGAGAGGTTCACCATTCCTGTAATCTATGACGATAAAGCTTCGAAAAACCTTCGTGTTTTTTGTTGCATGTACGTACTTCCCACATGGGCTCTGGCCAATCTTGCTTATGCATCGAACCAGGGCTTGATGCATACACAAGAAGCAATGAGAACTGTGAACTGGGGTCTGGACTACCTACGCGGACATGGTAGCTGGGGCTCAGACCTCGCTGGCCTGGCGTCACAGAGCACGAAGGCAGCATCGTTTGACGGAGGAGAGGATGGAAGGTCACACTGGCGAGAGTGCGAATCGCTGGCTGGGTCACGTGCGCTCGTGGGCAGACAAGGGAACCGCCCTTCATGTGCACCGTTCAAGGTTTATCCAGATTATGGTAACCAGAGCAGATATAGATCTGAAACTAACTCTGCGATAAAGGCTGATGAACCATCCATAAATGGCTGAGCGATATTGACACTGCCCAATCGGTAGGTATGCCAGCAGGCGAGAGGGAAGCGGTCGATGTCTCATTTTCTAAAGCCAGTCTCCATTACAGCACACTGGGCCACATCTGAGGTATAGGGCCCTGGAACCTACACATGCTGCATTAGCCAACCTCCGCCTGCTAGATCGACATGACAGGCGGAATTTTCAATGCATTAATCGGCCTCAATCTTGTCTATTGTTGAAGGCTTTTGACACCAAAAGCCTTTGTTTCTATGTAATAACCACTATCACGTCTGCGACCCGTCGTTCTTCCGACGAAGTAGGTGCCTCACCGATTTTATCTATGCACTTACGAACCAAAGTGCATCGCATGTCAACATACCGCCAAGGCTATGTGCACAGAGCAATCTGCGCACCGTCGAGGGGAGCATGCTCCCTACTTAAAGTTCGCCTGCTCACACTCACCCTCGGCGTACTCAACCGCGAGCGTGCGGCGCGGCCCTGCATCAGAGCCCGCCACCGCAGCGCTGCCCTGCTGCCCCATTACGTGCTTTTCCAGCTCCAAATCCCCATCTGAATAGGAAACTACACAGATGCTCCGTGGCAGCATGCCGCAGCACGCAATTGCTCAGAGGGAGCAGTGGCCATGCCTTATCATCCGCTTATTCAGCGATGCTTGGAATTTTCCCCCCTTCCGACAGTTTTGTCATGATTCGGTAGCAGGTACCTACTGTGTTCAACGAAGTGCGCAGCGCGTTGTTCCGCCAGCTGCGTTGCTGCAGGCTGCGTCCGGCTAAACATGCCGGCACACAGTGTTGCGCCCCGGTCTCTCCCACCCACCCACCCCCCCCCCCTCCCCCCCCTCCCCACCCTGTATCACGCTGCCGTCCCCGGCCCGCCGCCGGCGGCCGCCGCGACGCCGCGCGCGCGAGGTGTCGGTCCACGCTAGCAATCAGTGGCCATCCCGCGCCCTCCCCTCCCCGCCCGCGCGCCTTCGGCTATGGATTTTTTGGCGGCGGCGGCAGTCGGTGGCGGGCTGGTGCTGGGTTGGCTCCGTCTCGAGCCACACGCGCGGCGGGGCGCCTCCGTTCGGGAGAGCGCGCTCACTGAGGTCCGCCCTGGCTGTTGCAGGCAGGCGTCATGAGCTTCCTGTTCGGGAAAAAGAAGAAAAAGGAGACGGAGTCGGGTGAGTACCCGCGCTGTCGTGTGTGCGTGCCCTCGCGCCCATCCGCTGAGACGGTGTGCGAACTTGTGATCAGTGATCAGTGTGTGTGTGCTGTAAACCGTGAACTGAAGCGGCAGCGGCTGTGATGCCGATCGGTGTTGCGCCGATCTGTTATGCCGATCCGGACGGTGTTATAGCCGAACAGTGCATCGCTGCTGGAATGCAGTTTACAGAAATTCGGTGTCTAACCCATCCACACCGAGCTGCTAAATGACTGCTGCCGCAGTTCTCCAGGCCTACCGCAGTCCTCAGGCCCGCCCCAGAAAACCCGCCGTAGAACACTTGCGTGGGTTATTTACTGTAAAGGTATCAGGGGCGTCGTTTCGTAAGATGAGTTGGGGGAGGTTGGACAACGAGAAGATGAATCAACCTACTCCAAACTATCCAACCATCGGGTTTCTCCCAGGATTTCAACCACTTTCTGCTCAAAGTTGGGACTGGAGCCCAAGTTGCCCTCTTCAACTGAATAAGAAACTGCATCCCTGATAAGAAGGCATGCTGGTGCGTTTCGGTCCGTTCACAGAGCTCCTAAAGGGAGCGTTCCATATTTTTAGGAGGTTTTGAACTGAAATAGTCGTGTTGAAGATCATTCTGTGCAGTTCACGGCCCTGCCCCGCTTAAAAATTAAACCTCTCTAGTTACCGAGTCACACGCTCGCGAAGATGTGTAGACTATTTCGTGGAGACTATTTTAAGATCACCCAGGAGTCTAAGACCCCGTAATAGCATCATTCAAATCCTGCTACTCAGGCGATCATGCGGCGATCAAGGCAAAGGCAAATGTAATTGCCCTTCGTTCATATCTGGCGCTCGTGAGCACGATTTCCTTATATAATGGCCGTCAACTGGCTCTCAACGTCGTGCAAGACTCCATGGCGTGATCAAACAAGGATGTATGGGGGGGGGGGGGGGGCATATTTACTAAACAGAGGAACTGTGACTTCTAGAGTGCTCTTTTTTACTCAGAAGTATACCAATAATTAAAATTAAGCTTCGTTCATCATATCTGATGCCTGCTTCAATATTTTCAAATGTGGAGCATCCCCTTTAATTTCGTGTCATGCCGCTGGGTTTCGGTGAGAGTACAGGTGTCAACGAGCAGCTGGCACGTACCAGAACCCCTCGTCACATCCGCACTACGTTCCCAGGATAAGAGCAATCCCCCCGGCCTATCCGTTTAGCCGGGGCGAGATGAGACCACAGCGACAGGAGCTGGCCGGCTGTGCGGGTCACGTGACGCGACAAGGGTCACCACCCCGGGACCAGCTCGTCTGCCAGGGTGGTGGTCCTCAGCGGCCGATTGCCGCCGAACGGCCTCAGGAGCCTGTTTGGTGTTCATCGGGTGCGCCCGGCTTAATGGACGCGGAGGTGTGCTGGCTGGGTTGAGGGTATTTTTGGAAAGATGTCCGTTATCAGAGGGCACCGCAGTGAGCTGACGAAATTGTAAAAGGAATGAGAGCAATGCAGGACTCCAGTGCAGCTAAAACGGCAGTCGGCACCGACGCCTGAAACCGGGCGGGAGAAATGAAAACCAGTCATCCTGCGAAACAGAAATCAGTACCTCCACTTGTGTAGTGCACCGCTAGTGTGAAACGCCCTGGCTGGGTCCTCTGGTTCGTCTCGGCTCAGCGAGGTCATGGAGTAGGCCAAGCCAGCTCTGTTACGACACATGCTCAAATTTAGAGCTGCCGAATATGAAAAGGCCGCTTAAACTAAACACGTCTAATACCCAGCCCAATTTTGTTTTGCTTTTGTCTTGAAAAATCTGAGTAAGTAATCTTTCACGCTGGCGGCTAATTCAAGACGACGAGAAAGCTGATGACATATTATAAAAGTTCGGCCAACGAGATAGTGAAGGCTGCTTAGAAGCATTAGCGTGTATTGATAGCATCACAATGCCTGTATCGATCGACCAACAACCTCGCCAACACAATACTTTTGGAGGATAGGACCTCGAGAACTAGGTTACGGCATCAATACTACTACGAGATAACCTGATATTGAACAAAAAAAAAACGTTGGTTTGTTCATCTCTATATTTTGATACTTACATGGATATACCTACATATATATATATATATATATATATATATATATATATATATATATATATATATATGTACATATACACGTATTCGTGTATACGTACATAACTTATGTATTTATTGTTATAACATACACTTATATAAGATACGCTGATATTGTTAAGAAAGTGCCGTTAACACTTGAATGCATGTTCTAAACAAACGACTGACAGTTCACGAGACCCACAAAAAATGAAGCAGGGCGGCTTGGCTCATCTCCACAAATTATAGTCAGAGCTCAGCTGTTGGCATGTGCATAAACAAGAATGTAAGTTTGTAAGACGCACCACGTATGGGCATGCTTATCACCAAATGAACAATAAATGAAGCCCAAAACACTGCATATCACCCAATCAAATTATTAATTCTAGGCAAATGATCATCGCCGAGCATTCCAATCACACAGAACAAAAACTGGGAGTTACGCCATGGATCAAAATGATCAAACACTAACAAATGACCCTTCGTTGATGTTCTGTGTTAGAATAAGGGTTTGAAGTAATTTCTATCGCACATTCACTGAGGTGGTAGTTTAATGGATCCTGCCTATTGCATTTTGGCACCTCAGGAACAAAATTTATCTTCATTAAAGAAAGAAAAAAAGACTTACATAGATGAACAAAATATAATAGGTTAAGTACTATGAACCAATTAAGATATCGGCCATTCTTTGTGCTTTGAACCAAATCGGCCTCATTGACACACAATGCTCATTCGCTAATCGGTATCGGTTAGGACAACGTTTTAAAACTGATCACATCTGACATTATTTGTTGTCATGTTCTTGTGGATTCCCTTCCTCTTGTGCGACTCTGCGCCGAACGCGTTGAATGCAAATATTTGATGACTTAAACTTCGGCGGGAGTGAAGGTGGGAAGATGGAAGATGACGACGATCGCGTGGCACAATATCAGCAGGACAAAGATCGCCGCGGTTACAGATCAAGGCCAACAGTTCTTTCAACGCGGGATATGGACCAAATAGTTTTCAGCAAAACTACAGATCGAGATGGGAAATGGCCGAACGACACCCTGGGATGTGGTGGCGATAGACGAACCTCAGTGCATAATGAAACCGATGGGCTGACGACATATTGTCATGCTGAATATCCCGATGGCAAAACTAAACCAAATCTAAATCATCCTCGCCCGTAACGCGCATCTTGCTTTCATTCTCGCTGCTGTCCTCTGGTTATCTTTCATCGTGACAGTCGCTCTGTGTGTTCAAGGTTGTGACCCCATTCGAACCTCCTTCCTGAGCTCATTTATTGGCATTTGCTTCTGCTACCAAGCCTCTGGTCTCCATCCTTCCATTTCTGCCCCATCCCCATCCCGCACTCCCCCCCCCCCCCTATCACGTTCCTTTTGCCGCCCTGTCCCGCCCCTGTCGAAACCCTCTCTCCATCCCTGCGCTGCCGCTGCCGGGCACCCGTCCTCGCCTATGCCGTGGTCCTCGCCTCCCCCCCCCCCCCAATCAGGTGCCTGCCTGCGCCCCTGCCCCGTCATCAGGCGTCCGATACTCCTCCGTCGGCGGTGGCGCGGGGCCAAAACAGGACGTAACCGTCGTTGCGCCGAAGACGACGACGTCTGTCGGGTGCGTTTTTATTTTGGCATGCGTCGGATCGATGGGCGCGGTGCGGGTCGGCAGAGCGGCTGACGGGTGGCGGATCACCGCCCAAGGAGACGCGCGGCGCGGTCGGCGCGCCACCCCCGGCCCCGTCCGCAGCTCGAAGGGTGCCACCGGGTCGATGCGACGGCCGCTCGCATCGGACCGGGCCGGATCATTATGTGGGGATGAGAGAGTGTTTGTTTGAAACAAGTGGAAAGCAGGTCTCGGTGGAAGAACCTCTGATTGTGGCTCAATAGATATTGGTTATTTGTTGTGTAGTAGCATGGCCTGGCGTACCAATGAGGTTCCTAAAGCTAGCAAAACTGCATCAATAAAGCGATCAATAAAACTGCAGACGCAGTGAGTCTTCAATCGAGATATCTAAGCAAAGTGTAAAATCTACTTCTCGAGCAGTTGTACATGTTGTAAGGTAACGAAACGTGCGACCAGCGGCTGCTCGCCTGTTGGGTCACTGGTCACCCACGACCTCTAAAAAGGAGGGAATAAAAGCAACCTACCCTCGTTAGAGTTTCGGAAATAACCTGTGGATGACGAAAGGCAGGTCAACCAAGGTTTCAGTGTCTGACGAGTGGCCAATCGGATTCATACTGAACGATTTGCTGTCGTCGGGTCGTCGAGTTATGACGTCAGCGGTGTCGGCTTGCAATCCAATATTTGCCTCTACATATAGTAACTCGTAGTCTTCTGGTTTGTCTTATTATGTTTTAGGTAATGGTTTGACAGTTTTGACTGTCCATCAGCCAGGTCCAGTCGCGTCTATCACACAAGGTTACTGCAGGTCAACATCAGAGAACATGTGAGCGCAACTGTAAGGATCGATGAGGAAATATTTGTTGCGACCATTTGTGATAACGACACGGCTGCAACCTTTCCCAACAAATGACTTTCATCAGTCATTTTGAGTGGAAGAGCAGAAAATTGTACCAAACGGCGTGACCTGGCCTTCACCTCACATGATTTTAATGCCACTCAAACTCGAACCTTGACCTTTGTTAACAACATGGTATGGTTCTGCAGTGGAAGAACATGGTCTTTCGTTCAGTGCCGGTCCATTGCATCCATTGTAACAAGCTAGAGGGCCCTGAATCCGTTCAAAGATCTTGTGGTGTTAGCACGCGCTTGGTAGCGGGTCAATTTGCCCCCCCCCCCCGAAGGTTTTTCCAGAATGATTTCCGGATGGCGCGGCGAAATCGCGCCAAACTTTGCAAAACTGTAGAGAATCGAATAGCAGATCTTTTGATATAAGAATTTTGATGTACGTTTTAAAGACACTCACCTTTGTCAGGCCAAAGTCAGGTCGTGACTGTCAGCGGAAGGCATTTCTAGAAAAGTATTCAATGTAGTGCAACAGCAGAATGTTTGACGTAGCCATACATATCCGAGATGGTTTCTTAGTCAATTAATAAACCAATTGAATTTAGAATTACAAATTTCGTTGGTCTATGGTCGGGCAAAAGGCCAGACCGAGGCCAAAACTAGCCTGCTTTTTTGCTCCAGGGCTTGGTTGAAGGGGTAGTCTCTGGTGTTCATTTAGAATTTACTATTGACGGGGACTGCAACAGACATGCTCCATGGACTGTTTAGTGGTCAGAGCAGGTCACTGACCTAAAATGACCCAGGTCGTTTTTAGGAACACACTGCCCAGCGTGATTCTTGACGCTTATCTGAATGAAAAACGAAGCAATCTCGTAGATATGGCCACCTTGACCTTATAAAGGTCAAACTAGGTCACTGGTCCTTGTTGAAAACCATTTATATTTGGCTTTAAACAGGTATTGAGTTTTACGGCGGTTGTATAGGGAGGTCTGGGGGCACTTGAAATACCAGTTTGGAGTTTGATCTTGTTTGACTTTGTTTGGCCTCAAGGTCTTGACCTAGGAATTTAATGTTTTATGCAAGTGATTTTGCATACGGGCAAACCTACCATGTAAATTCTGTGTCTAAAGCTACCATAGTTTTTTATCCAAGAGCGGTCAAATTGACCCCCATCCGGGCGAGGCGTATTCAACCAGCCGCCCGGGCGCGTGTTAAGTTATGTCGCGTGACCTGTGACGTGTTCGGTCACGCGATAGATGTCGGTTGGATCATTCCTCGGAAAGTTTGACCGTGGCTGTGGACCGGCGTTTAGCGGTGTGTGCTTTTATGCCCACTAAATAGTCGCTGGTGGCGGAATACTCGAGGTGGGCGCGGGTGGAATGAATGGCCGGACTGCTGTCCCGGCCTGGCGTGTTCGTATGTACACAATGTTACGGCCAGTTATCTGTCCGGCCGTTGTCAGGTATTATGACATTCTAAGCAGAATTGGAATATGCTTGGCATCGCCATGTCTGCGGCACAGTCTGAATTCTCTCCTTGGAATTGCTCGTGTTCGAACTAGTGTCTTCCTGATTGCGTATTCAGTGTTCTGCCAACTGAGCTGACCGGGAATGGTGCAGAACTAGCTCAGTTGGTAGAGCACTTGACTCGCAATCAAGAAGACTCTGGCTCGGATCTTAGCAATTTCAAGTAGAGAATTTGGGTTGTGACACACTCTAGGCTGAAAGCTAGACATTATCCAATACTTCTTAGGATTTCATAACACTTAACGAGGGCTGGAGACTCAAGTGACCGAAACGTTGCGTAAGTGGCATCACAACAGACAAAGACCATAGTCCCAACAATTATTATATCCATGATACTCATGACATACGTCTTTAAGTAGAACCTCGTCTCAATAATTTCGCAAAACTCCGGGCGGTGCCGGGTGAACGAGATGTGCATCACAGTGCACGGTGCGCTGCAAAAGCCATGGCAGCCGATTGTCGTCCTCTCCTCTCCAATGCGACAGCCCGTACATTGCCACTCAACGAGCGTCGGACGGAGACCTGAGCTGAACTAAGACGGGAGACGTCGCCCACCCTCTGACTTCTCTGACTTCGCCAGACGCTGGCCTGCACAGCAGCGGCGGCAGTGAGTGTCGGCTCGCTCCGCGCCATTGGCTGCCTCGCCGCTGACCTGGCCGCCGCCGCCGCTGCCGCCGCCGCGGCGCGGCGACGGTGCCAGCCGTCGGCACGACACTGAACACAAGGTCAACAGAGGCGCAGCTTCGCCTGAGAACCAGTGACGGCACGTCAATATTGACAGGCGGCGACAAACAGCAGCGGCGGCGGCTCAGCTGGGCACGCCCACGCCCAGCCCTCCCCAGCGCGCTGCCAACCCACCCGGCAAACAGGGGTGGCCTGCCCTTCCACCGCCACCTGACCCACAGCTGCAGAAGCCTTGACCCACTTAAATTTGGAATGGATGTAGCTGCACGGAATTTCTCGATCTCATCAAAATCTTCGTGATGCGATTTGACAGAGCTTCTTTGCTACATCATTATGGATGATTTATGATAATGATTACGATTTCCGTCCAGCGCATTCTGCGGAAACTGCGCTGATCGCCAAAGGCGTGGCCGAATGGTGTCCGGCGCCCGCCCCCATCCGCCTGTATTTTTTTTCTGTGTACACCATGGAAGGCCCATGAGAGAGAGAGTGAAAAATGGCCGTGGTGAGTTATCACGGAGCTCCGCCCCCCCCCCCCCCCCCCTTAGAAAATGTTTGGTTGCCCTTCTGCTGATATCGTGACGGATCAATTAGTCGCCGAGTGACGGCAGCAAAATTGGGGTGGAAATTTATACCTTTTTCCTGGGTCGACTTGAGCAAAATCATTGACGTGATCGGTTATTCCATTTTCTACTAGCGTTCAGGCACGAAATCTGCAAGTATTGCTGCTGTTTTCGTCTTCATGCAAACAGTCAGATTTTGCGACCACCCTAGACAGCTGCATGCTCTATGACCTCACAAACAGCACCGAAGTTCTGTACGGCTCGCCCTGGGACCGCTGCTCTTCCCTGCTTTCGTGAAACATCTCAGCTTTATTGCTCCGGAACCCAAGCGCTTTCACTATACACAGCGATGATTGACGGCTGTGCTCAGCAGGAAGCATGCTGTGCTGGCTTGCGCGGGATATGCACTCGGGCATATCCCGCGCAAGTCACCCCCCGTAAGTCACCCCCCCCCCCCCTTCAAGCGTGTGCTATCTGACGACCCCTTCGAAGATCAGCTCAGAGAAAAGTTAGACCATCGCTAACAGCCGTCAAAATTTGTGGAATATTGCAACCGACAACGCACAAATGCGAACAACTTAAGTGTACAAGGAGGTGTGAAAAGCTGCGGCGTCACATTGGGCCACTCGCTTATCAAGTGTTTCACGCTGTGTTTTCGTATACTGACCAGACTCACGCAAGTTGTTCAATGCACTAGCGAGGAACGTTCCTCACATAGATAAGACAGTAGTATTAGTCTTATTCCTCGGAGAAAAACCAGGAGAATGGAGATATAGTTGGGGTTGATATTTCGGCAGTACGCCTTTTTGGAAAATACTTCTGCTATTGTTTCGATAACGGCGTGTTGCCGAAATATCAACCCAACTGTATCACCATTCTCCTAGTTTTCCTCCGAAGACCAAGGCTAATACTACTGATCAGACTCGCTCAGATGGCACGTCACATTCCTGACTGCATCATTCTAACGCTTGTAGCCGGCTTGATTCCCTATAACGTTCTATATTGTATTTCAATACATGCATATAGATCAAAACACGACGTTGCGTATTTCAATTTTATTTGGTATTTGAGCTGGACATAAGGCATGCTTTACTTTAACGGCCGTGTCATCTTCGGTCGTCCTCAGTTTGATCATGTATAGTGCCTGGTAGGGTGGCTGGGTTGGACATTCATTGACGAGCTTTGGAGATACTCCATGCGGAAGTCGCTTCATAATCTAGCTGAACTGAGACGAAACAGAGAAACTAACCAAGGCGTTTCACATCAATGACGCGCCACTCGAGTGAAGATATTTGTTTTATTTTATTTTTTTACAGAATGACCGATCTTCATTTCTCGCTCCAGATTTTAGTCGTCAGATGCCTGTTGTTTGCTGTCCTGAGGTTCTGCTGGGAATTCGCTGCCCTGAAAACTGTGCTAGGCCACAACAGTGCCCTTTGATCACGTGCAAGACAGGACAGCCAGCATCGCGTGCCGAGATTTCGCACAAACTCAGAGAGCAGCCCTTGTCGGACACGTCCCTGCGTTGTATGATATACCGCCCCCGGAGCTCTATCTGGTGCCGGCAGCTGGGCTCGGTCACATCCTGGTGTGATATGTTCGTTCGTTCGTTTAGGTAATTTCTGTCCCAGCAACCAAACGCTTTTCACGCTCGCTACAGCCTATGTGCCGACGCTGTTGCGTGTTTGGATGGTAAGGTTCATTTCATCCCTCGATTCCTTTCTGAGCCAAGCGCTTTTTGGACCCGACGGGTAAGCCTCGTTCACAGCACTGTCAACTTGTTTGATTGGATATCGATCTGTCGTCACCGGTGGGGGCTTTCAGGGGCCGCATCAATCCGGGTTTGCGTGATTTCCGACGTGAAAATAACGCGGAGGCATCCGGCACCTTGTTGAACACGTTGATTTAATTTCACCCGGGCTTGCCGCTGCACCGGCGGCCTATTCGGATAGGACGGTCGATTGGCTGCACGCAGCGACCGTGAGCACGTCGGCAGACGCGCTCGCTTCGTTCAGCCGGCGGCCGCTGCGAGACTTCGTCCGGCGTTCCAAGGCTTCGGCGGCGAACGGAAGGCTTCCCAGTGACGTCACACCGACAGCTGTTTGGGGTATAGCGGCGCTGCCCGATGGTCAAGCCGCGGCTTTTTGGGTATAGCGGCGCTGCCCGATGGTCAAGCCGCGCCGTTCGGGGTATAGCGGCGCTGCCCGATGGTCAAGCCGCGGCTCTTTGGGTATAGCGGCGCTGCCCGACGGCCAAGCCGCGCCGCTTTGAGCATAGCGGCGCTGCCCGATGGTCAAGCCGCGCCGTTCGGGGTATAGCGGCGCTGCCCGATGGTCAAGCGGCGCCGTCTGGGGTAGAGCGGCGCTGCTCGATGGTCAAGTCACGCCGTCCGGGGTATAGCGGCGCTGCCCGATGGTCAAGCCGCGCCGTCTGGGGTAGAGCGGCGCTGCCCGATGGTCAAGTCACGCCGTCTGGGGTATAGCGGCGCTGCCCGATGGTCAAGCCGCGCCGTTTTGGGTATAGCGGCGCTGCCCGATGGTTGAGGGGCGCCACTTGGGGTACAGTGGCGCTGCCCGACGGTCAAGTCGCGCCGTTTGTGGGGGAAAAGGCGCGGGGAGACCCGGCCACTACAGGGCGCAAGAGGGGCAAGTGTGGGCTGAAGGCATCTCCCGACATCGGAGGCCATCGTCGGCTGGTGACCGTCTCCGGGGTCTTCAGCTGGCTTGCGATCTTGGCTGTGTCGGTGTCGTCCTTGTTCCAGTGGAGCGGAGACTTTTGGAGGGGCATGGGCTTGACATTTTAAACCCCCGATGTAGGGAAGGCTTAACATCACACCTAGAGTGAGGCATGAATAGAAATGAGTCCATATACCTACCAGCGGCGCAGCGAGAATATGCGACAGAATACCATGGTTTGCGACGGGGAGGGCTAATTTTTAAGAGTGAGTCACGCCCCATTGACTCTGCCTACGTCTTGCGTAGACTGCAGATTAACATTCTAACATAGATCACAAACGCTTATAAATGCACTACCCGGGGTGTCAAAGAGCTAACTATGTTGGCTTGCCCGGTTGCCCTGAACAATTGTCTCAGCCGCGTATCTCACATATTCACACGGCTGTCCGCTGACCTTGCCACTGAAATGCGTCTGTTGGACACGGTATGCCACTGCCCATGCAAGTTCACGATGTTTAAAGCTAAAACAACTTTCTGATCACCAGAATGCCGAATTATATTCAGCAGTGTCGTAAGGCAAAACAAAAATGCGCTTCACCCGGACGGAGCTGAGGCCCCGTGAGCCTTCCCTTGACCACGCCACTTATACTTACCGCCTGGGCCTTTCCCCTCGTGAAGGAGTTTATCTGTCATTGCTTCGTCCGCCATTGAGTTCCGTTTCACGAAGGCGTGATTCAGGTGACAATGGCCATTGGCATCACGTTTTCTGCGGGTGCAGATCCATCGGGAGACGTGGACGCTCGCGGCCTCCGGGAGACGCGGGTTCCCACGGCCTGAGCGCAGCATCACAAGTCATTTATTTCTACATGCTATCCTCGCCATTATTCTCCGGATGCTGTGCGTTATTGGCTCTTTTCTCTCACAGCGTTCCCCGCTCAGCGTGACGCCGCATTACTGTACTGGGGAACGCGAGCGACCGTGGCCTGGATGGTCGTCCTAGCAACTCGCAGTGCACGCTTCTGCCGATAGGTGTCGCTGGTATCGCAAGCGTTCCTTCGGTACCAGCTGCCTCTGACTATTGACGATCCCTAACAACGAACCGATATCAAGGAAAGGCAAAAATCACCAGATGGTTTGCCTTCTCAACCGAGGGTTGTAGTTGCAGACAAAGGTTAACCGCTGCAACAACAGGAGAAGGACGCTGGCGGTCACCCAGAGCATTCACCATCTGTGTTTATAGCCAAAGAACGACTAGTGCAAGCTTCCTGAAGTCGTTAGTGCGTTGTGGCCGTGTCCAATCTATTTTAAACATGACATGAATGCCTCCGCTCATTTTTAGAAAGCCGCGTGATGGCTACAGGAAAGGATGTACCGGTATGTCCAGTACAGCTCAGTGATTACAGATGACGACAGCAGACAGATGGCCCCCCGATGTTGACAAAGCCGGGCATGGACTGTAGGCGTCCTAGACAGTAAGCGGAGTCTCGGCTGTTCAGATGCGCTCAGCGCTCGGGAGGGGCCACTAGCTTCATCAGTACCTGGCTGAGAGCGAAGGTGTGAACAGCACCGGGCCGAACAGTACTTGGAGTCAGCATCGGACGAGCGCTGCAGGTGTCGCTGGTACCGGAAGTGCCGCCAGTGTCGGCAGAGCTGGGCAGGGGCTGCAGTGAGCGCTCGTTATCGGGCAGGGGCCGCAGGTGTCTGTAGCGCCGGGCGGGCCCTCGGCATCGGCAGGGCTGGCGGTATCGTCGGTGTCGGGCAGGGGCTGCAGGTGTTGTCAGCAGTGGGCAGGGGCCACAGGTGTCAGCACTGCCGGGCAGGGGCCACAGGTGCGGACGGTGCCGAGCGGACCTGGCGCGGCTCGCCGTCGGCCTCACAGTGCATTGGGCCGCGCCAGGCCGGTGGGACGGCGGATCTACCACCACGGCAGGCCGACTCCAGCGCCGCCTGACCTGACCCGGTCTGACGGCCGTGTGCTGATTCGTGTGCTGATGAGCGGGCTGCTTGCATCGACAGGCAGATTTGACCCAGCTAGAGATACCCCAGTCTTAGACAGGTCAGTAATCCCGCTACGCTATAACTTACATACGGCTGAAAAACAGCGTGGGATGTTCTAGCCGGTGTGACAGTGAGGTGAGGCGGGTGACAGCCTTTTTCACGCCAGGAAGACGCTTTGCGCAGCGAGGGACGGGCCAGGTGATACAGACCCGAGAGTTGTTCCTCACCATATCATGTGAAGGGTTCAAAAACCTGAACAGACGTAGCCAGACCTTTGGCAAGCTGCTACAAATGGGTGTGACCGACGCATTTGATGTCCCGTCCGGCATGAGAGTTTGGCAGGCAGCCGTTCACTGATTAAGTGTCTGCGCGCTAAGTTACATTGGTTTCTGTCTAGAATTTGCTGGGATTGTTCTGACCAGGGCGGCTAAAATCATTCGACGCCATGCGTGGCTTTTGGGTACACTGTTGAATGTGGAAAGGGACTATATAAGGGCATGCCTGTGTGGATTGTCCGACCCAATCTGCTTCGGTTAAAACACAGTGGCATTGGAAATCTTTTTGAAAAACATGATTACTTGGTATTAGGTATTAAGGGATACATATGGTATTAAGAGATACATTCATGAGGTTACAAATAAATGATTTCTGGTCAATTACCCACATACTTGAGTTCAAACAGTTTTGATAAGTATCAGCGGTGTGTGCACCTTGCTGTCGTTTGCACGTCTTTGTCTGCTTTGATTGCCGTGACATCGCATCAATGGACAAGATGGTTCAAAAACGGCCGGTTCCCTGGACATGGCCACTATCGAACGCATGCAACCGGGCACACGCATCGACCCAACTGGTTGATCATTTATAATCAGCCATTTTCTCCTCGCTCGAAGGGTGATGGGGTGCGTGTCCCGCGGCGTCAGGTCGTTGAGTCCGGATCCGGCTGCCAGTCGTGGAAGTGAACCGGCTTTACGCATCAGTAAGCCTTATTTCCCATGCTAATCGAATGGGGAAGATGGCATTCCACTGTCGTTGCAATGCTGCGGGAAAGTCATACCTGGTAGATAAACCTGCGTTAAAATGCCTCTCAAATGAAAAAGTGCACATTTTCCCGCTGAAGATGCATGAGGCTGCCATCACTGATATATTTGCGACGAGTGTTTGCAAATGTATTGTTTTCTGGAGAACGCGAAGGCCGGGTGGGGCCAGGCCGCTCACGTTTCAATGTTTTTTACCGTTTAAGCAAGAGTCGCTCGGCCTGCGGTCCCGGTTGTAGTAAAGAAGCACGTGCTTGTAACAAACAAGAACCTCTCGTACTTAATAACAGCTGAATCCATTTTTAGGCCTTAGACTTTCTGAAAACAGTTGCCTTATTTATTTTACCCTGGAACGCGAAGTAATTCTGATTTCTAGGCACACTTTTTCAAGTCAGATATATCTCAGGCATCGAGAGTATTGCCAATTTTGCCCTTTGCGCTCGACCGTTAAGATCGGGCTCCCGAATGACAGTCTAAAAAGGTGCTCCTATATGGCAGCCAACATCCGTGCTGTAAAGCGATCAACATGGAAAATGTAATGCTCATTTCGCCATATTGAAGGAGTTAAACCTGCCAGTGACTGGTGGGAGCTTATAGCCCATGCTGTTTGCACACACACAATAATGGCCAGTTGAAGGGAGCCGCCGGTTTAAAGCTTCCACTATTTGTACAGAAAAATACGCCTTCGCGACATTTGTGAAAGGGATGCTCGCAGCAATTTCGCGTCATCTCGTATTGAACCCATGTTTCAATCAATGGTGCTCTTTTCATCGTCCGCTACGCTAGTTTCTTATTCCGCGATGTCATCGAAAGTTGCAATGATGTCAAAGCGTGTAAGCTTGCTATTCCGTGGCTTCGTCAAATCAAGACGCATTGACAGGTTAAGTCAAATGCAGTCGCGAAGCCGGAAGGGCATCCTTCACCACTTCACTTCAGCGGGGCAACACTGGGTCGCAGGTTGCTGACGCCACGCATGTGTGACTTTTGTTCACAGCGTTGGACTTCCTGTTGGTGGTTTTTCTTTTCGAATTTAGATTTCAGATCTATTACGTGAGTTTACAGGCTGCACGGACGAGTTTCGATGGTTGGCATTATGGCATAACTTCGCATGATATGCTAAAAAGCTTGGAAGTGGTGTGGTTACGGCATGTTTTCCATGCGATTCAAATACCAAAATCATTTGGACTTGTATGTTGTCCCGCGTCTCCACCTAGCTTGTTAAGCATTTGGCGTTTTGTCATGCAGTCCCTGAGATCGGCCCCGGTCTCAGCAAATCTTCAGTCGCTCTCCTCACAACGGGTGGTTTGTCCCTCACATCAGGGTCTCCCGCACGTCAGTGCAGCGCGCACTACGGACAATGCTGTGGAACATGTGCTCCAGCACTCAATAATCACTGAGATGGGACGGTGCGTACTCTGGCTCACGCTCTCAGTCGACATTAGAGGTGCCGATTTGGTGCCAACATTTGGGACTCTAAAAAAAATGTCAAAGTCCAGTTAGGAAATTGGATGGACAAGGGCAAACATCTGTTAAATTTTTGTCGTTGGTCTTGTTGCTGGTCTTTTTTGGACTACGGATTGTACTTCAGGTAAGGCAGGCGACGGGTGACATCATTCTGTCGTTTCGCAAATTGATACACATCTCAGCATATTAAATGCTGCTCGTGTTCAAAATGGTTGGAATCTGAAGCCTAAGCAAGTTTTTGATAGAGCTCACTGGAACATGCTACTTTTTAAAGATGAAATTGAAACCTTCATCGCTTACACTACAACATTTTCCTTGCACTATGGGAATTATGAATTGGGATGGGAACGTGATCACCCACTTTGCCAACATTCGCAGTTCGCACCAGTTTTGAATCCCCGTTTTACGGCTGCCGTTTTTGTGACAAAAATTAATTTTGTTAACTTGGAATTCGTGAACAACCTGTTTTTTGTACACTTTTGGACGGATAGCTGATCTTGTTTTACTTCGGATTGTGCCCTGGACAAAAACTTCCTGGAAACAGCACCTCTCATCGACATTATTTCGTCGCTGGGGCTGCACTGAATGCTCGCTGCCGGCTCAGGTGCGGTCAGTCCGTGCAAATGCTGAAAGTGAATTACAGATCGGACCGCCAGGATGAATGAGCGAGATCGGAGGGAATTTAGGGAACCGACGTATTTTCAGCTGGTCTATTCACATGAAGCCAATCAGTCCGTGCTTACTAACCAGTAATACGTTTTTGCGGCATTAGGACGTACGAGGTAGTAACACACGTAATTATCCCCATGTAGATGTTTCATAAACATGACGGTCCGTTTATCCATCTTCATAATAGTTTTTAACCCCGTTGGGTGGCTGATGTGGTCCATGCTTATTCTGAACTAAATACTAGTCTTAAAGATGCCATGGACTGTATTGATTGGCGTGACATCCTCTGTAAAATAAAGGAAATACAGCGCACAAACCTTCAGCTTCAGACCATTGTCTAGTTCGGCATTGGCTTGTGTTGTGAACTTCATCACGTCCCGTGACAGAGAGCTTGTGCGTAGTTTGGCTTGTTTTATCGTACAGGCAAACAATGCGACGATTGCCATGTAAACTATCCTTTTTACTTCACGAATAATGGTACAAGTAATAAGCAGAAGAAACTTTGAGATGAGTACCCCAGCCCCGGTTTTCGACGCCGGCAGTTAACGGCGAGGCCCGCACCCCATTGGATCGCTGACGAGTATTCTCGTCAAGGACTGTTGTGTGATGGCCATTCCAGCTGCTGAAAGATGTTTCCGAACTGGTCAGCGCATTGTAAAGGAATTGTGGTCTGATGAGTTTTGAGCTTGCTTCCATGTTACGAGCCTGTGATCTGCGCGCTACAACTTCGCGTCATGTCAAGTCACTGGCATGTCACCCGTGCTCAAAGGTCTGCACGGCGACAGTTTCAAAAAACCCAGGTCTCTAGGCTCTGTGCATCAGACTGTGTAGTCTATCGGTTTTGGAGAGTGTGGAGTAGTGGCAACCTAATGGATGGCACCCTATGGTCTCCGTAACAATTTTTTGAAGTCATTGAAGCACAAACTACATTTTTGAGTACAGCATCATAATCACCTGCAAAACGTCCCATTATTGCACATGGTCATGCTTAATGGTTTGTTGAAGTTATTCCCATTGGTGATGAAGTTGTTAGGGGTAAAGTCTTAGAAGGTTTTCAGGATAATTTTGGAATTTCTTTAGGGCGCAAAAATAGCATTGTCTTACTCGACGATTTCAAGGCCAATGTAATCCACGTTCAGGGTCATCGAAGGCCATGGAATTCACTCAGGTAATCCCCACTACCACTCAAAAGCAGTTAAATGCTGACCCGCTTTGACTTGAACTGGCTTAACTTTGCAGACATTGAACAACTATGCAAATGCCGCGAAGAATGTAATTTGAAATTGCCTTGTCCGGTTTGGTAGCTCAACTACTACCAGGTGTATGCATAAAGTGGTTTCTGGGGGCGCGCTTCCCTCAGTTTTATCAAACCAACGGTATGCATTAATACGCGCGCGAATTAATGTTGACACTGAAGATTTCGGGGAAGAAGAGTGAGAACAAGAAGATCGAGAACGTGCGATGTGGTTTTGTGCCGTGACACGATTTTGACGCGCTTGCGGCGCGATATACTGAGTTTTCAGTAACAGACTTGTGTTGTAAGCCCCCATCCCTCATTACCAAATCCTGCATTCGCCCCTGGCTATAAGAAATATCAGTAAAATCAAATGGAACTAAAAGTAGTATATCCCAACGTGGTTCAGGCCACGTAGCGCTTTCGTTTCTGAGTTTCCGCCTCAGGCCAGCGCCGTTAGAGCCGGCGAGTGACCGCTACGCTGCCGGGTGGGTGAACCCGAAGAACATGGCGAGGGCTCAGTCCAGGCAGCAGTTTTGATGCTCAGCCTTTTCTTTCTTCAATGCGTGTCCAAACAGTTTAGAGTTGCATAGTGTCCTGCTCCCCGCTGGCTATTGAGAATGTCTTACAAACGACGACCCTGGGTTCCCGGATCTTGCATCCGATCTGATAAGCTGCTGGTGGCCGGTTGGTACCAGTTGTGCCTGACCGCCAGATAAGCCCACGCTCCGACCCACTCGGACTTTGCGCTGTCGTACGCACAAAAGGCACGGCACTACGCGTGCGCGTGGCAGCGACCGGCGCTCGTTTTCTTTACAGATCCGGGCTGGCGGCCTCACTGTTGTTGAACGACACTTCTAGACTGAGTCGTGTCGTATTTCAATGTGCATGGTGAATATTCCTGCGCTTCAGAAAGTCAGCCGCATCACCCTTTACGGATATCTGGATATGATGACGTACTTGGGATAAGTTGTGTGTGATAACGTGCCCATACTAAGATAAGTTGCTCATGTGCTTGGCTTTACTGGCGTCTGCAGTTAGTCCCTTGACGGAAAGTGGGGGAGATTGTCCGCCCTTGTTCCCGCCCCTGGATGTTGTCACTTTAGGCACGAGAAGCGAACCCGACTGTCGGCAATGCCGTCGTCGGGTGGCACACCGCTACGCCTGCGATGTTTCCGGCAAGCCATAACGTTCCCGGCAATCCCCCAGCACTGCAGGAATCTTCACTTCACTCGGGACATCCGTGTTTGTTCTCGTTCAGTGTGCCAGATACACTTCAGGGAGCCGTGGACCCGTCGCCTGCAGAACAATCGAGCCTGATTGCTTTTGCTTGCCTGTTGCAGGTAAAACACCGCAGGGCCTGTACAAATCAATCAACGGCGATGTGAGCAGTGAACCCAAGTCGCCAACTAGCCCGCAGCGGGTGGACCCCAAGGGCGCCCGACCCGATACTCCTAAGAAAGAGGAGGCCTCGAAGAGGGAGAAGACAGAGGTCAGCAGCGACGCAGGCGGTCCAGCGGCCATGCCCTTCACAGGATCCAGCAAGCCATCCAGCTTCGACTGTGAGTACCTGCATGGGCTGCGAATAAACGCTTTGCGCCGATGACCATCACGGAAACGAATGGATGTGAGAGGTACGCAATAAATGCGATATCGCTGTTATGTTGTACTAATTTATACCCACATTTGCATTTTGAATGGACAAATGCTATGTGACTGTTAACAGCAACGCGAACTCCGTGCATATTATTGGGACACACGTATTGTATTGTTTACTAGAGCAAGCTTAAGTTCAGATCGGATGCAAAGCCGCAAAAAACCGTGGGTTTTGTTTGTTTGCACAAAGCGCGTTTGTGATCTGATGACCCAGTGGTGCATATTTGTGCCAGACCAGTGGCCGGTTTTTCTCACTCAAATTTTGGTTATCCGTGCCACTGTGACCCGACTATGGAAATCTAAGCCCGGCGTCTGCTCATGATGTGGATACTCTTCATGGCATGCTAGTTTAAACAGTCGTTGGTGGTTCGTGGGCATTGTATGGTGGAATTAGGTTTATGACTGCATTCGTCCAGCAGTCAACTGATATGCATCAGTCCCTTGCGAGCTTGTCTGTACGTTGAAGAGTACTTCTGTTAAACGTCTAGTGTCCATCGCTGCTGAATTTAGTGCCGCGATTTGGTTTACAGATAACGGCCGCTTCTCGTTTCCCGGCTCGTCTCGATATGAGCAATGGGATGCACGCATGCCTGACTTTCTTTGATGAGTAGCCATCCTTCTCATCTCGGGAACTGTAGAGAAGTGTCCCCTTGTTGCCGAGTCTCAGTATTTCAAATGTTAACCAATTGGTTCTTTTTTTAGATAGACATGTTTGTCGCCATTCACGACTTGGCGTTATTTATCCCCATTTGTGGAAGAAAGTCGTCAAGTTAGCGATTTCATGCCGAATCTGGCAGCGGCTCATGCACAGCCTCCGCCACCTAGGGGAGGAAGTTTAAACTAAGAGTATCTCTGTTTGCCTTAGGAGTTGTATTTTTGGGCAATTAAAGCATTAGTTTTATATTGCGTCATAAAACTTCAGGTTATATAGTATTTTATTGAAATGTTTTTATCATACCCAAGCACATGCATTCAATTAAACAACAGCAAGCGTCCAGTTCAAGGCCACCATCTTGGGCCCCCGAACATCTGAATTTATACGTATCAGTAACTGGACTATTATGATATAAAAGAGTGCTAAAATATTCCCTAAGAATAACTAGGATTGTGTAATTTAAATTTTTGGTGTGAAATTCATATAGTTTTCTCGGAAAGAAAAGTCAAATAATATGTTGAGGTCATAACGGTAGTCATCCGCGCACCAGCAGACAGCAGAAGTTGTGGGAAGTTGTTGGTGTGCAGGAATCGCCAGTTCTGATCGCGGTGTGGCTGGTTGCGTGTGGGGCCCGCCTGTCGTGAAAGTGGATATTTTTTGTTTTGAGTGGAATTCCGTGCTATGGCGGTGTGTGTCGGCTGAATCTCCTGGAACGGTAGAAGGACTTTCGTTAACTAGTGTCTTCGAATCGTAATCAGAATGGGAAACACAGCTACGTCTAAAAAGGGAGACTCATCGGAGAACGGTATGAAAACGGGATTACTTCCTTATTTGATATAAGCCGCTGTGTGCCTGTCAGATACGTGCTCGGCTGAAGTAAGACGGAAATAACCCAATAATCATTAATAGTTCAAGCCAGGGCCAGCTTTGTATCAAAGGATGCGCATGTGACATAACCTCAGTCTTGGATTCATTATTATTATTGGGCCATTGCATCTCGCGAACTACCAGAGCTGTTTCTAGATGAATGCCTTCATCAGGTATTATGTGGCACACGGTAGAGACGTGGCAGGGGCTTGAGGCCAGGATCAAAAGGTCGAATCAAGCAACCCAACCACCATTGTACCACCCATGGATGCAGCATGCCATGCAAGTGCGATAAATGTGATGCCCCCTTCTTAAATTAGGAACTTGATTTGCATCATTTTCATTTCAGTTTTGTGTTTGTATGATAAAGAGCCTTAAAAGGTGGCATCTGGAGAATTTGATTGGGATGCTGTTGGTTTTGAATCAAACATAGCCCATTAGCCCATATAGCCCATGGTTACCTACCTTTTGTGGTGTTCACAGTTAATGTCAGTATGCATATGATAGGTGTGCCTGCACATTCAACATATATGTGTGAGCAGATGGAGGGGACCACAGTCTCCCGCTTTTATGAAGGTGAACTGAGAGCCTTATAAAGAGGCATTGGAAAATGACTGAAAAATAGGGCTTTTGTCCCTGTGCATTCAAGCATATTTGCAAATCTCCTATGCCTGGATTCCTGATACCACAGCAACTCTCTGCTTGATATCGGCTTGATAACTTAAGAACCTATCATTGCCATTTTTGAAGTTGTGCAAAACATTTGGTATGCTTGTAAACCATCTCCCTCAAATAACATAGCAATTTTTCATTACTTATGGTTTTCAGTAGTGAGCAATAGGCAGTGATGTTCAAGAAGAAGTAGTTGTGACAAGACTACTGGTGCAGTGTGTTATGTGCATGCTGAACTTTGCACTTGTGCCCCAAAGTTTTAGCCAGGCCAAGCTGCCCTGAATTTTTGGATTAATTGTATGTGAAAAGGGTTTACAGAGTATATTTTCCTCAACTTGCCTTTCCAAGATCTGAATTCTTTGAAAAATGTGGTAAATGCTCCAAAACTGGTGGTGGCCTCTGTAATTGGCAGCAAATGTGCCCCAAATCAAACTCTTGAGCACTGTTTGGATTTACAGAAAATATGTATGTTGAAATGGTTGCTCTCTGGATGCCTTGGAAATTCTACAAACCAGCATGCTCTTTTGCAGTCTGGCTCCTGGTCACCTGTTCTGTGGTAGCATATAAGAAAATAGCATTGGGCAATAAGTTGTTTATCTTTGTAGTGTATATTATATATTTGGCTGCAGAAACTTAGTCATTTTCTCTCAAGATTGGAGCTCATGGCTTATCTTTCTGTAACAACTTTTATGTTGTACTACTGTATATTTTACTCAGTATGGGGCATAATGCATTGACATGTGTCAAGCTATAACCTTGATTTTCAAGCAATTTCAAATGATTGTGGTTGTGGTTTCATTGGATGATCTATTGTATAAAAGCACAGCTGTGGTGGTTTGGCATTATGCCATGAGGTCATTATGCACAGAATGTTTTGTTACCATCTGAAGCTTTTTATATAGGCACATACTTATTTTGATGTCACTGAATTATTGATTGCACACTGCAAATCATGACTAAGTCAGGGAATGAAGTTCATGCCAAATTTATTAGTGTGACAACCACAATGCAGCATGTTGTTTGGTCTCAGAATCAGTCTTGAAGTGGAATAGAGTGAAGCATGGATTGCTGACCATTTAGCCTGGTACTACTTGGGTTGTATGGGCCAGTGCTTGACATGTGTCAGACACTTGTATTGCCTTTACCATACCATTTAGACTCCAACTCAACTGTGCTTTTTGCAGGTTAGGCATGCACTTCAGTTGCCCAGCATGGACAAATTTTGTGACATGCTAAAGCAGATTGAGCAGGTGTTTGTAATGTCATGAACCAGATCTGTCATTTCTGTCAGTGGTTGTGTGTATATTTTGATGTTGTTAGCTTATTCATAATAAATTGTGTATGTATCTGTGGCACAACTGGATGACCTTGCCTGTCCTCACCAATGTTTTGTCTTTCAGTCAAAGAATTTCTGGAGAAGGCCAAAGAAGATTTTGAAGAGAAATGGAAGAACCCATCAAAGGTACAAGGCAGCAAATTAATTCAGGGAGCATGGCTGTTTGTTATGTGTTTTGCTGTTTTTAGGATGTGCTATTCTTTTCAGCTCCTTTGTGTCTAACCTGATTTGTATCAGCTCTGATAGAGTTTGCTTCCCAGACATTGGTGTGCAAACTTGCCTTGTGTTAGCTGTGATCCAAGTATCACAGTCATGAGGGTAAGTGGCTGTAGTCCTGCTCACATCAAAGGCCTCACAATGTATCAATGCTAATGCCCATTGTAAGAATGAAGATGAGTGTGTTGGACTGGAGGTTGTAGCTTGTGAAACTACTATGTTTTGGCTGCATGCATTGTAATGTGGTGTACAGTGCTGGCTTGCTTTTCCAGAATACGGCGGCCTTGGAAGACTTCGAACTGCTGAAGACGTTAGGTACTGGGTCCTTTGGGCGTGTGATGCTCGTGCAGCACAAAGGCACCAAGGAGTACTACGCCATGAAGATCCTAGACAAACAAAAGGTGAGCCTGGCATTAAAGCTGGATGTCTTCATGTACAAGATGCAGCGCATCAGCTGCAGACACTTTAGTGCACTTGAGAACAGAATGTTGAGTTGGGTTGTGCCTGAATTCAGATGCAAATTGCTGTGCATTTTTCTCCTTGTGGGATGTTACACCTAGTGCGGCATGGCGTGATCGTATGTTTCCAAGGGTTGTGAAATTGGCGGGAGTTTTACAATAACTAAGCAGTACCTGACTTCCAATCACCAGGATCACGCCAGCCACAGCGCTTGCACGCGTAGAATGCCCAGTGAGCGGAGCGCTTCGAATCCTCGTGAATCTGGGCTGTAGGGTTCGTGTTTGGTTGTTAGTTTCAGTGAAGTGTTGTCGATAATATCTGTCAGATTAGAGCAGCTGACGAACTACAAATTCTACGAAACGCTCGTGAGACTGCGTGATTATATTTGCGTAGTCAGATGTTCGTAAAGGTGCCTGTCCATTTACTGGCAACCAATGTAGGTGTCATTTTACACTTTGGTAAATGGCTATCACTTAATGATGCGTAGTTACAGAATGCTCCTGATCACGGCGCGGGACAGATGTAGCACACAAGCATTGGAGACCATATTTTGCTTCTTGTGGTTTCGCTGGCATAACGTCTGAGCATCGAGCAATCACACTAGCGCCTGGAAGCTTACGGTACCCAGAGGAACACCAGAGCTATCTCGTGTCAAACATTAGTACCACCGTCCGGGGACTTACCGTCTTGTTGGTTTGCTGGTGACGCCTGATATATGGGTACTTGCTCCTGACTTCGTCCAGAAATATTGCGTGACGTCAGTGAAGGCCGTCTTTGTCATAGTAGGCGATCAGAGGTCAGTGACGCTCTTGGCTTGCTTCGTAATGCGGCACCGAAATGCGATTAAGGGGATTTCTTCGCAGAGGGTCGATGGCTACGCTCATCGCCCCGGGATATACCATAGGCGCAAGCACGGACCTGGTACGTCAGGTCATCCCTCGTGTACTGTGTGCTTTCCTGTGCACGCAGTATGGTGTCAAGATGACAACACTTTTGTATGGCAGCGCGAGCAGCGAGAGGCTCCATGCCTCACATGCAGATCCACGATTCAGTTCATGTATGCAGTGGTACTACAGGTCATCACAGCTCAGAATCACATGGTTACGCTTACGAGTGAGCTGCTGGCGTTACGTGCCGCATAGATACGATGGTGAAGCAGTGTCTGGAAGTGTCACGTGACCTTTTATGACCTCCACTGGCGACCTGACTTACATGAGTCATGACATGACCAAACAGTTCAAAAGCTGTCGGTGTTGTGATTGGTGACATTGTGGTCAAGTTTCAACCATCAGAGGTCTAGCTTGGGCTGCAGTATGGTGTGACATCTTCCCAGTCTCTGGGTGCAAATGACCTGAGGTCAGTTCTCCCGATGACCTGGGCGCTCGAGAAAGTAGGTATGTTCACAGCTTTTAAAGCGTTGGTGATTTGTGCACACGAACAAGTGCATAGTTGCAATGCAAATTATCCAAACATGTCTGCGTGCAATACGGGGAAAACATTTTTCCACGATTCATGTCAAATGCAATGAAATGTGTACCAACACACGCGTCAAACTCTAAAATTATTCCTCGAGTCGTGCCCTTGAACGGCCACAAATGATTAATCATCACAAATAATTGGTTGCCGATTTGACGATTCTTTTAGCTTGGGCTGACCTGTGGTGGCGTCGGTGGCATTGAGGTCACGAACAGGGCAATTGACCGGGTAGCGAAATGCATAGGTATTGGTTTAATGCTATTTGAAGCAATGAAATGCTGGGTTAAGTCAACGCTGTGTCAAGAGTACCACCCTTGGGAGGCATACAGATCACTGTGCAATGAATACGCTTGACCATCGCGCTATGTGACACTCAGCGATCATCAGGCTACTTGCGGTTGGCCAGCCACTTGGAGCCGTCGTGCGAAGTCCGGTCGTGGGTTGGGCGCAGCTGTCCTGCTTTTGATGACCAAATAACTTTATATTATGCGCAAAAACCTAAGTGGCTAGGTTTCTGCTGAATTTGCATTTTAAACAATGTGTTCTTATCGAAGTGATGCATTTTTACTATTGTATACTTTGTGTTATTGTAATTATAGTGTACAAGTATACAATAATCAATATTTGTATCGTGTGTATTGATCATCGTATACTTAGTTAATGTATACTTAGAGTTTGCCGTATGAAGAGACACATTGGCAAGGTCTGTTAAACAAATGTTCAGGACACCGTTGGTTGAACAGACACAGTTATGCTGGAAATCAATGTTTTTTTTCTAATGGCTGGCGTAGTCCGATGAAATAATTCCATGAAATGGTTTAGAATGGGAATAGCTGGGTTGATAAGGCGGAGCTGTAGAAAATTAGCCTTGCGTTCCAGAGGTGACACACCTTGTCTAGTTGTGTACATTCTTGCAGAGCGAAATTTCGCCGTTAAAGGTGATAATCTTCCGTTATCCACCGTGAATATCAAGTTAAGTATTCTTTCACGCCGCTGTGCAATTACATGTCCATTGCATTGGGGATCATGCCATGCCATTGGACGACACGCATTGTTGCTCGTGTTTAACCAAACCTATCATATTTGGGCTTTGCGCTGTGTGCTGTAAGAAAAACATTGATGTTAGTCTAACGAACATACGGCGTGTCAACAGGGGCAAATTTACCATCCAATCGTGGCAGGTCGAAGCTGAATTTGTTTCTCCATCGTATGGCACAGCTAGGAAAATAATGTTATTTTTTGCCGTCATTGGAGAAGCCAAGGGACTTCCCCACCCGGTAGGACAATAATGCTATTTTTACCGTCATTGAAAAGGCTAATGGGCCCACCCCCACCCCCACCCGCTCCGGCCCGCCTGCCACTGCACAGTAATGCAAAGTTCCCCTCCTCTGCTGACTGCTGGTGGTCTTTTGAAGCCGGCGCGAGCCAACCCGTGGGCGAAATGCCGACCGTCTGCTACATGCGCCAGCGATTTGGACGCTGCGCAGTTATCAGTTGCAATCGGAGTTTGGGTGCTCCCCACGTGGTGCTCTGGACGCAAATTATGGAGGGTGTCGAGTGAGCCGCAATGCCGGGTGCGAAACGACGTGGTGGCGGCCATCCACCCTGGCCCCGGCCTCATTTGGTGGGCGGCGGGGGAGTTTTGTGGGTGGGGCCGGCCGTCTACCGGCCACTCTGACCGACGGGTGTCTGGCGGGGGTGTGGCGGTCGCCGCTGCCTCCGATACAGGGTAGCGGGCGCGGCGCCGTGCAGGGGAGCCGCCCCCACGGTCGGTGCTGGTGGCCATCACGGCCGGTGCCGACTCCGGTGTTGCCGACGCCGGACCAGCCGGATCAATACACGGGCGCGCCGTCCGTTCAATTCGGGGAAGCCCGAGAGCACGCGGCTCGGCCGGCGTCGCCGCGAGCTCGCCCGCCCGCCACCGGCCGGGTGTGAACGAAACGGAGCCGCCAACCAGCCCATCGGACTCGGGAGCGGCCGGGATCCCAGACCGAGCTGGGCAGCCGCCAGACGATCGGCGGGCGGCGACTTGTTGCCCCCGACCGCACTCCGTGGCGGCGGGGTGTCGCCTGCCGCTCCGCAGCCCGCAGCTCCGACCAGCCCGCCGTGCAGTGAAAAGCGAGGGGGGGGGATGGGCGTGGCGGAGCCGGGCCACTGGCCGCGCACGAGCCACCGGGCGTCATCGGGCGCTGCCGCCTGGAGACAGCCGTCACGGCCCAATCGATACGCCGGCGACGGGCCGCCGGCCAATACCGGCTCCGGTGTCGACCCGGCATCCGGGAGCGTGCGCCGGCGGTGGGCCGCTCCGTTTACCGCGGCGTCCCGGCTGGCTCGGCGCTCGCCCCGAGCCGGCGGCACTCGAGGCCGCCGGAGACGGCAGCCGAGCGGCCGACTTCAGGCCGAGAGCAAAAACAGACCGGCTGACCCAGTTCCCCGGCAACGGAGGATAGGTCTGCGGAAATGGACGCATTTCGTTGTCCTTTTGCGGTTTATGCTTCGTTGAGCATGTGTACAGAAGTTGCCTTATTTATTTATTTCCCAGCGCACGTTTCAGACCCTCGTCGTCTCTAATAATTTGTTGCGAAAGTTATCACCAATGTTTTAGTGTCCAAAAATTGTTTTTGTTGAAGAAACGCATATGCTATGCTATGCTCAGTCTTGGCCAAACCTATGATAAGCCGTGCACTATACTTCAGCACTTGATGCGGTGCTGCCGTCTACCCGTACGGAAGTTTTCACTTAGAGCTGAGTGGTTGATTACTCCACGCTTGCGAGCAACTCGTGGCATACCACACCTTGGACATAAACTAAAGTGACGTTGGTTACGTTTCCTTACGTTCGGTCCCGACCCGGTCCGGTCCGGTCCGCCAGGCCAGGCCAGGCCAGGCCAGGCCAGGTGGCGTGCTCTCGGGGCGGGCCGGCGGCGGTCGGACATGCCTGACCGCTCTGCGCCCCTGTAGGTGGATGCCAATCTGGGCCGTTTTCGAGCGGACCTCGTCCCGAGCGGCACACAATCTGGCCGCTTTTTCTCGGCGCTGCGCCGACTGGCGCCGCCCGGTGCGGCGGGCGGTGTCTTTGGGCGGCGCCAGCCTCCGTTGAGGAAGGACTCGTGCGTGAATAACGCGGGGAGCTGATACCGACGCGGCCACGGCGGCTGGCAAACATATGTTGGTCGGCCGTTAAGCATGTGCAGAATCATCATGCTGCTGTTTACTCTTAAACGTGCTTCCGCGCGTTTTAAATAGCGGCCGCCCGTGTAAGTGGAATAACGCGAGGTTTTATCTGATCTATATGGGCCAGCGTTTCCAGATGCCGCGTGTTATGACTGAGCTCACCGTGCGCCGGCGTGTTGATGCGCTCATGTGTGCCGATGATGTTATCCAATCATCACCTGTCTGCCAGATGGTCGCCGCCCCGTTAAAAATAGCCATCCGGTCCGTGGCAAATATTGGCCATGAGCGCTGGTGGGCGGAGGAGGCGCCGTGACCAGCCCCGGCTGACGATCGTGCCGGGGGTGGGGGGGATATGCGCACTGACTTAGGCTGGGTCGGCCGACTGGCCGGTAACTGGATGATCGGATGGGTCGCCCAGTGTCACCAGATGCCGAATGGGGAAAATTGCGTTCTGCACACACAGGTCCGGCACTTAGTAGTCCAAGGACGCCAGACCATATGACCATCGCCACTTTATCTCGCTAGGATGTGGTTACACAACGTCTGGGTAGCACGAAGGGGTACGCAAGGTCTGTGGAAGCTGTGGAATGCACAAAGGGCAGGGATGGCTCCGTCAGATTTCAATGAAACCTGGCTTGCTCACCCTTGCATCGTCGACTGCCCAGGTAGCTTGCGTTCATGTGTTGTGGGTTCGAAGTTTTTTAAGTTTTTGGTTGCCTCGGAGGCGTGCCGTGTCGGTGGCAGCGCGCTGTGCGGCCGTGTGCCGTGGTCGCCAGCTGGGCCGTGACGCCGGGAGAGCCCGCTCACAGCTGTGGCGTGTCGGTGTCGGTGAGCGGCGCGGCCGCTCGTCTCCGGGGCCGGCCGTAACAGGTCGGCGCGGGCGCGAGACGCCGCGCTACCCCGCCATTACGGTATCCCATCCATTTGAAGCGGCGGCGCCGGCGGCGTCTGCTGGCCGGGGCGGGGGCGGCGCCGCCGGTCCGGCGGCGGTGGCTGGCCTTGACAGGCCGTTCGACGGCCGCCCCCGGAGTCAGCCAGCCCCGTCCGGGCCCGGCCGGTCTCCGGCGGTGCCTCATCCCAGCCGCGCACCGCTCTCTCGGTGGCAATCACTGACAGCATGTGACATTGTCGGGAGTTGGGCGGGGCGGCCCGCGCGTTCCGTCCATATGAGGGCGTGTGGTTGGGAGCGATCTGCGGCCGCGGACCCGGCCGTGCGGGTTTGTCGCGCCGTCTCGCCGCAGTCGGCGTGTTCCCATGACCTTGGACCGTGGCGCCGGGAGGATTAGGGAGGCGCCCGGGCCGTGTCGCCGCCCGCCGCCCTTCACAGCTCCAGCGACCCGGCCGCCGGCGGCCGTGACCCGGCGCCGCCCGCGCTCGCACTCGCCGCTAACGCGACGCCGCTGATTGCAGGTGGTGCGGTTGAAACAAGTGGAGCATACTCTCAACGAGAAGAGGATCCTCCAGGCCATCAACTTCCCGTTCCTTGTTAGTCTGCAGTACCATTTTAAGGTGAGCTGGTTGCCATGCCGGTCGCTGTTCAACAGCTCGCGTCCGGTGCGCTGTGGTTAAATCAAGCCGCGTTTAGTACGATATAGGTCGGCATAGCTGACTCAGGTGCGCCGAACGCCCCTGACTCATGGCTGTACTCCGCCGACATTTGGGCGTCCGTCGGTACAGCCACGAACGGCCTGCAGAAGTTCACGAACGCAGCCGTTCTCTGGACCTGTAACGGACCGGCGTTCTCCACGCTGAACTGGCCGTGCGAATCAGGACTGTTTACTGTTTTATCGGGCGTGACTGTTTGTTGAAGTCCTTGATGTATATTTGTGCCGGCCGTATCAGCAGTATAATGTGTTGCCGGTTTCCTTGATCATCGAGTGTGTGCACGAGTAAACCCTCGATATGGACGGCCGCTGTCGCCACATGGGAGGGTGGCGCGCATCCTTCACTATCCCCGGTGTCGTTCACACGCCGCGCGCTCCAGTGGGGGAGTGAGAGGGCGATCAGCCGGCCGCATGACATGGACAGTGACCGCTCGAGGCTGTTGTTAGCCGCGCGTGCTTGGGTGGGGGCACCAGCAGTGACGATGCGGGCCGTCGGCAGGCCATGGCAGGTCGCCCGCGCCGCTCCACGCTCCCTGTTCCGTACATGCGGTCATATTTGGGCATGGGCCAGCGCTCCTCTCGGACGTAGCCGTTGCTCACCCCTGCCATGCTGGGACGTGCGGCCCACCCATGCATTGCATGCTTAGGCCGTCTGCGTTCCGACCCCTGGAACATATTTGGTAGCAATGTGCCGGTTCCGCTTTGTTTAGGGTCGTTGCTGACTTCATCGGCCTCGGAAACACCCCAAATTGTATTGGGTGATTGATTGTGAATGAATTGTGTGACACACATTTTCCCAGGTAATTACTTCTGCGCGGACTTGCCATCGGGTAACTGGCTTCAGTACTAACATGTTTTCACATCCATCATCATATTGCTGCGTTAAAACACTGAGAAGGGGGGGGGGGGCAAAGTCAACATCATGCATCCCTGACGCGGTTCATCGTAAGCTATCAACGAAAAACAGTAAGTTGTGAATCCCTCTTTCTGGCTGGATTCCTCAAGCACCCATTTCAAAATGTAATGGCCCGCTACCCCCCAGCCGCCGCCCCTCCCCACCAGGGGCTTGCGGCTGGCAAGGACGCTACAGCCTGATAAAACCACAAGGGTGCACGGGGATCTTTTCCCCAAGCCCCACATTTCTCAGCAAATCTTTGATACGTTTTCACACGCGCTCGGGTGGGGGGGTCAAATTGAATCCCTCCGAGGGTTTTCCGGGATTGCTTCCAAACGGCGCGGCGTAGCCGCGCCAAGTTTTGTCAGTTGTAGACAATTAGATAGTGGATCGTCTGACATAAAAATTTAGATGCGCCTTATAACGTCGCTGACCTAGGATAGGTCAAAGTGAGGCCATGGTTTCAGCAAAGACAATTTCTAGGGAATCGTTCAATCTGATCCAACAACGGGGTGTTAGAGGAAGCCATACATATCGGAGATGCTTTCTTAGGCGACATAGCAATTGAATGGACAAATAACGTTGACCTAGGGTCAGGTGTGAAGGTCAGACCAAGGTCAAAGTCAACCTGTGTTATTACCCTAGGACTTGCTCTATGGGCTAGTTCCTGGCGCCCATGCTTAGAGCAGTTGTGTAGGTTCTAGGGGCTTTTTAGACCCAAATCTGGAATTTGACCTTATTTGACCTGAAGTCCATGACCAAGAAACCTCAAACTTTGACCTAAGTGAGTTCACATACAGCTCAACACACCCTGTGAATTTGGTGTCTAGCTCTCTTAGTTCCTGAGATCTTGGGGGGGGGGGGCAAAATGCCCCCCACCCGAGCGAAGGGTATCCAACCGACCACCCGGGCGCGTGTTTAATACCAAGTGTAGAACAAATGTAGCAGTGCAATACCAGCCTTCCAGCTGTCGTTCGGCAGTGCCTGCGTGGCGCAATCGTGCCCATCTCGCAGCCGACGCCGCCCTCCCACCCTCTCCTCACCCGCCAACCGGCCGTTCTAGGACAACTGCAGCCTTTTCCTGAACCTGGATTACATAAACGGCGGCGAGATGTTCTCGCACCTGCGACGCATGGGACGGTTTAGGTAACGTGGCGCTGCCGCCGCCGCTGTAGCAGTAGCTAGCCGCCAGGCCAGTAGTCGCTCGCGGGCCGCCGCCGCCGCCGCCGCCGCCGCGTGAACGCCGCCGTGCCCGCTGTTCGCAGGACTGCTCGAACCTGTACATCGTCATGGGGTTGGTGCGCGGCGGCGACATGTTCGGCCCGCTCCGGCGGCGGTTCGCGGCGGTGCGGCGCGGCTTCACGTAAGCGCCCGGCCGAGCTGCCGCCCTCGTTCGCTCCGCCCGCGGCCGCCGCCTCCGTCGCTCCGCTGACCCGTGTCTCGTCTGTTGCAGGATAACTCGAATTTGTACATGGTTTTAGAATATGTGCCCGGGGGCGAGATGTTCTCGCACCTGCGGAAAAGTGGCCGGTTTAGGTAAGAGTCGTGCGCAGGATGCTCGTTGGTGGTGGCGCACGTCGTCCCGGTAGCGGCCGGTCGGCCGGGCCGCCTGTTGCATGCAGCTGCTGGTGGCGGTGACGCATGTGCGGTGGGTCCGGTGGCGGTCGCCTGGTGCTCCGTCACATCGCTGCATGCTCCGACGCCGCGACCGGTGAGGCCCCGCGCCCCGGCTGTCCGGCAGGCGCAGGCCAGTCCTGAAATGGGCTCAGGCACGGGCGCGCATCAGGTGCTGATCTGGTTTGCAGCTGTCGTTGACCCCGTTCCTCTGCTGTCCGGCATATGATGTGTCGTCGTCGGTTCTTCCATTGGGCTGGGGTGTAGACCTGCATGAGTTCGTATCTTGTGCCCGTTTTAGATGCCAGTCGTGCGTCTCCCATGTAATTCCGCGAGCGTTTTCGCAATTGAATCCTCTGGGCTTGTGTCATGTTCATAGTTGCGTAGTTGGGTGTGTTTGTACGCGTTAGCACCTTGTGTTCACGGCACGGTGGCGGGTTCTTTATGCCAGGACGCCCGGCCCGATGCACAGTAAGATATGCACTGTCACGCCACGCTGCATGCATGCCACTTACGCGGTGTATGTTGACGGTGCCGAAACTGGACGGTATTTTTACGCGTCATGTCACCTGCGGCTGGTAAACGGCAGGGACTTGCGGCGTCACTTAGCACCATATTGCGCAATCAGCAGGTCGCGTGTCGTTCTCATGAGGGGCCGCTCCAGCTTGTAACCCGCCGTCCGGCCTGGTCCGCGGGGGCCGTGTGCGGCGGTGCTGGTCGGCGCCACCGCCGCCACCGCCGCCACCGCCGCCGCTGCCGCTGTGCAGTGCCCTGCCCGGCGCCGCTGTAGTGGGCCCCGCCACCTTCCGGCCGGCTGGCTGGCGCCGCGCTTCTTTCGGCCGCCCGCCCCGCTGGCGGCCGTGTCTGTTGCCGCCGCCCGGCGCCGGCCCGCTCCGGCGAGGCGCGCGCTCATTGCCGCACCGCGGCCGGAATGCTAATGGGCGGCGGCCGGCCTGACCGGAACGGTCCGGCGCGGCGCGGCTGTCTTGGAACTGGCTACCGATCGGCCGGCGCGCACCCGTGCCGGCCGGGCGCCGCGAGGCGCCGGTAATCCCGGCCCGATATGCTCGCTCTGTCGGCGCCGGTGCGGTCGCGCCGCGGTCGGCTGGCCGGCTGGCTGGCTGGCTGGCTGGCTGGCTGGCTGGCTGGCTGGCTGGCTGGCTGGCTGGCTGGCTGGCTGGCTGGCTGGCTGGCTGGCTGGCTGGCTGGCTGGCTGGCTGGCTGACTGACTGACTGACTTGCTGACTGACTGACGGCACTGTGTGGCCGACAGCGAGCCGCACTCGAGGTTCTACGCGGCGCAGATCGTGCTGTCCTTCGAGTACCTGCACTACCTGGACCTGATCTACCGCGACCTGAAGCCCGAGAACCTGCTCATTGACAACCAGGGCTACATCAAGGTATGGGGAGGACCGCCTGCTAGGCTGGACGGCATTGTCGGTCAGGGTGGAGCAACAGCTCATTCAGAATCTCATTCGGGTACTGGCTGAAGGCTGTGTTGGTGTATTGCTCATGGACGGGTACCGGCCTCTAATGGGTATGAGGAAGTATGGTGGCCGCACCTCCGTACCAAGATTGCCTGTTCTTGAAGTTAGCGCGTTTCGAAGCGTGGTTTACGGAACCACGTACCGCTTCCCCGTACCGAATGGGCAAGCTTCTTCGTAACAAGCTTCCAGAAGCAAGGCGTCTGATTGCATTGTCCACTGTAGCGGAGCTTCCGTCCTGGCGTGGTCGGCGCCACAGATCTGGTTTTGTCGGCGTCCTCCCAGCTCTGGATGCGGCCATGGAGCCGGCCAGCGGGCCGCCGGCGGCCTGGCCTCGTTTGCCGAGCCGGCCAGACATCCGACCAATGCTGTCTAACAGGTTGTCCTATCGGCCAGCATCTGGCAGCCCGTATATGGCGCGGGCGGCGATTAAAACGCTGCGTGCGCGTGAAGCCGGAGCCTCGACAGCTTCCTATAGCGCCGTCCACAGTCCGCGGACGGCGACGGCGGAAGGTTCCGCGCCTCCTGTCGTCGCCGTCTGCGGCGACGGCTTCACCGGCGGTCGGTTACGTCGCCGGAGCCTCTCCACTGTTGGCGTCCGCCGCCCGGACCGCCTCAGATTGCGGGGAGCTGCCGTCTGGAGCGCTGTTCCATCGGCTACCGGCCGCGTCAGCTCCCGGGCCGCTTTAATGTGCACGGCGCCGTGTAATGCCATCCGGGCCGGGCATTGAAGCGCTTTATCTGGGATTTCACACCCGACCGGGACGGCTGTTTGGCTGCGTGACGCAGTCCGTTATCGCGGGCGGCGCTATCTGAGAGGCGCGCGGCCGGTGTGCGCGGCGGCTCGGCGCCTGGTGCACACATGGCTCCGGGTGCCGACTTTAAAAGGCAGGCGTCACCTTGGCGTGCTAGGCCGGCACGCTGATACTCATCAAAAAGAATGCCCACGTAACATTCGCGGTCTTGCAGCTCCCACGCCGCTTCTGGTCACATGATGCATGCCCGTAGCTCGTGGTGGATTGCCCTGGTGGAAGGCAAGCTACTTGGGGAATGCAAAAAGTGGGAAATGCCTTAAATTTCGATGACGCATATCGGACGTAAAGGAGTTTAATGTAGTCGGCTGTTTTAGTCCAAACCGCATATTTAGGACTCCGTACAATCCGACAGTAAGCGGCTTGACTGACTTGCCCCAACGCCTTGGTTTGCTGTCCGCTGCGCCAACTCCCTGGTCTGTGTGTCGAGCTTAGCTGGCGGTGGTCGTCAGGCCCAGCGGCTACAGTCTGTGTTTACATACGTTTTTTGTTTGCGATGCGTTAACGCGGCAGGATCGTGCTATATCGCAAGTTTCATGACTGCTACTGAAAGTACAAATTCACCACGTGGTTTATGGCGCAACCTCACAGGATGTACCCATGGCAAGCGCTGAGAGCCCGATGATGACATTTTAGGAACGACGTTTTCAAAACGTGCCTCGCGGAGACCAGTTTCCTCCGCTGTCTCGGAACCACAAAACATTATTTTCTCGCGGCGACATTGGTGAAATAGCTGACGACTACAGATATGTCGTCAGGGTCTCAAAACTGTTACCAAGGCAAAAACGGTGTCCTCCACACCTTGCCTTTCCAAGGCCAGCCGGTCCGCAGACACCCCGTCCAGCGTGCTCATTCGTGATCGCAGCTCGTCCGGAGCGTCATTTCACCTCATGACGGCGAGTGGCCGGGCCGGCCCCCGCCCCAGGCGGGTCGTGCCGGCACGCGGCCTCCTCCGGGCCGGCCCTGTCATACGCCGTTTGTTTTCATCTGGCGGCGGCGGCGACTCGTGGCCGCGCCATCGAACGCCGATGGACCCAGATCATGTGCAGCCACATCGCGTCCGCGCCCTGCTCGCGCGCCACGTGGAGCCGGTACTTTCACCTCGACTCGGGTCGAGCCGGCAGCGCGCCGCCGCCGGTGTGCAGACTGTAAACAAAAGGCGCCCGGCGTCCTCTGCCAACGTCTGGGGCGGTGGCGAAGGCTGCCCCCGTTCTTGTACCGGCCGCGGCTCAACGTTCTCTGCCAACGCCTGGGGCGGTGGCGAATGCTGCCCCTGTTTTGGTACCGGCCGCGGCCCAACGTCCTCTGCCAACGTCTGGGGCGCTGGCGAAGGCTGCCCTGCCTTGCACCGACTACGACTCAACGTCCTCTGCCAACGCCTGGGGCGATGGCGAAGGGTGCCCTACCTTGCACCGACCAAGGCTCAGCGCCCTCTGCGGGCGCCTCCGGTGGTGGGAGAGGCTACCCCTGCCCTGCACCGGTCACGGCTCAGCGCCCTGTGTGGGCGCCTCCGGCGATGGGAGAGGCTATCCCGCTGTGTACCGGCCGCCTTCCAGGGCGTGTTGCAGAGTCTGTGTCGTGGGGCGTGGGACCGGCTGCGCAGGGATCGATAATCTGATCGCCGTAGATGGTGTCGTGCTAACGCTGGCGACGCGTCTGGAACTGTTCGTCGTGATGATCTGAGCTCCCGATTGCCCTCGAACGTCAGTGTTTTTCTCTGAGATAGCGCCGGCCAGTCAGCAAGCGGTCGCCAAAAACAGCTGTGCAAGCTCGGCCAGAGGAACCCGCGTTCCATCCCTCGTCAGGAGAAAAACAGGACGCGCGCATCAGCAGCGATTCACGCCGGCCGCCAGCCACGGGCCGGTCACAATCGGCGAGTCACAGCGGCCGCCGTATTGCCAGTCACGTCTGAGCCGGCCGTGCATCTGCTGCCCGGCGGTGCTGACGGCTCGCTACGGCGCCGATCGGCACGGTCCGGGCATTGTTCAGGCCGTTCCGGGAAATCGGCGGCGATTGGAGGCGGCGGCCGGTACCGGGCGGAATGCGTCCTCGCCGGCATTCGGCGGTGGCCCTGTCAGCCTTGCAATACTTTCCGTGTTTACCCGGCGTGGATTGCGCTTATTTATGAGGACAGGTAACGGAAGATTGCTGTCAGCGTCCAGTGCCTTGTCCTGTCCGTTGGTGCACAATTTTCGAAGTCTCGTCTCAGGCACATTTGTTAAAGTTAGCCACGCCGAGTCCGCCGAGATTTAAAAAATCTGTTCCAAATCGGATATCTGACAGGCATTTTATCCATAGACTGCAGTGTAATCTTTCGACAAGGCTTAGCTGGAGGTTATGGCGACGCATAGTATGTCATAGCGAGGCTGGGAGGGGAGGGGGGCGACCTGAGACCCGACCCAGCGGTGACCAGCTATCCCGCGCTGGCTGGCCTGCCGATATTGTCGCGCAGCCCATGTAGAAAAGTGTTCGGTGCTGTCCGGCTGCGGTCGGACTCCATCCATAAATCGCGGCTGGCTCGTTTGGTGTCTTCTTTTCAAACGCAACGTGATGGAGCCGAAGCTGCGAAGATCAGCCCTGAAAGAGTCATTTACCCCTCCTCATGAAATCCTTTTGGGAAATGAAAATACATGGAAAATGAGAAATAAAAAATGGCATGCATTGGGCAGCTATTTTTGCCATTTTAATGTTATCTACTAAGCCCTAAAAATGTGATATATCGAGCATTTCTGGCGCTTTTTGGTCAAGGATGAGATAAAAGTGTGTTCAAACGAACCCCAAAGTGCAATGTTATACCTGTTTTGTGGGTCTAACACAGTGTTGCGTTTTTTCCTGTGTGCTCAGTTACATGCGGATGGCGTTCATACGTGGCCATGTGGGTCTTAGTGCCGCGGGCCGTCTGGACCGCCTCGCCGGCCGCGGTCCAGGCCACGCTCGGCGTCCCCCGCCGCCGTCGTGCTCGACGCCGCCGGCTGATCGGCGGCCGCCCGCTGCCGCAGGTGACCGACTTCGGGTTCGCCAAGCGGGTGAAGGGCCGGACATGGACGCTGTGCGGCACGCCCGAGTACCTGGCGCCCGAGATCATCCTGAGCAAGGTACGACCGGCGCCCGCGCCCTGCGACAGGGGGAGGTGGCCGCCGCGGCTGTGACGGTCGGCGGCAGTTGACCGCTGTCGTGATGTTCGCAGGGCTACAACAAGGCGGTCGACTGGTGGGCGATGGGGGTGCTCATCTACGAGATGGCGGCCGGATATCCGCCGTTCTTCGCCGACCAGCCGATCCAGATCTACGAGAGGATCGTCTCCGGCAAGGTAAGCCGCCTGCCGCGCCGCACGTGGGCGATGCGGCGGAACGGCGGCATCGCCCCAACCCTTGGAGGGGGGTTGGGGTCGTGGCTGCGGCCGTGGTCACGTGGCGTGGGCTCTGGCTGGTGTCAACTATCGACTGGTGTAGCTGCTGTCACGGGCGTCTCGTCTCTCGCCGCGGTCATCGGGCGTCAGCTAGGACACTGCTGCGAGCCAAACACAACAGTAAGGTCGTGAAGTGACACCACGATGCGGGACGGCTGATCTTCTCACACCCGCTGCTGACGGGGCGGGGTGTCCCCCACTTTGCAGCGCTGCTAGGGCGGACGGCACCGTGGTTCGGGCTGCGTGTTGGGTCTTGGCGGCGTGATTGGATCATGAGTTCTTAGCATGGACCACAGGATAAGAGGAGGCGCTGGCTCAGCGATGATATCAGGCAATCATTGGGTCGTGTTATGAAATATCCCACGTTTCCAGCATGTGAACTCGTAATGCCTAAAACGGGGGGCTTAACGCCTTTCTCTCTTTATTTGAACGGGCTTTGCAGTGGGGTGTTGGCGCGTTTAGTTGTTGTCTCGCCCACTTGGTGACGTTGCCAAGATTTATGATTCCTTTTTAGGCACGCTGTATTTTAAGTGTTGAGTAAGTGGCAACGACGGGAGAACATTCCAGTGATGGACGTGTGTAATAGGCCGGCTGAGCGGGCGGGTGTCAAGGTTTCTAGACCACCAACGGCGCTTTTTGCGCGTGTCGCTAAGTGGAGTGGCGACGTGCTGTTTAGGATTCCAGTGGTGCTGTATGTAAACAGTCCAGCGATGCTGCCTTCTGCGCCAGCGTGATGCGTTGAGGCGGATCTGGCCTGCGCTGTGGCCGGCACCGTAGACAGCATGTGTGGTGAGAGCCGGTCGGCCGCTGGTGGCGGCTCAGTATCGGGATCCGGAGAGGCCTCGCCGACTCGCCGGGCGTGCCGGCCGTCGCGGATCACGCGCCAGTCGTCACGGATCACGCGCCGGCCGTGAGCAGCGCTCAGCGGTGGCCGGCCGCCGGCTGGCCCGCGCGCGCGCGGGCGCACAGGCCGGCCTGTTTGTTGACTTTGCGGCGCACTCCGGCCGCGGTGCTGGCGGCCGTTGACCCCTCCGGAGGCGGGCGGGCCGGCCGCCATGGTCTCGGTCAGGTGCCGGACAGGAGCCCGCCGCACGCTCAAACAGATGGCGGAGAGGGGTCCGCCGCACGCGAGGCACGGCCGGATATTAGCCCGTCAGCGCCCGGTGCTTTCGTCAGCGGGTGCGACGGGGGCGCGACGTGCAGCTGCTGCAGCGTGGCTTCTGAGTCCGCCTGTGGCTGTGACAGCGCCTGGTGTCCGGCGGGGCGGAGCGGTGGAGTCCGGGACCACCGGCCGGCGTCCGCCCGTGGGGCTGCACGGGAGCAGAGGCCGCTCTGGCGCGAGCCGCCGCTCGTTCACGCCGCACCATGCGCAACCATCGGTGGCGGGGTAGTCTCCAGTTGTTGGCAGGCAGTGCTAGCAGCTGCCGTGCAGAGGACAGCATCGCCTGTGGCGCCTGTCCCGAGAACATGAGGGCGTTTGTTTATTTTACCGCTCTGCACCATACACACACAACGCGGCTATTCTTAGCCGGGCGTCAAGCGGTACCGATCAGTATGCGCATGAGGTGAGCAGTGAGCGTGCTTGCTGTGCTCGATCGGTGCGACTTCACACAGCAGCCGGCTGTCCACAGGTGCGGTACCCGTCTCACTTCAGCTCGGACCTGAAGGACCTGCTGCGAAACCTCCTGCAGGTCGACCTCACCAAGCGCTACGGCAACCTCAAGAACGGCGTCAACGACATCAAGGGCCACAAGTGGTTCCACTCCACCGACTGGATCGCCGTCTACCAGAAGAAGGTGACGTGTCCCGCCGTGCACTGAGTCGTGATTGCGCTGGGAGTCGTTACCCAGCTTGTAATCGGCACCTCATTGTCAGAATGTTCCCGCGGTCGACCGCAGGTTTCGAAGAATGCAGGCACGTCATGTGTGATTTGTAACATTAGTGGTTGCTGTTGCTTGGTATGTGTCTGCGCGTTGCCGTCCTTTTGGAATACGTGAACCTCTGGCGACAGGGTGACAGGCGCTAGTGACGCGTGATATGCCCAAACTACGTGTCCGAATAATATGGACGTGAAATTGCAACCCGCGGCAAGGGATGTGTCACGGGTAAAACTCCGTCTTCAGAGGTATCTCCCGTGCGGCGTCGCTGGAAATTAAAATGAAATGAAAGCAAGTGTTGAAATGAAATGAGTGGCATAAAGTAAATCGGATTGAGATCAACTGGAAATGAAAGAATTGAAATGCATTGAAGAATGATGGGAGCAAAATTATTGCGCAGTACATGTGACAATCGAGGGGTGGAACCCACATATTTGCTGCTTGAAAAGATCGGGATTGCTCCAATTATGTTGCATGCAGGAATGGAATGTGCAGTTTGCTGCTATACCACTTTGGGCTCCTAGCCCAAAGTGCCGGCGTGAACTGCTTCCAGTTGCAACTGACACAAATCGCAGAAGAAATTTATGGCTTGCTCGTCCCTGTCCGCTGCTGATTTCCTCTCGCTGTCTGGTTCTGTGCATCTGCTGGCAGTGACGACATCCTTTCTCTTTTTTTCTCCTTCCTCGCGACCTGTGCTTAAGCTTTGTACGCGTACAATGAGTTCCACTGTTCCATTGCCACCGGTGCTACCACTCTGTGTTCAGTACCCAAGTTGTTTTTAGTAACCGGTAACTGAATGGAAACATTACCGTGACATTTGTAGTGCAACTTAAGCCAACATTGTGTGTAGTGGTGCTGTGTCGCGACTTGGCGAGGCTTCTGCAACCACACGTGACGGTGGTCTCGCCGGCTCCGCAGATCGAGGCGCCGTTCGTGCCCAAGTGCAAGGGCGGAGGCGACACCAGCAACTTCGACGACTACGAGGAGGAGAGGTTGCACGTGTCGTCCACGGAAAAATGTGCCAAGGAGTTCGCCGACTTCTAGCGGTGCCGCGCAGCCGAAGCCAAGTGCCGCATGTTGGCCGGATGCGCGCGCGCCGCCAGAAGCGCTCAGTCAGTCAGCGGTGGCACGCGCCCGGCGCCGGACGCCCCGACCCGACCCGAGCCGCCGGCCGCGCCGCTCACCGAGTGCTATGCTATTTTATGTATAATTACCGGGTTTTATATCAGTGGGCGCGCGACGGACCTGCCCGGGGCGGGCCAAGCGGACGTGAGTGCGCCCCGCCGGAGAAGACGCCGTGGTGCGTGCGGTGGTGTCGCCGCGGGCAGGTGGCGCCAGCGCTGCCGGCGATGCCACAGAAACGTTGTACAAACCCAGCAGCTGACCCTCGACTCATCAGATTATTTCCATGTGATAACAGGAGCACGTGTTGACGCTGCCATATGCCGCCCGTCGTTTTAACCCCACATGCACTGTTAGGTGCCCGCCAGATCTCCTCACTGGCGGTGGTTCCCACCACCGGCCGCTGGTGCCGCGCGCTGCTAACGCCGCCGACCGCCGGACGCGCCGCGCCGACAGCCGAGCGCCGTGAAGCTAGACCGCGCTCAGTTACCTCCCTCCGCTGGCGGGCTATGACCGCTGCCGCGCACCCGTGTTTGCGAGGCGTACGTAGGGGCAACGCGGCCGGTGTAGGGCCGCGTTTGGCTGCGGGTGTGGCGCCCCGGCCGTGGCCGACTCGAATGGCGCGTGGCCCTCTGCGTGACTGGGCGAGGAGCGCGGCGCGTGTCGGTCCGCGTGACGCCACCGTGGCGTCCGCCGTGCCCGCTCATCCCCCTCTCTCGATGGCTGTGTGTTCTCGATGAGCGGGTACCATATCGCGGCGGGCGGACACGCGCGTGCGCGCCTGCCGGTGGCGCCACCCCAGCCGCCCAGCTACCGACCGCTGATGCATTGTCTGTCTGTGCCCTTGCGGACATATGGAAGTGTGTGTGTTTGTTCGTCAGTGTTAATTGTTTGTAGTTACAGGCTGCGTTCATATTTTGTGATTTGTAGTTGGAGATTTTCATTAATACATTCAGGTATATCGATAATCGCTATCCAGATAACGTGTCCCTTATTTGCACCGGACTGTTCGCGGATGCTTTGATCATGAACAAAGGTCAAGATATGATATGCGGCAGTGGCGCTGCCGCTTCGATATCGTCGAAAGTAGCAGTCATGTTCTTCCACACGGTAGCGCGGCTCTTCAGCAATTTCCACGATGTACCGCACGAGCTTTTATCGACACCAAGCCGTGTTACTGACAATCCATCCTCAGTCTCGGGTATCGGTGCCGCGTGGTCCCCAATATCCGGTGGTCTTGTGAAGGGGCGGGCTTTACCAGATGAATAGTGACGGAAGGAAGCGCGCAGCCGGAATGTTAAGCGGGGGAGGGCGGTACCGTCGATGTTCTTATGCCCTGATTTGGATTCAGAATTGCATGTGAGTGTGTCATTTGACATGGCAAAATGGCATCTCGGGTGTCTCACTTATGCGAGACACCCGAAATAGGGGAGGGAGGGGGGTCGTCTCCCGGCCCATCCTTGGTTGCGGCTCTGGTTGCGGGGCGAAGCCAGGAAGCCATTGTTTCAATGCGCTAGCTCGGAGTGTAAATGTGCCTGGATGACTGGATCCCTTTGCCAGACGTCTAGGTGAAACAACTATACGCTGCGCTCTGACTCTGACTGGCTTACGTTCTCTGTCCCGACCATGGCACGACCGATCGGGTCGAGGGAGCGCCGCCATGTTGCGAACGCCCCTAGCAGTCTCGCAATTAGTCGATGTTCTCTGCCTTGGTATTCACTACTCCTCAATCATGAACCGGAAGCGTCGCGAGCTGAATGAAAAATAGCATCAAGTGTGTTCACGGAACGGTTGCACCAGCAATAAACCTATGGGTATAGCCTCTTAACACAATTTGTGGGGGAGAGCTGAGTTGCGAGAAGTGGCAAATCCATCACAAAATACGTTAATAAATGCATTTTCTCTGAATCTGAACCATTTCATTTTCAAAGCTGTGACTCGTTGCTGAGCAGTTGCCGAGGGGCAGGAGTAGCGCAATGTAACTAATGCGTAATCAGGAGGGATTGCAAATGTTTAAATCCGAAACAAAATTGGCAGACGTTTCCTATGTCGTATGTAGGAGACTTGGGAAATGCGGGTTTAATGCTGCGATGACTGCGCGCTTGCCCATGTAGTGAACTGAAACTAAGAATGGAGATGGTGAATTGTAAAAGAGCGATTTATGTAAGCCACCCATGCCTTTGCTATCTATTGTTTTCTCCTTGAAAATTAGTTGGAGGACCGTGCGAATTATTTGTGACACGGTCCCATTCCCAACACGAGCAAAGTGCCTTTTTCAGACTTCTTGCAGGTTGGCTGGTACATCTCTGGCGCATTTCTGACGTTCTCGCCGCTAGTATGGAGGCCTTGGTATGAAGTCATTCGCGTTCGAGTACTGCTGAAGCCAACACGTTCCGGCCGTCTGGGGTGGCGCGTGTTGGTGTCTGGATAAGTGTAGAGCATTTTTGACAGGCCATACGAACGGTGGAAGCGAGTTCTGTGGGGTCACATTTAATTTACTTCTGAATTTCTTCCTGTTTCAAGACTTCGGGTGAATCTCAGTGTAATGTTCTTTCTTCTTGGTGGTGATGGAGTGAAGTGAAGATGACTGGGCCGAGCCGACCCGGTAAGCGAGTGCGTACAGATGAACTTTTCTTTTCTCAGGTAGGGGGGGAATCCTCAGGCTCATACCTGAAAATAACACTCAACTCAGGGAAATCATTCAAGTCCAAAGGTTGGCCATGGATCCAGATGTGCGTGAGAGGAGTTCTGGGAGGCTCTGAGAAGGTTGAAAAGGCGAATCTTCTGGCTGCAGGCAGCCTTCTGATAAAAACCAAAAATCATGGACAGACTGAAAAGTTCATGAAAAACAAAAAGTTTGGGAATGAGGAGTGTGAGGTTGTTCGGGAACAAAGAATGAACACATCCAGGGGAACCATCATTGCATATGACCTTGTAGATTTGTCCGAGACCGAGATTGTGGGATGGCTGGGTGAATTTGGGGTAGTGGGTGCTCGGAGATTCACCAAGAGGGTGGATGGAAAGACGGAGAATACCCCAACCATACTTTTGACATTTGACAGGTCCTCATGCCCAGCCAAAATGGAGCTAGATTACATCACATACCATGTCCACCAATATATCCCCAACCCACTGATATGTTTTGGTTGTGGCAGATTTGGCCACACTGAAACAAGATGCCCTGGTGATCCTCTATGCCTTCGTTGTGGGAAAGGAAAGCATGAAGGGGAATGTGAGCGCTGGTGTGTGAACTGCAAACAGTCAGGACACTCATGTATGGCCAGAGAGTGTGAAATATGGAAAAAAGAAAAGGAGATATGTAAGATTAAAACTGAACAAGAACTCTCATACCCTCAGGCTAGAAGGCAATATGAAAAAGAGCATGACCCCCCTGTCCTGAAGTCATATGCTGCAACTGTCCGGCACCCAAGTGTGGCTCCCACTAACAAGCAGCATGATGACCTCAGGGAAAAAGTAGGAAAACTGGAAGAAAAGGTGGGTGAGATGATTGCTCTGCTTCAGCAACTGCTGATGAAACAAGGTGCCCAGGGGAATACCAGGGGGAGGGATGACAGTACCAGACCTGTAGGTAGACAGGATGAGGAAGTTGAGGTGGATGTTATAGCAGAGGGACAGAAGGACACTCAAAAAGATGAGCAGGAAACCTATGAGAGGAGGAATGATGGAGAGGTTCAAGTGATGCAGAGAGATGATGTAGAAAGTGAAAGAGTGGACAGGGAGATGAATCATATGACTGTGGAGCATAATGAGGAGATGGAGGGTTGGCAGAGAGCATGTAGGGCAAAGAAAAAGGACAAACAACAATGTAACATATCTGAGGTACCTAATGACACTACCCCATCACCAATGATTAGCCGAGCAGGGAGATCTACGGAGAGGCCGAAGAGAAACTCCAGCCAAAGGAGGTCATGGAAGGAAGACTAACTAGTATTGAAATGGAGTGAACCACGTTTCTTTCTTCTTTGTTAATAGCTGAATAGTTTGTTGGTGATTGGTTGACAGGTATGTTGAATATTTGAATGAATAGGCCAGCAAATTCAGACGTTCTCCACGTAACTGTTCTCGTGCGGAGGGCATGCAGAGGTCGGTGGTGTTTGTTTTCATAGTTATTTTAGGACCCTTAATGCCGGGATTGTTATGCGAAATGGTTTGCAAAGTTGAGGGAGACTTAAATAACGAGTTCATGGTGTTTTCCGGAGGCAGCTGCGTTTTCGGTTTGAGCAGAGGTCGCCCGGTTGGGCTAGTCCCAGCCCACTTGGTTCTCGGAGGTAAGGTTAAACATCCAGGTGCGATACCTAATTCGGGTCAGGGGGTGGACGAGCTGAGGTTGTTTGTCTCGTGGAGGTCACCCTTCGGAGGGTGCGGGGTGATCCTTGCCGGGGGCAATGGTACAGGCGCTATTTCCACTCGACCGGCCGGAGCGCGCCTGGTTCCGACCGCGGGGTTGGGGCTGGCTGGGGAGGGGAATAAGGGAAAGGGAAATGTGTATGTACTGAGATGTTTTGTTCGCAGTTACAGGACAAGTAGTACATACCGATGTTTGGCATATTTATTAATTTATTTATCTGATTTTTTCATGTTTTTGGTGGCGGTCCTTTGTTGGATTTCGGCGTTCGGGCTGCGCATTGGTTGTATGTTTGTGTGTGGGGATATGGTACGCGGTACAGGCTACTCGCGTGATTTTCTGATGTTCAAGTTTAAAAGTTCAATAAATGTCGAACTGTTGTCGGCGTGTGTGCTTGACTGGACGGAGTCTGCAGTCTAAGGCAACAATAAAATGACTTTCAGCATTATGCAGTGGAACTGTAGAGGTGTGATTTCAAAGTGGGCGGAGATAAAACCACTGCTGCTGGCAAGACCACATAGTGCCGTATGTCTCCAAGAGACACACTTCCTCCCTACTGACCAATATGATTTCAGAATTCCCGGATATACTCTTTATAACGCTTATTCTGACGCACATATTAGACGAGGCGGAGCATCAATCTACGTCAGCAACGACCTACCTCATTTTCAGGTCACACTAAATACTAATTTTCAGGCGGTGGCATGTTCGGTGACAATGGGGCATTCTCGTATTTGTGTTTGTTCTTTATACTTACCACCAAACGAGAATTTGACGTACCTTGAACTGAACGACTTGGTTACACAGCTACCGCAGCCGTATATCATAAACACGGACGCCAATAGTCGGCATTTCTTATGGGGTGCAGACCGGTGCGATTCTCGTGGAAAGGTGTGGGAAATGATAATACGGCAACATGCCTTAAAAGTGATGAACGATGGTTCCCCAACCAGAATGGACGAGTACACAGGATTATGGTCACATATCGACCTGACTGTGACGTCAAGCAGTGTGGGACAATTCATGCATTGGCAAACGGACACTGACTTACACTCCAGTGATCATCTCCCAGTTTATATTACATATGATAGGTATGGAGATATTCCACCACGACGTGACGAATTTACTGGTTGGAATATTAACAAGGCGAACTGGTCTGAATTTACTGACAGATGTTGTTTGCGATTCAGTGAAAGGGACGGTATGCAAAACTACCAAAACATTACGAAGGTTATGCTGGGAGCAGCAAAAGAAAGTATTCCTCGGAAAATCAGAAACACCAAATATAGCTGCCCCTGGTGGACTGACGAGTGCAAGGAGGCAATTCGGGCAAGGAAACGGGCGCTCAATCGATTCCGACGTTCGCACACACATCTGCATTTATTGGCTTATAAGGAGGCGAAGGCGAAAGCCAGAAGGATAATTCGTACGGCAAAGAAAGATTCGTGGGAAAAACTATTGCATATGTTCAATGTGAATACGCCGATACAACACTTATGGGACATCATTAGGAAATTTACCAGAAAGGAGCGATTTGCGAGACCCTTACCTGTTCTGAAGGTGGCTGGTAACATAATTGACGACCCAACTGAAGTTGGAAATATCTTCGGACGGTTGTTTTCTGACATGTCGTCCTCTCGGAACTACCGAGCCACTTTTAGAGAGCTGGAATGGCAGATGATGGATCAAATGCCGTCATTTATTTCTGACAATGAGGAGGTTTATAATGATGTATTCACGATGACTGAGCTACAAATGTCTATTGCTAAATGCGGCAATACATCCATTGGACCGGATGAGATACATTACGCGTTTTTTAGACACCTACCTGATGAACAATTGCATTCAATTTTGGAAATGATGAACTGCATATGGTGTGGAGGTGATATCCCTGATGAATGGAGACACTCGATTATTGTTCCTATTTTGAAACCAGGCAAACCTAGGGAAAACCCTGAGTCATATAGACCAATTCAGCTAACTTCATGTTTTAGCAAAATAATGGAACGAATGGTCGCCAGACGGTTATCCTGGTTTCTTGAGCGGAACAATATGTTGTCTAAATATCAGTGTGCATTTAGGAATGGAAGAAGTACCACAGACCATGTAGTCAGGCTGGAGTCCGAGATTAGAAAAGGTTTTTTCTACAACAAATATACCTTGGCTGTTTTTTGGACCTTAAAAATGCATATAATCTCACGTCTAAAGTTGCTTTGCTCACAAAAATGTTTAATATGGGTTTTAGAGGACGCCTTATGTATTTCGTTAGATCGTACCTTGATAACAGAACCTTCCAGGTGCGCAATGGAACATTATCGGATACGTTCGAACAGGAAAACGGCTTAGTCCAAGGAGGAGTTATATCCCCGATATTGTTTAACATCATGATTGATGACGTGTGTGGAAATGTCCCGAGTGAAGTGTCCCGAGCGCTGTACGCTGACGATTGCTCTCTATGGGTGCAGGGAAGGAGAATTTTTCATCTAGTTAATAAAATGCAGGGGGCGTTGAACCATGTGAGTGCATGGGCTGATCGGTGGGGTTTCCTTTTCTCACCTCACAAATGCAACGCAATTGTATTTCGAAGGTATATGAAGGCAAGAGAGATGACGAACATACCTAACTTACATATATATAACCAGCCGTTAACATACACCGACACCGTCAAGTTTTTGGGAGTGATGCTGGACTCTAGGCTGAACTTAAACACGATGATGCAGTACATTAAAACAAAAGCTGTCAAAAGGATATCAATATTAAAATGTTTATCTGGAAAAGGCTGTGGCGCAGATCGTTCTACACTATTGAGAATATACAAAGCCATGATAAGACCGATATTAGAGTACGCATGCCAAGTTTTTGATGGTCCCCGTAACAAGGCAGTGGAAATGATTGATGTTATTCAAAATGAATGCATTAGAATTGCTACTGGAGCCTTTAGAACTTCGCCCATTTTACCATTGATGGTTGAAGCAGACATACTTCCCTTGAGACTGAGGAGATGCGACTTGTCTCTCCGTTATTCCCTGAAGATACTAAGTCGAGAGGATCATCCATGCAGAAAACTTATGGCCAATGAGGCTGCGTTACATGAGGTAGAGACTGGATATATGAAAAGGATTTCTGGTTTCCCGCTATATGAGAGAATACTTGATATGTGCCATGAAACAGGATTCGATTTCCCAGAAGAGGTGACCTTAAAACGCAGCGTCGTTCCGCCATGGAGATTACGTAAATGTACGTTGATAAAGTTGACTAACAGGAGCAAGAGAACGCTAGATGAAGTGCAAATTCAATGTGAGTTTAATGATTTGAGAAGCAGGTATACAGAATACGAGTTCATATTTACCGATGGAGCAAAAAGTGCAGACGGAGTTGGATGTGCTTTTGTCCACGGTGAAAGACGTCAAAAATTTAAACTTCCTGAACTTTGTTCGATATTTATAGCTGAAGGATTCGCAGTATTACAGGCTCTGAATTATACACATACAAATCGCATCCTCAAATGTGTTATATGCACAGACTCCTTGTCCATTATAACAGCCCTGGGAAATCCGACTTCTGAAAACCCGATCGTGATCCATTTACTAGAGACGGTCAGTCAGCTTATTGAAATGGGCAGTATAATCATTGTCCTCTGGATCCCAAGCCATAGTAATATACGTGGAAACGAGACAGCGGATGCACAAGCAAAGATGGCTATAAGATTGAATGACGTGTGTAATTTTCAAATGGGTCCTAAAGATTATTTTCCTAAAGTGCGTCGAAGTATTCGTGAATTATTCAACAAATATTGGACAGATTACAACCCTAGGACTAATTTAAAACGCATCAAAGAAGAGGTAGGAGACTGGGTCTCCTGTAAGCGAGCAGTCCGACGCGAAGAGATAGTGCTGTGCCGGCTGAGACTTGGGCATACTCGCTATACCCACGCATACATGATAGATAGAAACCTCCAACCTGAATGTGAACGATGTCAGTGTCCATTAACAGTGTATCACATTCTTCTTGAATGTCCCGTATATTTTCACGAAAGACGATCATTGGTAACACTATGTCAACGGTCCGGAACACAATTTTGTGTGAGGTCGCTGGTAGGAAATCAATTCCCGGACATCATTGATGGAGTGATGAAATATTTGCGACACTGCGACCTACTGAAACAATTGTGAAGTGCTGCCTTTGCGTGCGGGACAAGTGCAATTTTTGCTTTGCTGTCATTGATTGCTGCCATGCTGTTTATACTATATTGTAATTGTTTGAAATGAGTTGTTTATTCTATGTATAATTTAAGCTTGCGTGCATATCTGCGTACGATGTCTGACTGGATGCTTGAGAAATGTGATAAGCAAGGAAGTGGTATAGGAATTATGTGTAGCAAATATGTGTATATGTGTGATACGTGGGTGTGTGCGTAAGCAGAGGAGATAACATGAATGAGGTTTGAACGAGCATGGTGAAGACAGATGAATGTGCGTGCATGCGTTAGAGTACACGGCATGGCAGATATGTGAAATTTCCATCTGGTAAATGCTTTGTTAAACGACAATGTTGTGACTGCCGACTGACTGATGACTAACCTGCAACGTCTATCATGTGGGGAAGCTGCGGTTAAAAGAAAATGATAAAAAAGAGCCTGGCAAAAAAAAAACCGGACTTTTTGTTCTCTTGTTTTAGTTCACTAATCAGTTTATGTATCTGAACATTTAACACCGAGTTTTCTAGAAACTAACACCGTTTACTGCACCTCCTTGCTACACCACTATCCTGCACGAAAATTCCTGACCAGCGCGACACATTCCTTCTATCCTCTGTCGCGCTTAGTTACCACCTGTGCTACCAAACTTGCAAGACAACACTTCAACGATGGACGCCTGAGCCCAAGAGGCTATGCGCCCTTAACCAACAACAACAACAACAACATTGGTATGAAGTGTTAGGCCGCGTGTTGTCCACAGGCAAAAAGATAAGGTTAGTGTAGGTCCTGTTCTATGGGCTTGGTGCAGGTGGATACCCCATAGTAATTCGGAAGTAGATTGGGTAAGCTGTTAAGTGCATTTGCGAGGCATATGATACACATACAGGATACAGTTCCTTAGCAATATTATTTGTAGAATAACTAGGAAAAAGGGGAGATAGATGTATTGATATTTAGGCGACCTACCTTTATCAAAACCAATCACTGCAGTACATGTGATATTGCCTGTTAATTGCACACAATTTTCGTTGTTTAGCAGTGAGCCCCCCAGTAATAAGTCACCAACATTAAGGGGATTACACAAGGAGCAGTTGCCAGCTGGACCCTGGACATATTCAACTAAGGATTGAAAAAGTGTGGATGGACAACTTCAAGCAAACAGGCATCACACATTACATCATTTGTACCTGCAAGTGATTTCAGTAGCTGGTAATTGCTCATCATTTAATCTTAGGAATGATGGTGATTTGTAAAAACTATGGTTTGCTGTTAGAAAAAAACAATAATTGTGTGGGGCTGGCAAGTGCAGGCAGTTCAAAATTTGCTACTGAAATTTGTTTTGGAAACAGGCATGCAGTGAAAATATGAATGCCTTTGTTGTCCTTTTTCCTTCTTCTACAAGGGATAAGGCTTACAGTGCTGTCTTATGTGAGTAGTAGATTGGGGCTAGGGATGCACTGATGGCTAGGCTCATTTTGTGCCCAGCTAAAGGTGTAATCATCTTGAGGTAAATTATTGAAGTGATTCCCTGCTTCATTCTAAGCATTTTGGGTTTCATGAAGTTAGGGCTGCCCATATGGTTGAAAATAAAGTGACAGCTTGTGAGCATATATTTTGTCTATTTCTTTAAATCTATGTCATAAATGCATTTCTTCGAGCTGCACTGAATGATATTAATCATCCTATTTCCTAAAAGTAGTGCATAGCCTTGTTGTCCTTGAACAGCTAAATGTCTTTTTCTTATCTGTCTTGCCTTGTGTCAGTGTGCTGTTTTGTCTCATTGTCTGTCTCAGAATGTTTTTTATTTGTCTTTGGATGGCTTTGTGAGTTTACAAAATCTCTGCAAATTTTGATTAAGCTATTCTAAATGAAGCCATAATTTATAAGCTATCTGTTGGTGTTTGGACATGTCAGCATTCAAGTCATGCAGTCTAGCAACAGGCTTGGCTTTCAAGGTCATTGTAATTGTTTCACCAAGGAGTTGCACTGCATGTAGTCTATAAAGCTGAACATGTCTCAAACAGAACATATAGTATTACATTTCCACGCTGGTTGACAGTGGCTATGGAGCGCGAGGTGCTGTTCCGATGCCGGGCATGTCGGCGCGTGCTGTTCACCTCTGCCGAGACGGGCGCACTGGTGGCGCCCTCCTGCTGCCGCGGTGCGCAGGAGCTGCGCGGGCTGGCCGAGCAGCAGCTGCCGGGCTGGCTGCGCGGCCAGCTGGAGCAGGGCGGCTGGACGCGCGGTCGTCTCACCTGCCCGGCTGACGGCTGCAGCGCCAAGCTCGGTTCGTTCGACTTCGTCGGCTGCACCACGTGCGACTGTCGCGCGACGGCGCTGCCACCTGTGCGCTTGGTGCGCTCGCGTTTGGACGAGCTTCCTGTGGCGGAGGGCTCGCGTGCGAGCGCGCCGCGAGTCCGGGAGACGCCAGCATGACCGGACCTGCCGTAGGGTTGCGTCGCGTCTCGCGGGGTAAGCCTCGTGTGTTTGCCAGCTGTTTGAACCTAGCTGGCTGTTATGCTCGATCGCTGTGCCTGGAGGGCAGCTCGGTCGGTCCTCAGTGATGGCCTCGATTGTTGACACCGATCGGCGGCGCAGCGCTTATCGATGTCGATCTAGTACTGGTTGAGTCTTGAGGCTGCTGTTTTCGTTCGGCAAACCTCGCACCGGGTTGGCGAAGACTGGCTCGCGCACCGTCAAGATCCGAGGATTCCAAGCAGGCTGTCATCGATCGAGTGGCGCGGGGCGGGCGCTTTCGCTCGGCACCTTCCGCCGCAAACGCCGGCCGAAATAGACCGACTCTCAGCTCGCCCAGATAATTTTAGTTGATGATGGATGATTGTGGGCAGCTGCCCACCATCGCACCGACGGCAGCTCGCACCCACCGATGCACGAAACGATTCCAATGCGAGGGCCTTTCCAGTTGTGGCCTGTTCCAATCATAGTCGGCAGAATTCAGACTGCAGATCTATGCGCATTGTATTATGCTCTTTCACCGCCTCACTCACCCGTGGTCACGACGAATAACCAGCAGAAAACGCACAGATTGGATAGAGCCGGCAAGTAAGCTGTGTGTCTCCATCAAAAGCCCACACATCTCGGGCGGCAAAGCCCTCCCGGTTTTCCAGTCCGGAGTCCACTTCGCACCAATCATTTGACACTGAGTGGCCACGAGCATTCTGGCCTCCACCCCGCACAGCTCCGGTGATGAAGCAGAGTATCACCCGCGCGCGTCGAGCTCGGCCGCGTGTGGACACTGAAAAGGACACGCAACGCACGAGCGGGACACACGGGCCGGCCCGCAACGAAACCAGTCTGCGACGGCTGACGCCCAGCCCGCATCCACAACAACGGGATGACTGGGCAACGGCGTACGGGCGCACGTCCAAAGCCAATTACAAGTGAGCGAACAGGGCAGATCACAGATATGACACTGGTTAGGCAAGATGCCATCCGGGCAACTGAAATGCACGTTCAGGCGTCACCTCATTCCGTAACGTTAGTTTGACGCGTCTGTTCCAATCACATCATTCCGCTGGAAGTCGAAGCAAACGCGCGGCACGAGCGTCCTCAACCATTTCCCGTCCATACAAACAAGCTGTGCCTCCGCGCCTCAAACCGCAGCGTTTGCGCAGTTACTTGCGATAACAGGGAGCCGGATCCCTCTGCAGCCACGACACGATAAGCTACCTGGCCCGGCGCCAGTGCCGGATCCGCCCAGACGTCACGCCAGGTCGCCCCGGCGTGACGCGGCGCCAGCGAGGCGCTCCGGCGCCAGTCCACGCTTTGGATACGACCTAGTAAACACGGTTCACGCAGCTTGCACGTAACGACACTGTCCTGCGAGGCGCCTGGCGGCTTCGCTGTACATTTGCATAGATGAGCAGTTGGCCGCGCCGGCCAGGTGCGGTCGGCTGTCCAGAGAGGCGTGGCGTCAGTCGACAGCGACTCCCGCTCCGAGCCCGTCCAGTGCGAGGCCCGCACCCAGCCTCGCACCCGCCCGCATGGGGTTGTCCAGCCGTCCTGGCCTGCCAGCGCCGCAGTCACCGTCAGGAAGACCGACATCAAGGGGGCCGCCGCGAGTCTGGGCCACGTTCCGCCCGCTCCTGCCGCCGGCCGCGCCGCGCGCGCACCGGTCGGCAGCAGATCACCGAAGAGCGCGGTAGCGCCCCAGCGCTCCCACCTCCGCCGCCTGGTTCGGCCGGCGTCCAGCTGACGGACGCCAGGGACGGCTCCAGACGGCCGGCGGCCCGACAGCGCGTAGCCCCTAGACGGGCTGCACGTAGTTAGCCGGGTAGAGGCCGACGCGGCCGTCCTTGCGTCCCTTGCACCAGCCCTGCTCGTCCTCGTCTTCCAGCTTGTCCAGCGTGTCGCCTGCGGCGCCGACAAGCGGGCGGGTCAGGAGCATGGGGACGCTCGACACAAAACATGACGGAGGGTTTGGAAGTGAACGCAAACGATACATTTAACGATAATCGTCGGTTGAACCGTAACTCGGACTGAGCCATTGGGGCGGCGAAGAAGACAAATCCAATGATTTCACTGTTTTAGACTGGCAATCATCAATCGACACGCAAAAGTTCGCGTTCAAGCCACGGTGCGGACAAACGCTCAACATGCACTCGGAGCTTAGCCAAATCACAATCAATCAAAAGCATCATAGACGGTCCATCCCCGCTAGATTCTTCTGCATCCCACTAGAGTGCACGGGCCGGAGTGGGCTCGCGGCGCCGCCGCCGGGCCGTGCCGTACCGGCCTTGAAGCTCAGCTCGTCGGCCTCGACGCCGTCGTAGTCGTAGATGGCGCGCACGGGCACGCCCGGCTCGCCATGGTCCACCAGCTCGGTGGCGTACTCGTCCCACTCCTCCGGACCGCCGTCCTCGTACCCGTGGCCGTTACTGCGGGGGGGGGGGGTCAAAACACAGTCACACGGGCCAGCACGGCGCCGGCCGCTGCCGAGGCGGCACGGGTACGGTCACAGCATTCCCGCGCCCTGGCGGTCGTGTCACCACGGGCGGAGCACGGGGCAGCTGAGAGGCTCGTGGCTGACGACCATCCGTCACCGAGCAGATCCCCTGTCTCCTCCCCCCCCCCCCCCCCCCCCCCACTCACCCTTCCCACACCACCAAACCCTTGAGGCTATCGGTTCTCTGCAAATATGAGCCTGGAGATGAGGCACCAAACAGCTGAGGTGCACACTTCACAGTCCATGGACGAGTAAAACAAAGCATGCTACGTTGGTCGACTTCTTTGGTTCCAAGACGAGCTAGGACCGTCACGCTGCATGATATGCGAACTATGCCAAGCTGAATTGAGCAAGACACGTTACATGAGCCGCCATCTCCGCTGACCTGTGCTGCGAGGTCCGGCGGGACGTGACGTCATCCGCCGCCTGGCGACCGTCCGCGGAAGCTGCGCCTCCGGGCTGCGCCGCCGCACGCTTCTTCGCGTTGCCCTTGGCCGCCGCGTTGTATTCCTGCCACGACAGCCGGCAGCGGTCTCACAGGTCCGCCCCGCATCACAGACGTGTCAGAGTTCACCCGCCACGACCCACGTAACGCCTCGGGGAGGGGGAGGGGCATTCGACCCGCCCTCGTCATGCCCACACGGGAGATAAGAAGTACCCTGCTACTGGCCGCAGGCTCGGTGGCGTGGTACGGACAGTAGCACTGCTCACCGAACCGACCATTGGAGGGTGCGCTAGGCCTCGACAACACCGCGCGCCGCTCTGAATGCTGCTTGAACAGAACGCAGCCCCCCCCCCCCCCTCCCCCGCCCGCTGGACTAGCGCAAACTTACCTGGTCGGGGCTGCCACGTCCATGGTAGCCTAGCGCGGTGCAAAAGGAAAGCAATCATAGCCGGCCGATCAAAAGTGCAGCCAAGCTGCTTCCAAACATTGCAACGGGACAAGCATGCACATATGAGGACGGCACTTACCCGCATGCACCAGTTTGGTGACAAAAATGTGTTCCGCGTAAAGGGCGATGCTTTTTACTTTTGCGACGCGATCCAGCGCTGAAGTCGATCGCGAGACCGGACAGACTGTGCTTTGAGCTGCACGTGTTCATCAGCTCGCAATAACCGATTAGTCGATCAGCGTTTCACACCGGACAGACCGGGCGCGCCGGGTCGGAAAACGATCGCACACAGTCCCTCTCCGTTTTACTGTGTCGTGACGTAAGTTTCGGTTCTCGGTCACGGCAGGGTGCATGGTCGCCCTGTCGTGCTAATGCTCCCTGTGGTGTTCGGTTCAACCTGGTTTGTGGTCCAGGGTTCAGCGCGCTGGTTTGGGGTCAGGACCATTGAGCGGTGCCGTGGTTGTTGTGCAATGACGGGTCACTGCTAGAAGCAGGTCGCTACTTGACGGGGGCCGACGTCTGCGGCGTGTGGCCTGTACTGCGGCGGTGAGAGGTGCACAGCGCGTACAGGTAGGTCGTCGCTGACGGGCCGCTGGTTGATGAGCGTGATGCTGCCGTCGCCCGTCTGGGGCTTCCTGCTGCGGCCGCTGATATCGCGGAATTCCTCCGCGTACTCCTGCAACACCCGCGCCGTCACCCTACGGGCGGACTGCCAGCCCACATCCTCGCTCCCGCCGAGCAGCTCCCGCCGGGTCCCGTCCGCTCCCCATTCACGCCACCACGGAAAACACGGCCCACACGGGCACGAGCCGCATGCGCTCTCACAGCCCCACCAGACGGCACGGTCTACTGCACGGCACGCGCAAGCACAACTCGACCGCATGCTGGCTGGTCAGGCGCTGGCGCGCCGCAAACAAGCGTACAAACTGCCGCAAACAGGCAAACAAACGGCCGTAAACCTAACAAGCGCAGTCGACAGCAATCGAGCGAACGCCAGCGGGGTGGCCGGCGGCGGCGGCGGCGGCGGCCGGGAGCGCTCGCTCGGCGCGCGCCGAGCCGCCCACCTCGAAAGCCGGCCAGTTCATCGGCATGTTGACGCCGTGGTTGTTGCTCCACCAGCGCAGGTCCTTCTCCTTGTCGGCGTTGGCGACGGTGTGCTCGAACTCGCGGTAGATCTGCGGCAGGCTGCGGCAGGTGGCGGTGTGCGCATGCGTCGGCCAGCCGTTCCACAGACGAGAGCGTTCACGGCTGTCCTGAGGCCAACCTGCACTAACTTTGCCAGGCATTTCGCGTGCTATTGATCAGTCTCTTCAGTTGAAGGTTTAATGATATTCATTCGAGTTAACGGGCTCGCGAACTTGTGGTTGGCGACGTGGGCTGTCACAATACAGAGGGATCTAAAGATATCATCACAGATCTCCCGCTTAAACCTGGTGTCGAATGGTACACCGTCCATAGTTTGCAGTACAGGAGGTACGACTAACGAAACATTGAGTCATTCCACCTGGCTCAATATCGCAATCGCCCCGACAACGAAAGCTGCAAACCGCGTGCTCACAACCACCACAGATGGAGTGTGGCCGTCACCAGGGTGGCGCGACCACGACCGCAACCACGTGGCACCTCAGATCGCGGTTACCCTCTGCTGTCATCTGGCAGCCGGCCCACTCACGTGGCGTCGTTGGCGATGTCGAGACACTTGTGCACGCTGAACATGGTGTCCTTGAAGAAGACGAGCCGCTCCGCCTCGCGGTCCTGACACTTGTTGAAGACGTACGTCATGTCCTCGATGTACTTGCTGTTCTGCTCGGAGATGTCACGCAGCGCTATCTCGTAGCGGTCCTTGGTCTTGGCCACCTCCTCCTTGGCCTTCTGCAGCCGGTCCGCCTGCTTTTTCACCTGACCAGGACGCACCAAGGGACAATGGTTAATGCCGGCTCCTGGCTTACGCACGGAGCCAACGAGCACGCGGACTGCAACAAGCTGCCACCAGCGGCCGGCACGACATGCGCGCACACGCGGTGACGCGGGCAGCCGAGGATCACCAAGAGCAGCCCGATGGTGGCGCTCATTACTCGGCCGGCTCCCCACTTCGCGGCAAACAGTGACAGAGCCGAACATCGCGCGCAAATCAAATCACACCATCGAGCGTGAGATCACACGGGTCTCCGCCTGGACCGGAGTCTGCATGCAATGACAGAGCGAGCGCAGAGGCTGATGGCGCTCGCGTCCGTGCGCCGCCAGACGCCGGAGCCGCACCGCGGCCCCTCAAGAGGCAGCCTCTCCACGCACCGCGTCGGCCGACAGGCTGGCGTCGGAGGAGGCGTTGCGCTCCTGGTTCTGTGCCGTCCGCTCCGCCTTGCAGGCCGAGTGGTAGTCCGCCTTCGCCTTGTTCACCTACAACGACCAGGGCATACGTGCAATGCTTACAGGTTCAGCAGCTCGGTGTCTTTCGACACACGGGAGTGCGTTGCAAACAAACAGCGGTGCTGTGCGTGAGGCGACCACGATGGGCGGCCACCGGCGCCACTCATACGACGCTTTTTCGAGGTGAAGTTAAGCGCGGTCTAATATCAGTCATATTTGACGGCCAAACACGCAAATTCCACATTACAAAGCGGCGATTGCATTCAACAGGCCGAGGTGAAGAAAGCAATAGCTGGGCTGGGACCCTGTGGTCGGACCAAAAAGTATCTTACTCCAAGCGATGCCAAACACAACGTACCTTGTCCAGTAGTTTGGCCCACGGCTTCTGGGCTTTCCGGAAAGCATCGTCGAGATCCTTCTTCTCCTTAAAGTGCATCATAGACTGCCGGACACAACACAGGAATTCTCGTGAGCGCGAATCACCAAGGCCCGCGCGAGGCAGCCACCTACCACGCCACAAAACAAATGCATACGATGGTTTGGTTTCATTGCTTATCACGCACGCAGCGCTAAGAACTTAACAGATGACACCGTCCCGTGACACGGTGGAATATTTCCAGACGCGTTCGTGATGTATTTGGTACTAAATAAGGTGCAAAATGGTAGCATGTATGAAATGGGACTGCGGTTTGGTGGACTGTGAAATTATCGCCCAAATATTCAAGAATGCGCTCAGGTACCGAAGTAAGTAGTACTAAACGTAACCAAAGAACTAGTTTGTGGCATGCCTCAGATGGCGGTTCAAGTTTGTACAAAATGATAAAAGATCTGTGATGCACAAGGGAACAGAAAAAAATAAGACAACAATTCCGCAAAACAATTGTAATTTGTGCGAAACAACATCGCTCGTGCGCGGTATTTGAGCGAAGCGGTTTCTGCTTGTTTCACAGGGTTTGCTGCGAAACTATATCCTCGCCTCCGGACCGCGCATTATATGTTTTTCGGGTCAGTCATTTAAGATGCCAAACTTTCCAGGGGAATGTGGAAAACACGTGCGGAGCGATTATAAAAATATATGAAAATTAGGTAGACTGACTTCCGTAAAGCAAATATCTCCCGGGCTTGATTCTCACGACTTCCACAACGAGCATGCATTCCTGGTTAGGCCATGGAGTGATGTTAGAAAACGAGGCATTCAGGTCTCTCAGCGTGCATCAGAGATTTCCAAGTACGCATCAACAGTTGACGCTAGGAACGCGACGCCCGGGGGCACACCACAGAGGACCAATCCAGACTCAGGGTACAGTAACTGGCTTATTCGACGACACATATCGATTAGTCTGTGTGGACCGGGAACGCGAGCAAGACAAGAAGAAGACGAGACATTGGAAGAAACATGAAAGACGAGGAGGAAAGGGCACGTGAGAAATGCATCACCAGGTTTGAGGGAGGGGGAAGGCAGGGAGTAGGGGCGCGGCGGGAGTGATAGTCACTGAGTGTGAGTGCGAGTGAGTGCGCGTGTGAAAGCGGGTGCGAGTGCGGGCGTGAATGCGAGAGATCGAGAGCCGGAGGAGGCCTGGAGCGCGGCCGCGGCCAACCAGCCGGTGCCAAACAATAACACTAGGATCACTCCAGCGCTCAACAGGGGCCGGCTGTTCTCCCGGACGGGCGCGACGCACGCTGATCTGGCCCGGCCGGTCGGCGCCTCGCCAGCCGGCTCGGCCCGGCCAGTGATCAGCGATCAGTCTGCGGCGGCCGAGACGCGGCGAGGCCGTCCGAGGCCGCGCGCCGGGCCGGCCCGCCCCGGCGCGGCGAGCGCAGGCATCAGCCGTGAAAGACGAGCCGCCTTGGGCCGGCTGACTCAGGGCGGACGACGGGGCAGGGGCCGGGGAGGGGAGCGCCGCTGAGTCACGTGTGCACCGGGGAGCTCCGCGGCGGGCCGGCAGGGCCGCACGGATGCCGAAACCGCCGCCGCACCCGCCTGGAACGGGCCGCCGGGCACAGGTCTGACGGGGCGGCCCGCCCGCTGCAGCGGCGCCTCCAACGACCGACAGACACGGCCACCGCCGCATGCAACGACTTGCCGGCAGGTCGTAACACAATCAACCCTTGTCAGTGCACGTGGTTCCGTCACATTGCACGGCTTGTGATTATGACTCGGTAATCGACACCTCGGACGGGCTAGACTTGCTTAAACTACGTCCCCGCCGTCCACGAATGGCGTACCAGGGTATATATAGCAAAAGCAGTCCATAACCCGACATGACTTTCAAGTTCCATTGCTTGGCCACAATGCAACGCGACAAAAAAGAAAAGACAATGTGGAGAGCGATCACTTATCAACGTCTGATTCAAGACATTACAAGTGCAATGAAAAAGTGCAGCACAACGCTTTGAAACTGGTATTTTTGCTACTGAAATCAGTAGTTTCCATTATCAAACGTAAGATTGTTGGTCACGCTTAACACCATGCACATTGTAAGCGAATGCATCACCACTGACCCTATTCCCATGGTCCTTTGATTATTGAGCCAGAGCCTTATTTGCTCGCAAGACGAACGCCTACGTCAAAAGGAAAACAACTCAGCGCAAGTGACGCCAACCGACTCCGAGGCGTGGGCACGGCTCATTCCACAAATACACAACTGATACGGGCATCGCTTTTAGTCCACGCGATAACGGCGGTCCAGCCGAGCAAAGTTCTCCGCGACAGCGCAGTGCCTAGCGTCTCCGAAGAGTGCGGAGAGCAGACAGCTTTGAAGCAAAGTTAATAACCCGTCTGGCATCAATGTTCACTGCCAGCGCAGCGAACATGGAGGCGATGCACCGGTCGCTATCGCCAGCCAGCGGTGATTCGCGTAGGCAGTACGAACGGATCGGCACGGCGGCAGTGGTGACGATGGTGCGGTCAGGCACTGCGTATCAAGCTTACGGTTGGTGGCTCTAATCGCTGACCGGCGGATGTAGACCTAAACGCCCCTCAGCGCGTCAAAGCGCAAGGTTCTGGATGGCAAATGATACTTTTAAAAGACAACTTTTGGGCTTAAGTTTTGAACTATTTTCGTCATGTGAATCACCCATTCACGACTCGACTGAATTTTCCGTTGATTTCGGTCTCTTTTGAAACTTTAGCGAAGGCTGGTTGGTCTCTACGGCACCTTTGGCTCCGGGGATTTTGACGCAGTGCCCCAGACAGATCAGGCAAGTCCGAGTCGGACAGATCGAGATGGTGCGGAGCTCGTCCACGTGCGTGCGGGCCAAACGAACACGGCTCACGTGGCCGGCTTGGGCGCCATCGCGGTCACGCCGCGGCGCCCGAGCACATGGTGGAACCCGGCGGCACGGCACCGACCCTCTGGGTACACGTCACGGCAGCCCCGCAGTGTCCACTATCCACCCTGACCGTGGCGTGGCGGCCCGCCCGCCGGGTCCAGCACGGCTGAGGTCCACCCGAGCCAGCAGCGTGGTAAGGCCGGTGGCCGAACAAAAACAAAAGACGCGGACGGCGTCTGGAGATCCCACGTCACGGCAGCCCCGCAGTGTCCACTATCCGCCCTGTCCGCGGCATGGCGGCCCGCCCGCCGGGCCCAGCACGGCCGAGGTCCACCCGAGCCAGCAGCGTGGTAAGGCCGGTGGCCGGACAAAAAGACGCGGACGGCGTCTGGAGATCCCCAGCCCAGTGCCCACGTACGGGACCGACAGCGGGCGACCTAACAGACAGTCAGGCGCCATCGGCGGCGGAGCGGCGCAACTGAGTCGCGAGACTGGCGGAGGAGCGGACCTGCGTAAGTGACAGTCAGCGGGGAGCCGCACCCACACCGCCAATGGCGCAGCGGCATCAGACAGCACAGCAACACTACAGACAGAACAGCGGCACTACAGACAGCACAGCGGCACCACAGACAGCACAGCGGCACCGCAGAGACACACGATCGGCAGAGGAGTGGCGACCAGACCGGCTCGCCCAGGGCTTTTCACATGGGGCGACAACGGAGACAAGCGAATGGTTTTACGGCAAACGGCTGGCCTCTGTCATCAACTATTGAGATGCTGATCAGCTGGTAGGTCTGTCTGTCAGGCCGAAGGCCGCAAAACTTAGAGATCGCTTAAAATCACGGAAGGAACCAAGGCGTGCAATTAATGAATATCATCACAAATGACAGCCGGATAGTAGTTGAGCGCTCATTCTAGTCGCGACACGACAAAACGTTTCCAAGAGCCATTACCATGATCGTAAAGCGCATCCTCTATCTAGGTACGCACACCAAAGCAAGCTACCGTCGTGGCATCCGGTCACATAGCGCTCGGCGAATCCATCGCCTCTGGCGTGATAACGATCCGACCCCTAACTGCGATCCCACGCCAGTCAAAGGGGCGGTGAGTGCCCCCCCCCCCCCCTCGCATTCGCTGCAGGAGCGTTGGCCCGTCGAAGGGGCTCGTGAACGCACCGCCACAACAGCGCGGCGACAGCCACGTGGCACGACCAGGTAAAGGGTGTGGGTGCACATCAGAAGCGTGAAATGCGTGCAGCACATGTGCAGAATCTGTCGTCGTCCTCGCCACGCTACGAGCCAACGCCGGCACGGCGCGCTGAGGTCTCGCCATCAGGCACATATGAGCCACCGGAGCGGCTGGCACACCCGAATCACATGCGGCACGACAATACGTGCATCAGGCTGGCGTTGACGAGCAGGCAGACGTCACGCCGGCGTTAGTACGTACGGGAACCAACATCAAGGATGGACGCAGCTTGAAAAGCGGCGCAGCGTGAGTACACGGCAGCATCGTGGGTGTGGGGAACGGAAGGGACCAGTGGCAGTCCCATGCCATCGGCCAGCTTGTTGTCGCTTGACTGCTCCGCTAAGCGCATGAACGGTCGTCCGCTTTGCGGTCAAACCCCCCTCAGAACGCCATGCTTTGCTGAGCCGTTCGGTGACGTACTCCCGTTAGACGCCCAGCTTGTTTATCCGCTGGCCTGCGCAACGGTACTAAACCCACATACAACCAGTGTGTTGTTCTTATCTTGCTCCATGTGGTCTGGTATCGGTAAGTTAGTCACCAAGACTCAGCTGGTATGGTCTTAGCAAAACCGACGGTGCGGCTGTTCTCTGTTCTACACATTTTGGAACAAGGAATCGCTTCCAAGTCTGCGGCACTTTTTACTTGAACCCATGCAAGGTCAAAAACAGCACGCACGCTAACGTCTGAACAGCCCTAAATGAATGCCTTAAAATAGTTTCTGTTTACTACCAACGAGGAGGCTTGTTTTACTAGCCCCACGCCGCGGAGCATGCCCCTCCCATCCTGCGCCCCGGTAAGCGCAGCGTGCGTTAAACGCATAGCGGCACCCCGACGGCCGGCTCCGTGACCAGGAAGGTCTAAAGGGGTCGTGTGGTGGTCTGCGAGTGAGATGCAGCGCAAAACACGCACATTGAGGTCTGGACGCGCAGGCTGGATACGTCCCCCCACGCCTCACACACACATACACAGACAAATACGATGAAGACAAAGCATAAGCCCAGCGGAAGCATGTAGCTTGACTGGATTCATAGACGCCACTGCATGGATGAATCTCCAAAATAAATGACTGTAATAGTATATGATACAAGCGAATATCACAGTATACAATCATACAAATCCATATGGAACTATGACTTAAGACTTTGACCGACAATGCACGTTCGTAGTGTACTCACCTTGTGGAAGTTTTCCTTCTGCCACTGCTTGACCTTGACATGGACCTCATTCATCAGGTTGTCCCTGACCTTGAGGTGCAAGTCACATCTACGATCTGCCTCGACCAGTGCTGCCTTCCAAGCGGCTTCAGCCGTACCATACTCAGGACCTGCCGTGGCAAACGCAAGGGTTAGGGTAGGGTGTGGAATACGAATGACACTCGGTCACTTCCATAGCAGAAAACAAAAACCTGATATACGTTGGTACATTGTCGACACCACCACATGACTGCTTTTACTGGTTCCCAACGACGAAAGACGGCGTCAGCAAAGGTCATACCACCTCCACACAAAAACGCCTGGCTCAGTATTCACTACTTCCTCCCCCGACTCAGCCTCCATCATGGGGCACACCAGATCACGGCTGAGATCAACAAGCTGTCACCTTTTTCGATGAGTTCATTCCACTTTTTGCTCCAGGCGCGCAGGCTCTTGGCGTAGGCCTTCTCGATCTCGCCCCGTTCCAGCACCAGCTTCATCATGTCGTCGCACAGTTTGTAGCCGTCCTCAGTGCGCTTGGTGGTGCGTTTGTAGTTGCCCGGCTCCCAGAACGAGTCGGAGCCCGGCACCAGGGCGTTGTCATCGCTGTGCAGCGACATGGTTGTTGAAGCCCTGGGCGCACAGACGGGCCGTCACGACACCTGCTACTTGGCCGTTGGGCCGGCCGGGCTCGGTGCCGGCCGAGCGTCAAATGGCCTGCCTCCTGGCGGCCGGGCCGGCCGGCCTGGCCACCGAGCTAAAAAATAGTCTTCAAGCCCCTTCAGTGACTGCTGATACGACCACCACCGTAGATAGGCTGTCCCTGTTTGGACAGTGAGCCACACCGCACCAGAACATGTTTTCTTTTTATGAAGCTTAAGTCTTAACCTGCGCCCCGCCGGGGGAGTTGACTTCCCCTACGGTTTTTCGATCACAGGTCAAAAACGAGCGCTCGGCGAGGCATGCAATTTTTGGTACCTGTTCATCTATTAATTTGGTATAATTTGTGCCAATTTGCAGTTTGGATCTACCAAGATCAGCGACCTAGGTCAGGTAAAGAGGTCAAACTCTAAAAAATTGCCACATATAATTTTTTGAGGGTGATTTGCCTTGGTTCAAACTTGGTTAAGTGATTGAGCTTAAAAGTACCTACAGTTCACATCTGTCAGAATTTTGTTTCGGAAAATGCGAGGTCATTGAACTTAAGTCACTTCAATTGCTGCTATTTTTGTAAATAATACAAGTTTGCATGTTTTCTTGTGTAGTTTTGGCGTTGCATGTTTGTGTCGTTTTGTCTTGTGCAGTTTGGAAAAGCGCATTAATTCACATGGAAAACCAACAAATGACCACAGAGCGCATGTCCTTGGACCAGGTTATGATCTATCTCTATGGGTACCTTCTGCAGAACACATGCTGAGCTCAAAATTCGCAGTTTTTAAGTAATTTTGGCAGCAGAATTTGAATATTCCATTTTCAAACGTGTTGATATAGTCATTACATATTTTGAGGTCACAATAGGTCATGCAGGGTCATATGAGGTCATCAAAAGGTCAGTGAGCTATGTTGCCAGTATCGGAGAGGCTAGATGAATGAGTGTGACAGGCATAACCACCTCATTATGGTGTTTGTTATGTAACAACATTCCTGTACTCCACTCGTCACAAATACATTGCTAAGCATCCAAGCGACTGTGTATAATGTAGACAACAGCTATGCAATCTTGGGCACCTGCAGATGCTTAATACAGTATTTCTGACCACAAAATAGCATTGTTATGTTCACAAAGATCTGGTTGGCACTTAATTCTTTCACTTGGATTATTTATAAACTTAACTTAAGTTGACCTCAGATGACCTCTACATTACCACAAAATAACATTATTGTGTCTGGAATGTTTTGTCCCAACGCCACACCCAACGAGATAAACTTAGTCACTAGCGCACCACACATAGAAGTATTGTTCTTCCGCGTTACTGCTGGATCGATTTTGAACTGTGACCTTATCTGACCTGACCTATGTGGGAAACAACAATGGTACACAATGAACTCATCAAAGTATTTATGCTTATTTCCGTGCTCTCGACAAGACGCGTTAAAGTGGGTTTTAGCTACATCTGTCAGAATGACTGTTTTTGACCTTTCATGGTTTCTGGCGACCTCACATTTGACCTAAGGCAAAAAATGTATAGTGCATTCTCCATGATTTGGTGATAACTTCAAAGTGGTATCTTTGTTATTCTCATAAGCCATCTGGAAGTTGGAGATCCTAGGGGAGAAGTTAACTTGCCATCTTCTGTTGGATGAGGGGTCTCAAACCCTGTGTCAGGCCAGGGAGGGGAAGACCCCCGACCAGGCACCAGGTCAAGACAGCCATGGCCAGCCAGTTGTCTTGACCCGCCTAAAACTTATTCTGCCTCCTGCCTAGCAAACACAGGGCAGCAGGCAGAATAAGTTTTACTGGAAATATGAAAAAAATGTCGAACAGAGTGGCCTAGCTCAGCCCAGTCAGACGCGTGGTTCCTCAGAAGCTTAGCAACAGGTCGTGCAAGACTGTGCCAGGGCATTTTGGCACATTAAATTTTTGCCCTCCAATTCAGCCACTGACGTGGAATAACACGATCCAATAGTGGGGGTTTGGTCTTGCACAAGTGCTGCTTGGCATGAGCTCTAGTCCCAGTATCAAAGTTTGGAAAATGTCTTAAATAAGCCAAGTTGTGCGGCATAAATCTGTTAGCATGTTAAGACAAGCTGTTCAAAACTGGCTTCATTTCAGTGCAGCATGGCAACTCAAGCAGGATGCTGCCTGCCAATACCATCATGGGGGAGTACAAAACTTTCTGCTTGCAAAGACATCACACAGCACTGGTCAAAATCTGGGTCAAGACCTGGACATCATGTCACTGTGCATGTGCATCTGGTCATGCTCACATGCAGGCAAACCACTGACCTGGCCATTTAGGGCTACTTTTAAGTATTGTCTCAGCTCTTGGCAGCTGGAGCAAATATATGTTTAACACTAACTGCAAAATGTAGATGAACAAGTCAGCTTCAATATGCTAGCGATCCCAACAACCTTCTCAGCCATAGAAGCACCCGTAATCAGCTGAGTAGGGATGGATGTCATCTTTTCTGGAACCAGTCGTAAGTACACTCTGTGGCCTAAAATAACAAGCCACAAAATGTATGTGGGCACATAGGTGCCACCTAATGTGAGAAATATTTACTTAACCATATACCTTTTGCAATACTGTGACTTCTGCTGTGAAGGTCATAAATAAACAGCATCTGATGAATTTTACCAATCAAAGCTGTCTGGCTTGACAAGTGCCTGGGCAGTAAATATTCAAGCAATACAAAGTTATAAAATTATGATGTGAACAATGAGACACCTCTGCTTATTTAACTCCCCTAGGAGGCTGACAGCTTTGCTAAACAGTGATTTTCTTCAAGGGTATGGATTTCCAAAAACTTGGCCCTATTGTCTTTTTACATGTATATGCAAGATGATAGCTGACAACTCTCCCATCAGTTATCTACAATTTTGGCCCAAGCCATGCGAGCTGCCTTACTAGTTTGTTGCCACCTTAATCATACATTTTGAGAACTATATTTATGTGTTTGTGGCAGTCAGATGTTCGATATTGTAATTAGTTAAGTTCCAAGGTAAGAGTACAGATGACCTGTTTTAGATTAATTATGATATGTTCTGCCTTAAAAACAATGATTGATGTACAATACTCTTTTGTAACATTAGGTAGGAAAATACACCCTGACCATTAAATTTGTCAGCAGACAGTACTACCATACCAGATATCAGGCAACTAGCATGGCAGGGGAGGTAAACTTGCTAGTTATATGAAGATAGTTTTGAAAGTCAGGCAGTCCAAATTCAATAAAATACACTTAACAATATGGTAATTAGGCAATGATGCAAAAAACAACTGCTATGCTGAGCAAACAGCCTTTGGGAGGGTACTTATCCATCTACCTCACTCTCATGACAGGTCTTCATTGTAAAAAGGTTTCTTGTTTCCTTGAAACTTGAATGAAAGGACATTTCAGGTGTTCTTTTATATGTATGTAGAGGTAATGCCTTAGAATGCCTCAGACTGGTGAATCATGCATTTAAGAGAGTTGTATGTTTGTAAGTGGTTTGTGTCTACATGGCCTTGTCATATCCATAAGATTAGTGCTTGTAAATTCACACAGGTGTAGGAAATGAGCAGAGCAGTTGGTTATGAATCTTGCCATTTTGTTGTGTGTTTGACAAACTCCTAGATGGCAATGTGAGGAATATAGCCAACCTTGTACAGTATTGGTTTGACCCTCCCACTTTTTGGGATGTTCTTCCTCTCAGTCAAGACTACAATCTGCACGCAATCCATTTCGTACAACATATTTGTAAATATCCACAGCTTACGTTGCGACAGGACTGATGGCACGACGAAGGGCGATGGCGACTGTAATACCACGTACCAGTGTCACGTCACTTCCAGTATCCACTCGGGAGTGTGAGAAAGGTGTTAATCGAGGCAACCGTGGTGCTTGCGTGGTGCGATACACAGAGTTTGTCACAGTTGCGCCAGAGGCATTACGATAGTGAAGAATGTTACGATACTTCTGATCCTTCAGATGGCACGGATAGTCAATCACAACTAAATGGAGGTGTATAAAAATCTAAAAGCATTTATTTTATAAAAATGTAGCTGAAGATATGAATTTGAACGGTTTAAAGCTTGAGCAAGTCATTACGTAGTAACACATACTCTAATAACATTCCATGGCAATGCTATCAATGGCGCATCTCTGACGAAACTTAAAACATTCTGTGATCGAGCTGGATTCCAGGCATTTCAGGCATCCAGGCGGCAAGGTAGCGGTGGGAAGGGCCTGGGCGCCGATCCTCGAACAATTCATCCACTGTGCCGAACGCCGAAGTCAAAGCCTGGGTAACATCGATGATGTAAACCTGTCGCATGTATCTGCTGAATACCGTTCACGCTGAATTACGCTGAATTTTGAACCTAGTTTTGGTTAGAAGCAAGGTGCCAATATTTTTTGGTACATGTGTAATTTAATTGGTTGTTTGAACACCGGTATAATATTGCTGTCACTTGAAATATCAGCTCTTCATGTGATGAAATCATGGATGGTTGTGAGCTGAACTCGGTTCCGTTGGGTGTACTACATTTGTGTATATTTGTCCTGTATCGTTTCAAGTCGGAGCAGGTAATGAATTTGTTATGGGTGGTACCTGGATGGAGAGGACACGTATGAATTACATAATGTGTTGAGCCAGCCATGCTTGCTTGAATGGTGCTTTATGGTACAAAATATCATTAAGAGCTAGTAGGTAGGGGTGTCCTACAGGAATATGTGTTAGGCCTGTTGCTCTGTATAATATTTGTGAATAATATTGAGATAAGTTAATTCAGAAAGGTGCTATGATTTGCTGATGATATCAAATCAGAAGGGGTGTCAAAGAACAGATCAGGTGAATCAATGCAACTTGACTTAAGCGAATTGGTGAATGGGACTTCTTTTTCTCAAACATCACTGAATTGTGATAAGTATAAGGTGATGCATTTGGGTGGTTATGTCAGTGAGGACATAAATTATAAAAAGAGAGGCCAGGAATCAAACCAGATCAAGGGGGCTGTTAGAAGCAAAGCACTTCAGATGCTGGGGCTTATTAACAGGAATGTCCATTGACAAGAGAAGGAATGTTGTCAAAAAGTTGTGTGTAGCTTATGTCAGATCACACCTGGAGTACTGTATATAGGCTTGATTCCCATGCTTCCAAAAATACATAGATAGGCTGGAAAAAGTCCAGTGAAAAGCTTCTAGGATGATAAATAGGATTGGCATGTTAGAATGTGAGGACAGGCTTATGGCATTTCATTTGTATTCACTGAAGTATTGTAGACTTAAAGGGATCTGATAAATGTATTCAAGATTATGAAAGGGATAGGTGAGGCAGATTTACATGGAGCACTAGGAATTAGGCCATGACAGAGAAAACCAGTTTCAGTTTCACTTAGCAAAAGGTAGGAATGGGACTATGAAGAGGCACATGTCATTAAGTCAAAGAGAAGTGAACCATTGGAGTGGGCTGTGAAATGAAGCTTAAGAAACTCCTGTTCTAGGAACATTTGAAAACTGTATGGACAGGTTCTATTGGTCTAAAGATATATTTTATAGCTGAATTCACACAGGTAATGTGGTAACTTAGTTTTGATGATGTTTATGAAACCTGGGACAGCCCAACCTTGATGAGCCCTTGTGGCTCTTGGTTGGCCAGATGTCTTTAGGTTTTTATGTCTTTATGTACATTTTCTATATTGCTAGATTCCTGAGGCATTGTTTTCATTATAATTAATCATAGCAGCATGGTATGAGCAAAATAAATAAAAGCAATGGCACATAACAGTATTATTAAAGATGCATGAGAATGAGTTAGAGGTATGTTGCCAGCTTTATGTTGATAAGTTCCCTGTAGCCACATAACTTGACCAATGATTGGAGAGACCCTTGTGTTATATGAGGGTCTGTGGTGTTTTACAACATTGAACAGTACAGTCATGCAGCAGATACACATTTGCACTTCAGGTGCTCTATGATGTCCATTCAGGCTGCTGGAGTAGCCAGAAATATAATGTGTGTTTGTGTCATATTCACAGTGACCTGTGTGGCAATCCAAGATGTCGCCGCTGCCGGAGCCCATGTACTGCTCGCAGCAGATCAAAGTGCCACCGGCCTTCCCCGACATCCTTAAACAGTATACGAAGGCTGCCATTCGCACGCAGCCGCGCGACCTGGTGCGCTGGTCGGCCGCCTACTTCCTGGCGCTTGCCAATGGCGAGCGGCCGCCAATGAAGCAGCGGCTGGAGTTCCCGCCGCCTCCGGCCACGGAGAACGGTCTGACCATGGGCTACCTGAAGGCCCTGCACAGCCAGGTCAGGTGCTGGCACCGAGCTGGCTCGCCTCGGCTCTGTGTCTCACATTTATGTGTATGGGCTTAATGAGCCTTTCAAAGTTGGATATGATTATGCGTTAACGTGACGTATTCTTAGAAATAGGAGTGAGAGATGTACTGCATACTACAAGTCTCTAACCTTACACCATTTAGAAAAACTGGGCGCGATTGGGTGCTGGTGAATGCCAGTGGGAATTTCAGTGAGATACAACGTTCCAAAAGGCCGTTTTCAAAATGTCCAAGGAACTCTGGTTCCACAAAACATTTGTAAACTCCAAAAAGTTAAAGTCGAGCAAGTCAACCCCAATGGCTAAGCAATTTTGTCCTTGCTGTGTTTTGCGTGAGGCAGTAGCTAGAGACAAAACAAGTCATCACTAGATTGTCTCTATCTTGTGTTGCTGTCCCCTAGGAAACATGATAAGTCCAGAGGTTTGTAAGATATGCGCAATGGAAAGGAAAAACTTGTGTCAAAAAGCAAATGGATCCGAGGTGTTGTGGTCTGAACTCGCCATGTGCCAAACTTAAAAGCAGTCAAGCGGTGAGTGCGAGCACTTATTGTGCTGCATGCATCATGAAGCGTGTTAGACAGCTAGATAGCTCTCGGAGAGTGCACGAGCCTACAATGCCGGCTGACCGCCGTGCGGGCCCAGCCGTCAGCAGTGTGTGGCGCCGCGATGATGTGTGACCGCCGCTGTGTCCCGCGTGACCGACCGCTGTCTCCCGCGTGATGTGCTGCTGTGCCTCTCCCGCGTGACCAGCCGCTGTCTCCCGCGTGACCAGCCGCTGTCTCCCTCGTGACCAGCCGCTGTCTCCCGCGTAACCGACTGCTGTCTCTCCCCGCTGAACCGGCACGCGCTGTCTCCCCCGTGACCCCGCTGTCTGTGACTCCCCGTCTCTCGCGTGACCGGCCCCTGTCTCCTGCGTGACCGGCCCCTGTGTCCTGCGTGACCGGCCGCTGTCTCCCCCGTGACCGGCCGCCGTCTCCCGCGTGACTGGCCGCCGTCTCCACGTGACCGGCCCCTGTCTCCTGCGTGACCGGCCCCTGTCTCCTGCGTGACCGGCCGCTGTCTCGCGCAGTTCGAGGACCGCACGATCGTGACGGCCTGACGACATCCGCGACGTCTGGCAGTCGCTGTGCCTGCTGCGCCAGGCGCTCGACGACCTGCTGGTGGCCGGCGGCTTCGACGACGAGCAGATCGACTGGCTCCAGTTCCTGGCGCTGGCCGCCGGAACCCTCGAGAAGGTGGGTTGTCCCGCTGGAGTTGTGCTTGACGATCCTGAGGCGTGAACGGTCGGAACTGATCGTCTGCACCTCTGGCCTTTTTGTGAAGAGAGCGCGACTGACGTACTCGCCTTTAAGTCCCTTTTGTGCAGCGCCAGCGACTGCAGATGCCATGTTAACGCCACGGGTCATGGCGTAACTGGGGCTTGAACCCGGGCCCCCACGTGGGAGCCAGCTAGCCGCACAGCTATTGCGCGCCGTACATCCGCTCGTGAATGTTTCGTTTGGTCGAGTGGGCGCAGGGCGGGGGGGGGGGGGGGTTCGGCGGCGTGCGGTGGTTTCAGGGGTGTAGATTCGTAAAATGAGTTGGGAGGGGCTGAGCAGTAAAAAACGGCGCAGCCTGCTCCCAGAATGCGCCAACAAAAGAGTTTTTCCCCGGATTTGGCTCGCCGTCTTCTCAAAGTTGGGGGGGGGGGGAGGGCTAAAGCCAAGTTGTGGGATGGGAGCCCCCACCGACTGAATAGGAAACTGCACCCCTGGGTGGTTGGCTTGGTTCTGGAGGCCCGTCCGGCTCCCAGACTTCAGAGACGGTGCCAACGATGACCCCTGCGTTGGTACTTGCAACTGATTCCCACTGTGCCAAATGTAGCAATGTTTTAGGGAGCCCTGTGGGCCAGTCGGCCGGCCTGCTGACGTCCGCGCGATGGCGTGTTTCCAGGACCTAACGGGCACCATGCGCATGGTGTGCGAGATCATCACGGCTGAACCGGCCGGTGGAAGCGCCGCCATTCCGTACGCCACCTTCGAGCGCGTCTACAAGTATCTGGCCAACGCTGACGGCAATGTGAGTGTGTGTGTGGGTGGTGAACCAGGCTCGGCCTGTACCAGACTGCACTGGTGACGTTGATCGCGTTATAACAGACATTAATCGCTGCTAAGCGCTTCGGTAAGACAGGCATGTGCATAGTAATGACGAGACTTTCAGCCTTGTGTCGCGTGTCTTTATTGTCTGGTTTTGTACCGGAACAACGGGTTGCCCCGAGTTGGATGTAAGCCCGCACAGGACGTGTGGCACTATGTCAAATGAAAGCCGTATGTCCTTCATCCCTGGGAAGGCTTCAGATATTTACCAGCTGAAGGAGAGCGTCTAACACGAAACCTGTCTGTAGTGTGCCGCGGAGGGTTCTATTCTTGCATCATTCATCATTTCCATGTGTGTTGCTGCGTCTTGGAACCATTGATTTTTGGAAGCGAAGTTTAAGAACGCCAGTTTTCAGAAGCGAAGTGCTGGATTTATTTATCCAAGTGTCCACGTTTTTGCCTGATGAACCACTGCCTTCAGTAGAACCTGGATCGCGGATCCACTTTTGACTGGCACTCGCCTCCAACAAGCTTTTTAAAGGATTCAGTTCAAACCTTTGGATTGGATATGTTTCCGGAATCAGAGCACACGCTAAGTAGTGCTTGTTGCGTGAATCCTAGCCCCACTCTCCGATCGTAGCATTACAGGCCAGCGATTGGATCTGGTGGCGAAAGTTTACGTGCTGCAATGCTCGACACGGTCTGTCCTGCCCGCTGACGTCACCGAACCTTTAGCGCAGCCGCTGCCACCGGCTATAGGCCATTCCTGTCATGTGCAAATATCAAGCACCTAAAGTGACGCGAACCCAGGCCCCCAACCCACCCTCCCCGCCACTGCCCCCGCACCCGCCCCCGCCCCTGCCCCTCCCCCGCTCCCGCTCCCGCTCCCGCTCCCGCTCCCGCTCCCGCTCCCGCTCCCGCTCCCGCTCCCGCCCCCCGCCCCCGCCCCCGCCCCCGCCCCCGCTCCCGCCCTCGCCCTCGTCCTCGTCCTCGTCCTCGTCCTCGTCCTCGTCCTCGTCCTAGCCCTTGTCCTTGCTCTCGCCTCGGTGGGTCGATCGGAGGGCCGGCGCTCTAACCAACAGCTATCGGAACGGGACGGGACAGCCAATCTGGAAGTTCGATTCGATGGCATTACTCTCCATGTCCGATATCCAGATTGGATGTCCTCAATGCAGTGATATGGCTCGAGAACGCCGGGTAATTTTGGGGCTCCGGTGCGATAGCTCAACGCGAAAACCACACCCGCTTCACACGCCTGGCGTGTTCGCCGGGATAACCGTGCGCTGGCTTTCGCGTCGGGCCTGTCAGGCTACAGAACCGTGGACATTTGTCACAGTACAATTCTGTCTGGCTGCGGTATAAATGTGCGTGCGGATTTGATGGGAATTAGTCTGATAAGGATACCAGCAAAGGGCGATTTGTTCACTTGAGACAATTCATTCCTTCTTCGCTCCGGTTTTGTTAGTTCTGCCTGTTAACGTCTTTTAACTCTAGTGTGCATTATAAATGAAGCAGTTTTGGTATCGGTAGCTGGAATCTTCGCGGTTCCGAAGAGGCAGCGCCGACTTCAGCTCGAACGCGTCGGCTTGTCATAGACCCTTATTGAAACACTGGTCGCGCGCCGCACGACTGGTTCGATCTCCGTCTGGTGTTAGACAGGAGTACTTGACATTCTTGCTCACAGTCTCGTGCCTTGCGCAGCGTAACGTGGTGTGAGTGTCAAGCAACACGCGCAAGCGAGCTGAATACGACCTACTGGTGGCGGGCCCGGCGCGTTTGGTGACCTCGTCTTCTCTCCGGCCAGGTGGCGGACTCCAGGGTGAACAACGCGCTCGAGTATCTGGAGAAGGAGTCGGAGAAGACCAGCGGGATGGTGATGCCGCGCCACTTCGAGCACCCGGACTGCCCGCCGCTGCAGTAGCGCGGCGCGGGCCACGCCCCGTCCGCTCCGCTCCGTCCGTCCGCCGCTGACTCCGTCCCGACCTCTCCGACTGAGCACCGTCCGTCCGTCCGTCCACCGCCGGCGGCCCCGTCACATGTCCGGCGCAGAGCCGCGCGCACAGCGCCCCCCGGCGGGAGCGGCGGGCCCGCGCCGCTCGCCGGGCGGGAGCGCAGCTTTCGTCGTCTAGTCACGCAGGAGAGACGCCTTGATCTCAGTGGATGAACGCCGCGTCTGCTTAAATATGTGTCACAGTTGGCACCATGTAATGCTCAAGCTAGCTTGCGAGAAACGCGTTGAGACGGATATATATTTGTTGTTGTAAAGCTGCCCGCTGATTTGATGCGCCTCAGGGCCGTGCGCGTCGCGAGCACATTCCCATGCATTGCGGTGTTCTGATCGCTGAAATCCTCGTGCAGTTAGCTAGTCACCGCTTTCGTCGTTTCGGGCCTGCGTGCAATAATACACGGTGCCATGCACCACAAAGTTGATTGGTGGGGTTTGTCAACGCGTCTACTAAATATTTATCTGATCGGTGCGGCTGGTCTCCGCGTCTTTTGAGTACCTAACGGAGCACGTTGTTGACAAACTCGTCGGTCCTCCAAGAGATAACAAACGCCCAGCGTTGTCTCCAGGTCAGAAGGTGCCGATGAACTATCCGGGGCCGCTTGCTGAGTTGTTAACAGGCTGTAGTGAAAGTGAATGCAGGCGTTACGTCAGTGTTGGAATGCTCCCGGTGACTTTAAACAGCTGTCAAAGCGCTCTTGCAGCTAGGAGTGCCTCACGCCGACATCGTGTATCAACATTGAAGTCGACTGACGGCTGTTGATCTGTGTGCCGTATACAGTGGTCTGTGGCTCTTGTAAGAGCAAGAGGGTCAGCGGGCGCTTCGGTCATAAGCGCTCTTCAGTGCTGGCGGTCGCGCTGGAGAGAGTTCGTGGCCGAAACGTGTGCTGATTTCCTGCCCTTATGAGGTCTCACTACTGCTCCATACGGCATATAGGCCAACACTCACCAACGTACGTACGTCAGTACGTACGCCAGACGTACGCACGCCAGTATTCAGTGGGCTCGCCGAGAATGAACTTAATATCGCATCGTGTGCTTCGGCCTTTGCGGAATGGCTTCATTATCCCTCTCGCCCGCAACAAACGTGTAGCAGCTTGCAGCAGGGAAACGAACGTGTATGTCGAACCTGTAAGTGAAGAATCTGCTGCGATCGCCTTTTGTGAAGAGAGCCCACAGTCTCACCTTCCCTGTTTCTCCTCGTTCTTGTGTGACCGGCCATCGGCGCGTCTGCGATGCGTAAAAGGTGGCGCCACTGGAGCTCGCAGGAGCGTCCGTTCCGACGGCGGCCGGTGCAGAGGCCGCTACCAGGCCGTCTCCCGGTGTTGTCCGTACCTTTGGTGGATGCGTACCTCGGGAGCTCTCAGGAGCGTCCCTTCTGACGGCGGCCGGCGCAGCAGCTCGTGGCCAGCCTGTGTCCCGGTGTGGTCTGCAGCTTCGGTGAATGCGCATCTGGGGAGTTCGTAGGGGCATCCGTTCTGACGGCGGCCGGTGCATCCCGCCTCCCGGAGTGGCCGCAGCCCCGGTGTGGTCTGTAGGTCCGATGGACGCGCATATCGGGAGCTCGTCCCGTTTCAACGACATGTTGTGCGGCAGGGCAGCGGTGTTTGTGACTGTCCGGCCCCAACAGCACGCCAGCCCGCCATCGACCCCGTCCCGCCCGCGCTCGCCTCTAATAAGATCGCGGAAGCCCTTCGGAGGGAGCTGGCCACAGTACACGCCCGCTCCCTGCCCGGCGGACACGGAAGCGAAGCCCCGTCCTCGCCTAAGGCGTCCTGTGTTGTGCCCCGGGGTCGCGTGCGCCGCCACTTGTCCGTCGCAGCCAGGTGTCAAGCCTCCAGCGATGTGTACCTTGAGGAGTGCTGTGAGGTGAGCGTGGCTGCGGCACCGCATCCCGCGCCTCTGCCTTTTGCAATGGTGTAACTGCTGTGTCGGTTGTGGTGTGCTTACTAGGACAGAGGCGTGTGTGCAGGCGTTGCGTTAAACTCCGAGTACCACGCAGTTTCAACAGCCCACGACTTTTTCGAAAGCGGCGCGCGCTATACGTGTCTCCTCAAAGGGGTCGGAGCGAGCTTACCAGCAGAGTTAAAGGTGTTCGCTGTTGGATGAAGTCAAGTTACAGGTTTTCCAGACGTGCTGGGGTTTGGCTCTTCTTAAACGCGAAAAGCAGCAGGGCCTGATCAACTCAGTACGTCCCGGACGCTTTAGGATTTCGACTTGTGGGAATGCATCAGGGATCTGTTTTTGGACGTGAAATGGCATTGATCCAAAATCGTGATCTGCCTTGTGTCCTAGAGAGGGCAAACGCTGGTTCGATAATTCCAGCTTAACATTGACTTGTCTCTTCTTGTCGATACGAAACGGTGAAAAAGAAAGGTCGATGAAGGTCGCAACAGTGCCGGTGGTTGGTATGGCTATTGTGCAATTTCTTGCTGAGAGCTCATGCATTCGCAAGCAAAGGCAAATGAAAAAAAGACACTGTGAATCCAAGTGTTGTGCGCTTGGAATTTGTGACTTAAGGTGGTTTGGTGTTTGTTTTTAAGGCATTGCTCGCTGGTCAGGAACTGTTAAGCTGAGCGCTGTGATATTTTCAGACATTGAAACATTTCAGACATTGCTATTCCATTACAGCTGTTAAGGAGCCTAAGCCGCGGCAGTCATGATGTCATCCTGGCTGACGACGACCGTCGGTCTCTTTGTGTTTCTATCTACCAGACATCCCGCCAGGTACGTACCCATGAGTTTGCTTTGGGAAAATATGAGCGTAGCGAACAGGCCTAAAGCTTGAGGAAAACTGAGTCCCTGATGCCATCCACCAAAATGGCGTTGGGTAACTCTAAGGGGAAAGTAGAAAGAGGAGGATTCGCAAATGTATCCTTACCGAGAGCAGTGTCTTTTTAGGGCGATAAAAGCAAACAGGAGAACATCCCTTTGTCATCATTCATCAGCGGAGCTTGTGCCCGCATCCGACGTACCGATGTGCTCGCTGAGGTCGGGGATGCTCCCGCCAGGGGCTCCCGTCTCGCGCGGCTGATGCCGATCTCATTAGTTGCAGATCAGCCCCGAGTGACGCGAGCCCCTGGTGGGGAGGGACGGCGGCTGGGGGTGGTGGGCCAGCGCAGAGCCCGCTCGCCACCAGCGGCGAAGCACGCCAGAAGCTTCGGCGAGATCCGCGCGCGCCGTGGGAGGCGGAGGAAGCCCTTCACCGTCGGTCCGAGCGGCCGGAAAGCTCGCCCGCCGTGGGCGTGTCTCTCGGCCGACTGCGCCGACCCGCGGCTGGATGGCTCCCTGTCGGCGGCGCCTGACGAGCCCGGCGAGCGCGCCCAGACGTCACGGAGCACGACGCTGCCGACAGAGCCCCTGCCGCCGCACTGGGCCAGGCTGGGGGAGGAGCGGCTCCTGCCGGCCGGGTCCGACGCGCCCCACCATCCCGGTCCGCCCGGCGGCGGCGGTGGGCCGCCAGCTCCGAACGGGCAGTACGGGGACGACGGTCTGGAGCCGGGCCCTGGCCGAAGGCGAGCCCTGCGTGCCGTCGGTGGTGGCCCGGCTGGCGTTCGGCGGCGCCCGCCCGCCGCCGCGGCCGACGCCGCCGCCGCCCGTCAAGCGACGGCGACTCCGGCTGGGCGTTTCCCTGGCTGCGGCTGGGCGGCGGCGTGGGGCAGCAGCCGCCGCCGGCGACCGGCCGGCGGCAGCGCCACGCGCCGCGCCCCGGCCGGCAAGCCGCGCCGGCCACCTGCGACCGTGAACAGCTGGTCTGGCGCTGCCGCGACTTCGGCGTGCCGCACGTGCAGGACACGAACGTGGTGATGGTGGGCCGCGGGGAGAGCAGCACGCTCGCGGCGCTCCGGCGCTGCGGCCGCCGGCTGCGCTTCAAGGCCCGCCAGCTGGCTGACATTCCGGCGCTGCTGTACCGTTTCCGCGACCACGGCGCCCAGTATCAACTGCTGGTGTACGTGAGCAGCGACGGTGGCGCCGCCGCCGGCCGCCAGCTGCAGCGCACGCTGCGCGCCATGGCCGAACTTTTCGGCGGCTACAGCCTGGTCTACCTGCCGGAGCCGGTGCCGTCCGAGCTGACGGCGCTGGCCTACGAGTTCTGCCAGCACCGCGTGGGGCCATGCCGCTGGACGGACGACCTCAGTCCGGTGCTCAGCGCCACGCGCCGCCTGACGCGCAACTCGCTGCTGCTGGACGCGTACTCGGCGGAAGGCCGAGTCGTGCGCCGAGTCGTGCGGCGACGGCGTCGACAAGCGCGAGATGGCCGGCCGGCCGATGGCCGAACAGCTGGCGCGGCTGACCGAGCTCTGGTGCCGCGGCCGCTGGCACACCGTGCTCGAGATCGTGCTGCAGGCCGACCGGCCGCCGGTGACGCCGACACGGCCCCAGTCAGTACGGCGGACCGCCCGCAGTCTCAGGCCCCGCCTGTTCACGTGCAGGGATGGGCGTAGGCATGCGGCATGGAACTTGGGCAACGATTGTTCAAAACATCAGATGCGCCATCTGGAGCAGTGCTTTCATAATTAATGGGTTGGGAAGTATAGTAGAAGGCTGATGCTAGCAATTTTTGGGTGGATTTCAAAAAAGTAGCGTCGGTGGCGGGGTCCGTCTCCATCAGCCCTATTTGATCCAGTTCACATTGAGGCTGAGTCAGCTCGCTGCCACGCAAGAATGAGTACGCTTCCAGTTCTGTTACAGACGCAGCAAACATTTGGCCAGCGTTTGGTAAATACGTTATGACTATAATCATGGTTTGTACCATTGCTTCTTTGGAATTAAACGTCCTGAATGATGTTCCTCAAGTCCTTAAATTAAGATGCCGCTGTGTTAACACAGTTCGGAGGCAATCCCGGGAATTGCTTGCTGCCCGCGTGATGACGTTATTTCGACATCTCAGAACAGGTAGTTTAATGGAATAAACCATACTTATGTCTGTTCTCTGGGAATATCGGGCGGACAGTGCAAATTTGTCGTCTTCGGGAAACTGAGCGTAGTCCGACGGAAATATGCGCTTAGTATTTCTTTCTTTTCTAGCCCACACAGCTAAATGCTTTCGGCATTTAAAAGCAGCATATGGTAGTCTGTACACAAGAATGTACCCTTGAAATGTGGTGTTTGCCGCAAGAACTTTTCAAGGGTTGTCCCATGATCGACACAAGGTGGGTAAAGGGAGCCTTAAGGCGATTAGTGTGCTGCATTACAAGCAACATTCATAGGCATAATATCAAATTTGGCAAAACTGGAAGACTTGCCCTCCATACCCCTCCCCTTACGGCCTGACTGGGTTCTTAGAGGCTTAATCGGCTTATAATATTTCTCGTATGGCAACGTCAATTACAAATTAAGCATTCATTGCAAGGCCATGTTGTTTGCAGCTCGGCTGGGGTACAGCCCACACTTCATGTAAAGAAGCTACCGGAGCAAACTACGTACGAACTGTTGCCATTCCGCGCTGAACTTGGCTTCTTCCGAAGCACACCATCAGGCCTTAGTGGGCAGGCGGGTGCGGCGAAATATTCTGCATTCATAGTCCATTAGCCATGTTATGGACGCGGGCTTTGGCTCGCTACGATGTAAAGTTGTGCTGTAAAGCTCAGCTGGGATTAAGGTACGCTTTTATCATAGTAGACGTTCGTCACCTCGGTAACCTTCTTGAGTTATCGGTGTTCTACTTAACACTTTGTTCCGTGAAAAGCTGGAGTTTCCGCGCTGCATGCCTTTCCCCGAAACACCGCCGCATAGCCAAGGATGGCAAACCTGAAGTTTCAGGACGCTTGGTCGCTTAATCAAGCTTGCTTCGTTATGAGCCTTGTAACAGAAGGCTGCAGCCGGGCAGTTGCATTCGTACAGACAGAGTAATGATGTACATTTACTGTCTTGGCATCCAAATGGTCTAAAAACAAAAGACAACAGGATTTCTTGTTGCTATTTCGGTTGCATAGTTGTAGGCACAGATTTGCTCAATCCGTGTGTCGTTATATCTCTGGGTCGAGTTCTTGTTCCTTCTGTTGGCCCGCGCGCTTCGCTGAACGACCAGCTCCGGTTTACCGCCCCACCGATTCTACCCTTTGTAATTCTGCAACAATAGCAGCAAACTGGATTAGGCCAGTCTGCTGATCACGGTGCATTCGGCAGCGGAATTTGAAGCCGGATCTAATGCAATCGGCCGTCGAGACCTGAACCAGCGCCTCGTTAGAGCCGTGGGGGGGGGGGGGGGGGCGCCGCATCGAGCCCGTTCGCCTGCGCCGCCTCTAATCGGGCGGCCGTCCCTGCTGACTAGTCGGCTCACCAGCATCTCCGCTCAATACGGTGTTAGGAAGAATATGCTGCCATTGAACGCAGCCATTTCGCTGCAGAAAAGACTTAAGAAATTCAATGAACGGTCCATACAACGGAGTGTGGTTAAGAATATGCGTGAGGTGCTTACGAGCTTGCTCATGACGCCTATGCCAATGCCTTGATGTAACTTAACGCACGACTCGGAGCACGTTGAGATATGAGCAAAGACTTTCCTTATCCCGCTGCCGTTCCGCATCCGTTTTCGTCTGATCCGCATGACAGGCGCCCGTTTGGCGTGGATCGCCAGCGTCTGCCATGGCTAGCGGACTCGCCTCGGACCTGGACCAGTGATGGCCGGCAGGGAATGGCGTCTGACTGCCCGGCCGTTTGCAGGGCGAAGTCTCACAACAGTCTGGACATCTCAGACATACTGCCCGGGAACACGAAGATGTACGACAAGAACCGGCCGCCCAAGTACCGCGGTGAGCCCACCACCGTCTACTTTCACGTGACCGTCATCACACTGGACTCCATCAACGAAGAGTCAATGGTGAGTCGCTCGTCGCTTGCCCGCTTCCACCTCCACCGCTGCTTATTGGAGAGTCGTATTGCGGTCATTGGAAAAATGCGTTGGGGCCATCGGTTTCCGATGTTGTCATAGAGCTGCGTCTAGCATTGCGCTTTGAGTCCAAGGACATCCATGCGAACTGTGCTTAATGCATTTTTGTGTGTCGGCAAAACCAGCGACTGCACGGGGAACTGGTGCATTCGTCACAGTCACCTTTACGGCGGCGACGGGGGGGGGGGGGGGGGGGGGGGAGAGCTTGCAGACGGTTGGCGGTGCCTGGGAGTCGTGGACCCTGAGCGGCCGTGACCCCAAATCTTTCAAGTGCGGGTGGGGTAGGAGGTCGTCGTGCATTTGAGCCCTCGTCACAGACCTTTAGCCACTTAAGCGTAATAATAATGATACTGCAGACATTAACAAGCATCAAAACAGTCGACCAAACTCACTCAAATTTCGGAACGGAATGCTGGAAATTCGAAGAAAACTGCATGCTAATGTCCGATAGATTGTTTTCCCATGTTTATTTCACGGTCTGGATGCATGAATGGGTCGGTGTGGCGACACCGTTGAAGAACGTCACAAAGCGGCCGCTAATGCTTCTTTTCACTCTGGTCTCGTCGGGTCCTGTTTGTCTCATTTGTCCAGCTTAACGACCTGCCATGCTGAATCGTCCTCAGCAGTTTGATTATGCATGTGACCAGCACATGCCACCGGCACTCGCGTCCCCGGCGCGACAGCGCAGCGGTCTTTCTGTCGCCCGTTATGAATGTCTTATGGGGTTTGCCCATAAATATGCTATGTCGGTATGCGCTGTGTGGATGGCTTCATGATTTCTATGAAAACACTGGTAATGTTTATTTTCCATTCCATTCTGCCAGAGCTTGATCGATCGAATTTGTTCGGTCTGCTTGGATGTTATTCTGAATCGTCTTTACGGCTTTAGCGTCTTTAACATTTGGACAGCCTGCGCGACCCGCACTCTTCCTTTCGATGCGACCGTTTGCAACCACATGTCTGTCTCATGCGCCTAATAAGATGCATATGTCATTACACGACAGCGGATGCAGAAATTATCACCAACATTTTACCAGTATTCGGCTTTTGTTGATGACGACTAATTCACTAACTGGACACGGAGTCTGAAACGATGTTCGGGGTGCCGGTAGTGCCGTGGTTCACGCGTCTGGGTTGACCACTGCGCGTCTGGGAAACCAGAGGTACGGGGTTCGATTCCCCGCGGTGCTCGCCCCTTCCGCCAGAGTGAGGGGCAGGCGACGCCATATAGCCTCAGCAGCTGAGTGCGCCGCAAAGCCCCAATGACACAAATGGAACGATGTCAGCCTTTGGCACAGCAGAGCCAATCAGAAGGGTGGCGCTTGTGGTGTAGGCAGTCTTAAGAGCTTTATTAAGATCTGGACAACTCTGAACATCCGTGACAGAAATAGACAACACACACACACACACACATACACACACACACACACACACACACACACACACACACACACACACACACACACACACACACACACACACAACACACACACACACACACACACACACACACACACACACACACACACACACACACATGCACACACACGCACACACACGCACACACATACACGCACACACGCACACACGCACGCACGTACGCACGCACACACCCACGGGGTATGACGTGGATGATTGCGGAACGCGAATGTTGATGGACGAGTGCGGTAAGCTCATCAGCGCTCAAGTGCTTTGTCGGCTTTAGAGCTTGAAACTTTCCGATAGCTGGTCTTGATGGGATTGAAACCCAAATTGTTCCTAATAGTAATTGTCCATGTTCCTAAAAATAACTACTATGGGTGTTAAAAATTTGCTCGCGTACGGTTACCTTGCCTAGCATGAGAGGGAGAGAGACAGAGAGAGAGAGAGAGAGGAAGGGAGATAGGAGAGAAGGAGAGAGAGAGAGAGAGAGAGAGAGAGCGAAGAGGAGAGAGAGGAGAGGGCGAGAGAGAGTAGAGAGGAGAGATAGGAGAGAGAGAGAGAGAGAGAGAGAGAACAATAGAGAGAGAGAGAGAGAGAGAGAGAGAGAGAGGTCCTATACAACGCTGTCAATTTTTCGGCGAGATTTAAGCAATAACTGTGATTCTATAAGTATTTTATAGGCCCAACAGGCAACAGCCGCCTATGCGTAATAGTTAACATCGGCACTGGCCAGCATTAGGAAGATGAGGGGCCCACTGTGATGGCACTGATCGGCATGGACGCCAAGTAGGAATTGTAAACAGGCTAGGACAGGCAGTGAACACACTGTCAGCATAGGCGATCAATGATGGGTGTGGTTCGTGAACTTTTCAAGATCGTGGCAGTGATTATCAGTCAAGAGTTTTGAAAGGAACTACCGAATGACATTACGGATGGAACGCATTTTTCTAGGTTCCGGTGGAACATATGTTATGGTCTGAATGACCTTTTTCAAGAAGGGTTAGATGTCTCGTAATGCCTTTTTGGCTTAGAGACTCCTGAGGATTTTAGAGATTATCGGTCTGGAGACATCTGGTGGTCTTTAAGTTTTCTGAAGATCTTGCCGCCGTGAAATATATTTTGAAACAGACCGTCCCAACCCTGTCTGTCAGAATGACGCTTTGCACGCAGGCACGTACTAGCAGCTCCGTCTGAAGAGGGAGGCAATAGGCCTGACCAATAACCGTCTCGTCTGCACAAAACCAGGACGGCATCGCATAACTCAGTCTTCCACGAGAGCCGCCCAATGCAAAAATTTTCCCTTCCTTGGATTCGGCGCTCGTTGGTTATATTGAGGTGGCTGGGTCCCCAATATGGTTTATTGTGCTATTATGGTGCCTGTTGCGGACAGAACCATTTATCATCAGTCAAAATTGCATTCTCTTTGAATCCATCCGGGAGACCGCGAAGCCACTGGGAGGAAGTGGCGCGGTCCTATGAGTGGCTGGGAGCGATAGGCACCACCGTGTGTAGCTTTTCGGGGTACCACCCCAGTTTCTTTTGCACTCCGCGCCGTTGCAAACGAGATGTCAAGCGACCCGGTTTTGATGACGGGGGATACATACTCCACTCGCTTGCGGAATGCCGGGATACAATTGCACCCTGTCGACCAGGTGATCAGGAAGGAATAGATGACCAACCATTCCTAAAGCAAATGGTTGCGACCTGCGGGCTCGATAAATCCAACCAGCGTTATGAAGGCATTGAGCATCGGTAATTGCTTCGAAGATAATCCGTACTGCGCGCGGAATGCTCTTCGAGCAGAGGTAGGGCTGTTGAGTGTGCCAAGTTGAAATTATTCGTGTCTTCTGGACGGTGGAAAACGGCGATTTTTTGTGATTTGCTTTCGGTTGTGCACTTTGACGTTTTAAAAGCTCGCCCAGTGGGCCCACGATGAACACAGACCAAAATGTCATTAGCCTGAAAATTGTCTTCACTTATTGCCGTCTGTACATATTTTCACGTCTTCTGTGCGAGGTTGAGCTCTCAGTGGATGTAGAAAACATTTCATTTCTGTGGAAGTACCTATAGACATTCTTGATTGTGAGACATGTATTGCTTGACCGTGAAGGATCCAACAATGACCGTGCTCCTGAACATAACTCCATTCAACCAGTGATGCAACTTTTGTCGTCTGTCACTTGGTCGCATGGGAAGCAAAAGGCCATTTTCCAAATGATCTGGATTATGTCCTCGGTAGTAAGGAAGATGACGAAATCAGAGATTATATGCATGCTGCAAAAAGTAATTCCACCAATGGAAAATTAGCCGCCCGCAGGTTTGTGAGGAACGTTGATTGAACTGAACTAAATTTTTCTTAGGTCTCGTATCCCTCTTTTTTGAAAAATGTTCAGAAGATGGCTTGGTAAAATGTAAACGCCAGCGAGCTGAAAGCTTTCACCAAGTGACATAACACTGGATCGCAGCTGGGCAAAAACCATTTACCGCAGGCTGGGGCTAATGTTAGAACCGTTCTACGACATGGTACATTATGTTTCATATTATTAACATCATTTACCAGGCTAAGCTTTTTGATTTGAGGGTGGAATAATTCTTCGAACAGCCGTGCTCGTCTGGTGCGATGTATGCGCGAAGTATCGGTCAGTCCGCCAGGGGTTATACTGAGTCCGGCAAAGGGCCCCATATGTATGCTGTTTGTCTTTTAGCCATGTGCGCGTCGCTAGCTAAATTTTTCTCTTCGGTATTGCTGGAATCCGAACCGAGTTTTCCAATAACGAGTTCAGCATGCTACCACAAAGCTTATCAGAAACGTCTGCGCGCTTGCAAAGAAATGTAGTATATCTACAAACCAACGCAACAACCGAAGGCGTTATTACGAACGATTATTCAACCCGTAATAGGAGTGTCTCATCTCGATCGTTCCATAACCTCCTTCATTTAGAATTCCTCGTCATGCAGGACATAGCTAAATACACGGGCACCTCATAACTCTGCCGTGCGTGGCTCCGAAAGCGCATATATCAATCACTACCAAAGCCCTCTATGACGACGTGATAAGAAGACAGCTCTAAAATGACGCACAAAAATAAGAGTAATATTGATTGCGTGCCTTTTTTAAGATGTTCACATCACCACGCGTGAAAATATCTGAAAGCTGAAAAGACTTCGGGGTGTAGCGTCGTTGGCGTACTTAACCATGTGGAGCTTTCTTTCCTCGGAGATTGGAACTTCGGTCATTCTTCTTTCTCGTCAATTACTCCCGGAATCTATAGTACGTTACTTCGCTCGTTGCTCACTTCCACAGGTACGTTTTCTGTTATTTTAATGATCATTGTAATCTGCTACCGAGAGATAGCGTATCGTCCGCTCAACAAGTTGGGCATTTGGTCGGTAGTACAGTGCCGATGCCATTAACGTGCCATTTCCTCACATGTTTATGAGTGATGCCAATCAGAGCTAACAAGTCGATCTCGTTATGACGTCAAGTAGCCGGACATTTTGTGGCTTCGGTGGCTTTACCGGCTCGCTCGGTCACGTTATTGATAGGCCTCCATGTCATCACGGCTACCAATCATACCGTCATGCAGTTGCCAGGAACCAGAAGCACAAAGCTGTAAACGTCGCGCTGTGATATGTCCAAGGATGTGCACACAAGGTGTTTTGGTGTGGCTAAATTTGGTTTGCAACATTGCGATATCATCAGAATTTCAACTACTTCATTGGATTAACTCGCAAAAAGTAAAAGTGTGAAATTTCCAACAACCTCCCGGATGCGAATCGAAGCTTGGTCCTGATCTCCTCAAACAAGAGATGCAGCGACATGAGACCAGCCATGCCACTTTCCAGAATCGGTTGGCAGGGCTGAACCAATCAGACTGACCTAATCTACCCTCAAACTCGATTTCTCCATGGGTTTCGGCCAATCGAGTTGCGGAAAATTTTCCTATTTACTTCAATTTGCGGAAAACTTACGTTTCCGATGGTAAATACATCTTTAAAAAAACATTCTATAATGTTCCAGAATTGTTTCGCGGCGGAGGAACGACGACCTTTCCTTTCAAATCGATGTGAAGCTGCATTTTCGTGAAAGCTTAGAATGAGGTCTAATGCACAAAAAACATCGTAACAATTCAGGCCCATGTGGTCAATGAAAATAGGTATCGTTCATCATTCATCGTTCATCGAAGGTGGCCCGCGGGCGGAGAGACGGTTGTTTGATGAGGAATGTGGCCTGGTACGCACAGACGAGACCCTGTGGAAAGTTTTCAGCATGCTGCAGGTGCGCAGTTTTGCAAAATACGTTGGAGGCTGGGAGCAGTGAAAAATAGCACGATCTGCCCCAAAATGTATTAACGAACGGGTTTCTCCGTATTTTTGGCCCGCTTTCTTCTCAAAGCTGGGGGGGGGGGGTTGAAGCTCAACTTGAGGCGCTGGAGCCCACCCAACTGAAAACGAAACTACAGTCTCTGGTACACTTGATGATTTGCCCATACATAAATATATTTATTAGTAAAACTGAGCTAGCACGATGATCTTAACAAGCATGCCGAAAACTGGAAGAGCAAAACCAGTAAAGACCGGTGGTCGAATTAGTCTCCAGAGTGGCCTTGTTGAGAATAGGGTGAAGAACGCTTTATTATTGTCAGAAGTTGATATAAGCGAGAAGGGTCTTGAATCTTGGCGCTTCGTTAATTAGTTCGGGTTTCTCATGTTGAAGATCATCGACTGTCAGTATATCAGGAGTCAGTAGTTGAACGTTATCCAAAAATAGGTTGAAATGGGATACCCGACGCCTCTGACCTGTGCTCAAGACTATATTTCCTCGTAAAAATCGATCAGCAGCACCCCAATGTTTGGGGTGCATCTGGGGTGCTGTGCATGTGTCTTTCCCTCTGAAACACACCGCACAAAATGCGTTGATTCCATTCCTCGACACCCTTTTTGTGGTCCAGCCAGGTGAACGCTACGCCGCCGAACTGGAACGAAGATCGTCCCGTCGACGACGCGACGGTTGCGAGGTCACATGACTACCACCGCCGCTGATCGTCCTGTGTCATTCAATCGGCGGTCGAACACCACCATATCGTATAATATGCAAATATTATATATAAATATATATCATAATAATATAATATATAAATATATAAATATAAATACCATCATATATAGTCATGATTGTCTGACAAATATACTTGCTACTGTTGAGAAGAACATATGAACTTGCATCAGCGCCAGCCGTACGTCATATTGCCGTAAAAAGTTGTTGCCGCATATTGCAGTAAATTGTTGATTACTCCAATTCAGGCGTTATCATGTAAGTGTTTGCCAATGTGAATACTTGTGATCATGTCAAACACGCGCAGACTGGCCTTACATATGAAGAAGTTGGCACGACAAAAGCTTTACTGGTGCTGGTATATATACGTACTTACATGATGCTATTTAACACAAAATGAACACCGCAGTAACAGTGAGGTGTCTGGGTACCTAGCATACCAAAAGTTTATCATTTTCTGCATTTATTGTGCCCAGTATTCCCTCTTTGCGCCTATGCATTGAGGGGCTTCAGAGTAGCGCTGGTAAAGAGACTAAGGCCCTAAAAAATATGTGAAATGACGGTCCTGCATCGGACCAGTAGCATTTTGCGAAGGGTGGCACGAATGAGCATATCCACAAAAGTACGGGCCGATGCGTGCAGCCGTTCGCTTGCACTCTAGTGCAAAACACGGATCCGACAGTTATGGATGTGTCTTAGTATGTCTGCATGCAAAAGGTGACCTACGCTGGTACTTTGAATCCTCTTCATCGCCAGAGGCGACTCCAAGACAGTCTTTTAGGGAGTCGCTCAGAACGAGTCACGGTTAGCTTACGGCGAATGTGCCGTCCGCCATTCTTTAAGCATACCCGGCCGATATCTGGCTGAAGTGCACTGTAGCACGGTGTGCTGTATCGAGGCTGGCCGTATTTACCTCACGGTCGTGCACGTGCACTTACAGGGGCGGATCTAGGATCAATAAAGGAGAGGATTTAAGGGCTTCGCTGTCCATAGAAGTCATGCTAAACAAGCTGTGGAGATATTAGTTGCTTACTAAGACATTATCAAAGGCGTCCAGCGAAAAAACAAGATGTGCGTACAAACGCCATGTCAGACAGCTAGTGTGCGGAGCTGCAAGTGGCATTCACCTTGAGTTCAGCGGTCAAACAATATGGTTAAAGTGATTTTCCTGTCCGATTTCTGGTATCATGTACCTCGATAATAATGCTATGTCAGAGGCCCATGTAGGTATGAGCAAAGGTGGTGTCAGGCACTGTAGATGTGGGGCAAATATTTCGAGGCCAAGTTGTAGGACGTTGCAACCTCTATGCCATCGCGATCTGTACATATTTTTGCCATAATTCGCGCACGCCCGTCAAAAGGTATCCGGACTGTGTCAGGCGGCAGCAAATGCATATATTTCAGTCACGTATTTCTCAAGTGAATTTTCGGATACTACGTCATGAAATATTTTCACAGGAGACCTTGAGAGACGGTCATATAACCACATTATTTAGCACTCGAACACACTCCGCTTCCCCTTTTTTCGCATCGTTTTTTTTTTAAATTATCGGCAAACCAAGCAAATTAGATTGAGAAGGCCCAACCATAGGTACAATTTCGCCTTTAACAGTAAACTCCTGCATCCACCAGCATCACGCAAAAGGCTTCTGTTTGTTGCACGATGCACGTCATTGATGCTGTATAGGTGGTGCTTAACCCGCAAGTGAATGCGTCAGATGTACCAGAGGCGCTAGTAATCAGCATGGAAATGCCCTAAGCTTCGTCACGCCTAGAACAGCAGAGACTGAGCAAAGACGTGATACTGGACCACGTGACCGGTCACAGTCCACCGTGACCAGTGGGATATCATGCAGCGGTGTTCGTCTATCGCAATACTTCGGACACAGTAGCCTGAAACGTAAAGCATTCTACATCCATCGATGTTGCCGACTGACAACCAGATTTGCGAAGCCAAGAAAGCCAGCTAATTTTCAGGTAGTCCCATTCGCAAAATTACTTGCAAACTTTGCAGCTTCACACCTCTGCTATCTAAAAACGTGAAAGGATCTTTCATTGCATTAACTAGGCGTTTTTACGCGTACCTAGCGTTAAATGGTTGCGACCTGCGGGTTCGATAATTCCAACCAGCGTTTTGAAGGCATTGAGCATCGCCAATTGCTTTGAAGATAATCCGTACTGCGCGCGGAATGCTCTTCGAGCAGAGGTAGGGCTTTTGAGTGTGATAAAGTTGAAATGATTCGCGTCTCCTGGACGGCGGAAAACGGCGATTTGTTGTGATTTGTTTTCGGTTGTGCGCTTTAACGTTTAAGAAGCTCGCCCGGTAGGCCCACAATGAACACAAACCAAAATGTTATTGGCCTGAAAATTGTCCTCAATTATTGCCGTCTGTACATATTGTCACGCCTTCTGTGCGAGATTGAGCTTCCAGTGGATGTAGAAAACATTCCATTTCTGTGGAGGGACCTATAGACATTCTTGATTGCGAGGCATGTATTGCTTGACCGTGAAGGATCCAGCAATGGCCGTGCTCATGAACATAATTCCATTCAACCAGTGATGCAGTTTTGTCCTGTGACTTGGTCGCGTGGGAAGCAAAAGGTCATTTTCCAAATGATCTGGATTATGTCCTCGGTAGAAAGGAAGATGACGAAATCAGAGATTATGCGCATGTTGCAAAAAGTGATTCCACCGATAGAAAATCAGCCGCCCGCAGGTTTGTGAGGACGTTGATTGAACTGAACTAAATGTTTCTTAGGTCTCATATGCCCCTTTTTGGAAAATGTTCAGAAGATGACTTGGTAAAATGTAAACGCCCAGCGAGCTGAAAGCTTTCACCAAGTGACATAACACTGGATCGCAGCTGGATAAAAACCATTTACCGCAGGCTGAGGCTAATGTTAAAACCGTTCAATGACACGGCACATTGCGTGTCATTTATTAACACCACTTACCAGGCTAAGATTTCTGATTTGAGGATGCAATAATTCTTCGAACAGCCGTGCCCGTCCGGTGTGGTGTATGCGCGAAGCATCGGTCAGTCCGCCGAGGGATATATTGAGTCCGGCAAATGGCTTCACGTGTATGCTGTTTGTCTTCTAGCCGTGTGTGCGTCGCTACCTACATTTTTCTCTTCGGTATTTCTGGAATCCGAACCGAGTTTTCCAATAACGAGTCCAGCATGCTACCACCAAGCTTGTCAGAAACATCTGCGCGTTTGCAAAGAAACGTAGTATTTCTACATATCAACGCAACAACCGAAGACGTTTTTACGAACGATTAGTCAACCCGTAATAGGAGTGTCTCGTCTCGATCGTTCCATAACCTCTTTCATTTTGGAATGCCTCGTCATACAGGACATGGCTAAATACACGGGCTACATACATAAATACATGTGTTTCTCAAGTGAATTTTTGGATACGACGGCATGAAATGTTTTCACAGGAGACCTTGAGTGACGGTCACATAAGCCATATTATTTAGCACTCGAACATACTCCGCTTCCCTATTTTTCGCACTATTTTTTCTAACTTATCGGCAAACCAAACAAAGCACATTGAGAAGGCTCGACCAGGGGTACAATTTCGCCTTTAACAGTAAACTCCTGCATCCACCAGCATCACGCAAAAGGCTTCTGTTTGTCGCACGATGCACGTCATTGATGCTGCATAGGTGGTGCTTAACCCGCAAGTGAATGCGTCAGATGTACCAGAGGCGCTAGTAATCAGCATGGAAATGCCCCAAGCTTCGTCACGCCTAGAACAGCAGAGACTGAGCTAAGACGTGATACTGGACCACGTGACCGGTCACAGTCCACCGTGACCAGTGGGATATCATGCAGCGGTGTTCGTCTATCGTAATACTTCGGACACAGTAGCCTGAAACGTAAAGCATTCTACATCCATCGATGTTGCCGACTGACAACCAGATTTGCGAAGCCAAGAAAGCCAGCTAATTTTCAGGTAGTCCCATTTGCAAAATTACTTGCAAACTTTGCAGCATTCCACCTCTGCTATCTAAAAACGTGAAAGGTTTTTTCATTGCCTTAATTAGACCTTTGTACGTATTCCCAACGTTAACCGGCGCCATTATCCCATGTTTTGTTGATTGTCATGATGATATGACACCTGTTTCATACTGCCAGTCATACATTTATGCTCCAGAATAATAAGGTGCCATAAATCCGTCACATTTCCTGCAACAAGACGATATCTCACAGATCCCGCACGCCTCGGAGGACGCCTTGCTGGCCCCGTCCACTCGTGCGCCGGCGACCCCGGTCGGACCCCACGTCTGCGCCGGGTCCGAATTGCGTCGAGAATCAGCGGCGGATATGCTAAAGCAGCGGCGGGCCCGTCTCGCGAGAGCTGAATCGATGCTGCTCAAGCACTCGGAGCGGCGTCGAGGGCTCCTCGGCGCTGCTGAATCCGTCCGCGAACAGGAGAAGCATCTGATTCAGCACGCTAAGGGCGCACTCGGCCGGCCCTTCACATTCTGATCGCCGGTGGTGATTAGACGGCGGGCGGTGTAGTGGGGCCCGGCCTGCGACTCCTCGGCCGCCAAATGTCCGCTGCCTTTGTCAAAGCGAACTGGATTTAGCGCAGCTGCAGACGACTAAAAATATGACTTCAGAGCCGCGTTTCATCGTGGACGGAGCTTTTATTCACTGATAATTGCAAATGTGTCAGGTGACTGAGTTGTCACGATTCTTGTATGGTCAAGTGTTTTCGACCCTGAACCGACGAAAGCAATTTGTTTTTCAACCCTATGGATGCTAACGGTTCAGAATCTGTCGCATCCCTTGACTATCAAGGTCATATGCCATGGCAAACTATCAGCCCCACATTGAGTGGCTCCAAGCCCAATTTGAGAAAATCTTTGAAAACAATTATCTGTAATTTTGCAACTATGCGTCGGTAGCGTGTACAGTGTTTTATTCGTCTTGGAAAAATATTATCCCTCATCCCCCCACATTTGACCCAAGTTTTAAAATATTCAGGCATGAAACATTACAGAAGGCCAAGCTGGCCCTGGGCAGCACAGTGACCACAAAACCTCTGTTGGCTTGCTGGGTGGTTGCAGAGACAAGCGAAGTAAGGTTTCACAATCATTCTTTCAACCAGGGGATTTGAAAATCATTGTTTAACTCCATATGTGTGATAAAGTTATCCGCTGTCCGTTAGAGCCGTCTTAATGCTTGTAATTATCTGTACTGATTATGCCACCGATCGTGTTGGAGCTATAAGGTTGTGGGATGTCATGGGCGACGATATATTTAGTACTATTTCCTGTCGCTGTTTAGGGAACATGGGCCCTCGCGTAGTCATGTCTGTGTCAGTGCGAAATTACTTCTTCTTTTTTTTTGGGGGGGGGGCATACCACAAGCACTGCCTTTTTGTAGCTCTCACTCTTGCATTCGGTTTCAACTTGTCCACAATGTTTTTGAGAGCATCTGCAAGTACTTTGTCATGGTTTTTATCGTGGGATAATGATTGTCTTTGTAGATGTTCGTCTTTTCATCGCAGTTATAGCGGTAAAGAATTGAGTGGCCACGCGTTATTCCATCCTGATTCCTTAGAACGCTGTTCAGAATGAGCCGAAGCGCCATATTTTTGAACAAATGTCTTCATCTGGCGACAACCAGGAAAAACACAACTAAATAAAACAAAATAGCCCAGATCACATTTGTTTTGAGCCTCGTCCGGCAAAACTTCGTCCACTACATTTTGGTACCTGTGGTGTTTGCACTTACCCTGGGCCCGATTATCATCACATCGATTTCGGACGAACCTCAGCATATGGAGACAGGATCAAAGCATTTGTGCACACTCATAAGAATCACTGAGTCAAATACGTAGATATATACATCTTCACATAATTGATATTGTGTCTTTTTCGCCAGGCTTACGCTCTTAACGTTGAAATAATTCTGCAAAATTATGGCCTGATCAGTGGTTTGGGAGGTGCGTGGTAAGTAGTTGTGCTTTCAGCTATGACAGTGTCTTAAGCCGTAACCCTACGGCGTCGTGAGCTGATGGAAAAGGTTCGATGGCGGCGATGTTTTCTTTGTTCGCCATTTGTTGTATAGCATGCTGCTCTGAGATTACATTTGCGCCTCATTCTGGGAAACTTTACTTCGAAAGACATATTTTCAGACCGAGGCCCTGTGAAAAGAAAACATGTAGTTCATCTTTGGTGTTGTTGTTGTCTTTGGGGCCTTACGACGCACTCAGCAGCTGGAGCTGTATATGAAGTACCAGCCTCTCATCCTGGCAAGCGAGGCGGGCACCACAGGGAATCGAACCCGAATCTCTGGCTTCCCAGACGCGCAGCTTATCCGCCGGGCCACCGTCACCCCACGCAGCTTATCCGCCGGGCCAGTGTCACCCCACGCAGCTTCTCCGCCGGGCCACCGTCACCCCACGCAGCTTATCCACCGGGCCACCGTCACCCCACGCAGCTTCTCCGCCGGGCCAGCGTCACCCCACGCAGCTTCTCCGCCGGGCCACCGTCACCCCACGCAGCTTATCCGCCGGGCCACCGTCACCCCACGCAGCTTATCCGCCGGGCCAACGTCACACCACGCAGCTAATCCGCCGGGCCACCGTCACCCCACGCAGCTTCTCCGCCGGGCCACCGTCACCCCACGCAGCTTATCCGCCGGGCCAGCGTCACCCCACGCAGCTTATCCGCCGGGCCACCGTCACCCCACGCAGCTTATCCGCCGGGCCAGCGTCACCCCACGCAGCTTATCCGCCGGGCCAGCGTCACCCCACGCAGCTTATCCGCCGGGCCAGCGTCACCCCACGCAGCTTATCGCTGGCTCCACCCCGAGGACGGAGGAGCGCTGCATAACATCATGCGTCATTTCAGTTGTATACCGCTTGAGCGAAGGGCCATTCTGGTGCATGCTATATACCTATAGTACACCCGTGTTCCATCACAGAAAGAAAAATAAGACTGAAGAGATATCATGCATTTTGTTTAACGCTGCCACTACGGTATGACAGGAAGCCGTTAGTTTGGTTGTCCCACATCTAGACTGGTTCTCATAAACAGCGTTTCTGCGTCTCAGACGTGTCCAAACCGAGGACTAGGCGCCAAGGAGTTACAAAGCCTCGACGTGTATCCGCGCACGTCTGACACACACGCCCGTATACAGCGACGGGCGAGGTATACATATATGCACGCAGATGCTTTGTATACCTATAGGTACCCAAGCCCTGCCCGTGTCTTTACGCCACAGACGTACGTGGCGGACGTGTTCCTGGCGCAAAGTTGGCGCGACCACCGACTGCGACTTCCGGAGAACATGACGGAGGAGTACCGCATCCTCGATGTCAACTGGCTGCTCAACATCTGGCGGCCAGACTGCATCTTTAAGAACGCCAAGAAAGTCACATTCCACGAGATGTCGGTGCCCAACCACTACCTCTGGTTGTACAAGGACAAGACACTACTCTACATGAGCAAGTGAGATGTCCTGACCCACCGCGGCATGTTGTCATGTAATCAAATGTTCAAATACAGTGGTCGTCGCCATGTCATCACGTGTTTGTTAAATATGTGCTCTTATGTATGAAATACTAGAAACGTCAAAAAACAATGAGATAATTTACAGCATCGGCACGCCTGTCCGTGATTACAGACAAATCCACGGCAAGCGAAAACAGACGACAACATAACATATACGTATATATATATATATATATATATATGTATATGTGTGTATATATATGTATATACATGCATTTATATATATATATATATATATATATGAATATATATATATATATATATATATATATATATATATACATCAGTCAGGGATGCTTGGATGTTGGTGGCATGTTACCGGGATGTGAATCACGTAATTACTGTCCGTCCGTTATCTGTCCGTGAGTAATTACTGTCCGCTATCCACTAATCCAGAAACAACGCGCGCAGCCTAAAAAAGTTTTCATTTGGTACCATAAATACTTTGTGCTAATGTCGTGCCAAAAAACACATCGTGCCATACTTCGTACCAAATAATCCGTTTAACATTTCATTTCAGATTGACTCTGGTGCTTTCCTGCGCCATGAAATTTGAGGCGTACCCACATGACACGCAATCATGCTCCATGATGATCGAAAGCCGTAAGTAAATGTGTATCATAGTTGCGTCATCGTAAGTAAATGTGTATAGTGGTAATGCCATGGTAAGTAAATATGTGTCATATAATGCTTGCGTGTGCGTCCAGCTTTACATACGCATGAGTGTGTCTCCGTTTGTCGCGCCTTATATTTTGATTGGAAGCGTGCGGGCATCATGGATCATTACCAACCTGGAGTCTGCATATCGCATTTGCGACGTCAGACACTCACAGCCAGTTCATTACCGATTGTCTCATTAAGTAATGTGTCACGAGTCCAAGATGTTTAATTATTGAACGCTGGACATTTTATGTGATATTAAGTTCAAAGCGAGTTATGCCGCAATGATCCACGAGCCTCTATTGTTGTGTCCACACCGGCAACACCGTCACGTCGATGACGGAACGCATAATCCTGCACGTGCAACACTGAGGCCGGCACACGCATGCCGACTAGCGCCGCAGCAAACGTATGGACACGTCACCACGCCATCAAACACTAAGACACCAGCAATGGCGAGGGACAAACGGCATTTGACTGCGCTGAAAGCAGCATGGATGAACCGGATGAGTCAACAATTTGATGAACCAACTAGTTAACAGCCGTAGAACCCTGCAGCTGCTTGAGGTGCCTCAGCTATGGCCGATACTGTAAATGTATTTGCTTAGATCTATCAATTATTTGCCAGATCTATTTGCTAGATAGATTTGCTAGATCTATTTGCCAGATCTATCAACGATAGCTTACGATGATAATTCTACACGCGCACATGGAAATGCCTGTCATGTATGAATGCTACTGGAAATTTTGACTCAGAAGTGGTCGGAAGAAAACACGCTGTTCTTACTAACCGGCCTCTGCCTGTCTTATAATTTTAGACTAGGGGATCCAGGGCACTGGCACAAGGCACATGCAAAGCACCTAATACATATATCATGAGATGCTACAAGTCATGTTACCATGCACATGGGTAATGTTCTTTTTGAACATTTGCCCAAAACAAAGCAACACTGAGGCCGGAGGATGCACTTTTTTTTGGTTAAACTTAGCTTTATTTAGCATGTAAACATTAATTTAATTGAAAAAGCACAACCTCAACAATTATACATTGGCACTAAAGACGTTAACTCTGATTGCTTACAATGCTGGTAGAAAACTAAATCTAGTCTCAAACCATCACCAATACAGCGGTGGAACAGAAGAAGCACTATCTGCTGGGCAGCAGATCTCCTAACTCCCGTTCGCTAATACCGTGTCTGACACACCATGATGGGCAATGCTTGAAGTTGTACTCTCAAGTGCCAAGTATGTGTATATATATATATATATATATATATATATATATATATATATATATATACATATATATATATATATGCACACATATATGTGTGTGTGTGTGTATGTGTGCGTGTGTATGTGTGTGTGTGTGTGTGTGTGTGGTGTGGGTGTGTGTGTGTGTGTGTGTTGTGTGTGTGTGTGTGTGTGTGTGTGTGTGTGTGTGTGCGTTCGTGCAATTTATTTAATGAATTCATGAGCACTCATCCATGTCCATTACCGACAGGAGTAACCTAATTACCATTTCAGAACCACACATATCAACAATCTTGTCTCTTTGACTGGGACGCGCTTTGACTGACGTCTCAAGCTTGTCTCTTTTGACTGGAACACGCCCATAGAGACTCAATTTCAAGACCTGGAGATAGGGAGGACCGCATGGACCGTACTGTTATGAAGCGCAGCCGCTCGAGGCGGTGTCACCCGCCGCAATGTACTCAGCGTCGAGTGTGACACCGCCTGGCCGTCCGTGCCAGTGCGGTGCCGGCAGGCCCCACAGGCTGGCGGGGCCTCGGCACCAGCGCGCAGCCGCGAGCCAGGTCCTCAGACCAGCCCGGATGAAAGGCCCGCGGGCCGCCGCTCGAGCGTGCCGTGCCGAGAGGGCCGGCCCGGGCGGCGGTGCCTGGCAGCGGTGCGCGCCCGCCGCCGGGCGCCGTCGCAGTGGCGCTCTCCAGCACGACCGCATCTTCCCGGCGTGCTCGCCCGCGGTCCGCCGCAAATAGCTGCCGGCCGCCGGAAACGGACAAACGGACGACCTGATGCGGCGGATCGACCGCCGACTTACAAATACACTGCATGCGTGGCTGTGGGGAGATACTGGGAGCGGGGAAAGATGTGAATAGAAAGGAGAGAGAGAGAGGGAGAGAGAGAAAGTGAGAGAGAGAGAGAAAGAGGAAGAGAGAAACAGAGAGGGAGCGAGCGAGGGAGAGAGAGGGGAAGAGAAAAGGATAGAGAGACAGAGACAGAGAGACAGAGAGAGAGACAGAGAGAGAGAGAGAGAGAGAGAGAGAGAGAGAGGGGGGGGAGAGAGAGAGAGAGAGAGAGAGAGAGAGAGAGAGAGAGAGAGAGAGAGAGAGAGAGAGAGAGAGAGAGAGAGAGAGAGAGAGAGAGAGAGAGAGAGAGAGATTCATGGTCCACGTTGTTTCAGTATCGCATACCACTTATGACCTGATCTTCAAGTGGAACGTGACGGACCCGCTCATGGTGAACCCAGAGATAGAGCTGCCGCAGTTGGACATCGCAAAAAACAACACCGAGGACTGCACACTGGCATACTCCACAGGTACGCATGTGCACGCGTATAGAGGGGAGATTGTGCGCTACCTGAACCCCGGTGGTTGGTTTCTCAGGTGAACACACGGAAGCTTCAGGAACTTCGTCCTCTTCGTGCTCTCGGTTGTTGGTTTCTCAGGTGAACACACCGAAGCTTCAGAAACTTAGTCTTCTTAAACTGATCACTTCTGCTGCATACGGCAAAATACGCCGCCTGCGCTTTGCTTGCTTGGTAAGATGTGTTTATGGCAAAAACTGAGAGGATGATCTGCCCACCGTTTTTGTCATCCCGCGGCAGGCCTAGATCACTTAGACGCATGCTGCTAGAAGCTCCAAAACACGGACCAATGCATGTCCAACAAGGACTGAAACGACGAACTGGCGAGCTTTCGCCGAGATGGTTGAGTCGGCCATTGGTGGTCTTACAGTCTGGACGGTATTTGCTGGGTGGCGACGTGTCCGAGACCCCTGACGCTCCTTCTTGGTGGTGGTTTACCAGATTAGTTCAGAGTTCAATTAGCGGAGGTGGCCGCACGAGCGATGAGCATCAAAGTCTGCCATCAAAGCCGGATTTGTTTGAAATTTGTTGGTCACAGTGTTGAGCGGGCTGACAGAAAAACGAACCGACTAAGACTGTCGTATTTCTTCCTGCGGCCTCGTAGTATAGTTCTTCCCGCTAGCTGTTTTCGCTCAGCGAACATCACCTTTTGTGAGTTTTTCCATTCGGGCCGGCATAACTTAGGTCGGCACTGTAAGCACAAAAGCTATGCAGCCCAGTAACGCAAAACTGAAACCTTTTGGCCTCGTGTACTGAACATCGATCGATGCTTTTACCGATATTGACAACAAGCCCCACGAAAACGCAGGGGGAGAGGGGCGGGGGGGCTTCACAACGAAACCAGATTCCAATGCGCTGTTTTTCGCTGGCCTCGGTTGAGGCAGACATCCGTGGTGTGTGTCGCATTATGCATGGGGGGTATTGAGGGCGCGGCGGTGTGCGTGTGCGTGTGAATGGTTGCGGGAGTGTGCTTGCATGTGCGTGCGGGTGACGTCACGGCCACTGCAAACGCACGTCCGCGAGTGATCTAGGTCCACAGGGTGGTTAGACTGGCTGAACGGATCTCGTCCTGGTGTGATATTTTGATGGTGCCAGATGCTGGTAGAATACGTTATTTCCTGCCACGTTCTGTGAAATTCGACCGCAACCGTGATCCGCTTATGATTCCCAAAGTTTTTTATTGTGCCGGGGCCGTTTGGACATGGCTGGGTGAAGGGGCGAGCCCTACAAGGTTTGTGGGGGCGACGACGAATGTGTGAAGACAAAGTTTGTGTTGTTTCTACAACTTCTATCAATCTGATTCGATTTGATTCGATGTCGAGCTTTGTTGACGGAGTCAAACATGAGGAACAACCCAAAAAGACCCAAAGATCCGCCGACAGCCGGGTGGTTTGGCGGATCGTCCCAGTGCTTGATCTGTGGCTTCACCGAGCGCTGGCCGGCTAGCATCGCATGACCCGCCTGCCGTGTGTCCCGCTGACCGCAGCCCGTCTGCCCGCCGGCAGGCAACTTCACCTGCCTGGCCGTCGTGTTCCATCTGCGCCGCCGCCTGGGCTACCACCTCTTCCACACCTACATCCCGTCAGCGCTCATCGTGGTCATGTCCTGGATTTCGTTCTGGATCAAGCCGGAGGCGATCCCGGCGCGTGTCACACTCGGCGTCACGTCCCTGCTAACGCTTGGTGAGAACGTTGTCGGCGGGTCCACCCGGCGTCATATGGCTGGTAACATTAGGGTGAGAACAGCCGGCGAGTCCGCCCGGCTTCACACAATGTAACGTTAAAAAACCTCGGAAATCAGACGCATCCCGCATACGTTTGGTATATTGTATTTGTTATAGTTATGTTATATCCGTCACATGATGGGGACTTGGGTTTCGTCGATTTATCTTGCCCAGGAAAGTCTACTAATTTTGTAGGCTTGCTTAACCCGCGTTGCAAAACAGCACCTTGTCGCAAGCTGTTCACAAGGGAAATGTGGAACTCTTGGCTGTCGCTAACCGATGTTGTTTTGTGTTGTTTACCGCCTTGGTTGTTGTTTTTAGCTTTCCCGCGGAAACATCGGATGTGGTTAAGGTTCCTGGGAGCACGGATAAGAGATCAATAGCTTCATATTGCTCAACTTGCCAATGCATTTCTCTGTTTTTCATTGTGCCCTCTAGGCATGTGGCCAGAAGCTACTTGTTTAGTTGCCTTGACACGGCCCACTGATCAATAACTACATAAGCCTATTTAGCAAAGCTCACCTGCCTTTTTGTCTTTTCATGCCTTCACAGTGCGATCCAAGATTGGTCCAATATATGATTTCCGTTCACAAAGCACTTATGATACTTCAACAACCGGTAGACTTCAAATGGGAATGGAATTTTCGCTGGTGAACACAAAGCATCCTCTCATCAGGTGTCTTATTTGCCCACAGCTCCATGTCTATCTAACATCAGACGCGCCGCCGTGCAAACGATGTCAATCCCAACTCAGTGAAGCTTGAATTTGGGGCAGTGCGCCATTCTCACAACACTGCGTAAACCAGCCGTCTGCGAAATGAGTGCCACAGCGGGCGGGCATCCGCACGTCACGAACAAACCTAATTCCCATCGCACCGCCTACAAAAATCGAATTTGTCTCATTTCCAATGCAGTCTTCCCTTGAATCTTTTGGTATTTGGCATGCTTAACTAGCCTGACAAGTTGAATACAGCCGTCCTTTCGGGTATAAGATCTGCTGTGTCTGCAAATACATAAGAACGCCAATCCGGTAACTAGCATGCTCACCTGCGAGTCGTTTTCAACTGCCTGACCGCCCCCGTTGTGACATGTATTTCTCAGTTTTGATGCCTGCTGGTTGTTTTTTTAGTATTTTCCGACGAGAAGTTTTCGGGTTTCGGCTACCCCGTGCGTCCCAGTAGGAACTCTGCCTAACCATCGTCGCTTATTGGTAGACGACGCCGCGCCGCAAAGCCGAAGTAACTTGCTTATTGGACACGGACAATCTCAGGCTACGTGCGGATTGGCTAAGCTCGTCATGCGGACAGCGTATGCCGGCCGAGCGTTCGTCAAACGCGCCAGTAGGATACGGCCCTCAGTAGCCGCACATAACTAACGGGAGGCGGACAAGTGCCGCCGATGCAAGTCTTATGTGCATCTATTGGGCGTGACGAACGTTGGAGCCGAGCGATGTTTTCTCATCTCAATGCGGCGTGTCTGTCTGCGATTGATGATGTATGTATGTATGCATTCTGGTATTGTGTGTATACGTGCGTATGGGTGGCGTGGTGCGATATGGCCACAGGTGCCTTGGCTCGCCACGTTGAAATGCGGCCATCTGAAAAACACAATAGTGGGCGATGATGACATTAAACTGAAAAAGCATATAAAATAGAAGCAGTAGTAGTTGTGTGGGTAACACAACTGTAGTGCAGCAGTACATTCAGGGTCTAAGAAGTCCCAAGACGGCGTGTGTCACTCGTTTGTGTTTGTTGATGGTGTGTTCGTGCCTCGGGAGAAGATGACGGCTGTGCACAAGCATCATGTTCCCGTGGTCTTTTGCCGCTGCTAAAAAAATTTCATTTGATCTTATTTGATCTTGGTTGTGCTTTGTTTTTTATTGTACTTGTTTTTTCCTAATGTTTAAATTAAGAACGTGTTGTAACTCAATGAAGTGCAGGACCTCACTCGGTGTTGCGAGCATCCGCTGTCACGGAAAAGAATGGATGTTATTAAGCCCCACCACGCTCACACGACTGGGGATCAGAAATTGCAGGCACCGCACTCCGCCTTCATGCTATATGAACTCTCTTAGTAGGCATGGGGGTGTGCCGAATTACAATGTGATATAATGTGGCGGACATGAGCTTAAAGTACCGTTCAGCGGAATATTTTCAAACCGATTGCACTGCAAAAAGGGTGTCGAGGAATAGAATCGACGCGTTGTGTGTGGTGCATTCCAGACTGAGGGAATATTGGCGTGGCATCCATTGATTTTTGCGAAAAAAGTGACCATGAACACAACTTCGTGACGTCAAATGTTCTCGACACAACCACTGCTTGCTACATAATGTCATTTAGCCAGTACACCCATGCAAGCTGAAGCTTGATTGCGTTCAGCTCATACTCTCAGATGATATGCCGGAGCACCACGAGCGCAACGTTGTCTTCATCATACGAACTTTCCAGCATGTTAAAGCGCTGGCGCTCTGTTTATTAAGACAGCCATTCCGGTGACCCATCTGGTTACCAGCCTCCACGCTCTCTGTCCCTTCGGTTACCGGCATGTCTGTTGAGGCCGCGCAAGCTCATCTTCAATTTTAGGCATTGATACTCCCTGATAGCGCACCATGCATTTTCTGTAGCCTCTTTCTTGACTGGAAACGTATCCCGTACGCATTCATTTTTATGTAACCTGCAGCTGACACGCCTCACCATTCTGCATGGAACTTTTTTTTGCCACTGACCACATTCCATGCACCACAAACGAGACTCCTTTCCGGTGATCAAACCGGGCCGTCTCACTAAAGTGTTTTCTATGCATTACACCTAATTCTAAGATTCTTATGAGGCCGTCGATTTGCATGGGCTGCAAATGGAAATCATTCTCGGATAACTTATTTTGTGTTGGCCGATTAAAAAAGTTCGTTGACATCGGAAGCGGAAATTCAGGTAGCCAAAACCCGAGGAATAATCAGGTTTTGGGACTAGGTTAGGTCAACCCTACCAGCTGACCCCCCACCTCCCAACCCCACTCCCTCAACCGACCGTAGAAAGTGACACCCGTGCCACGTTATGTCGTTATTGACTGAGAAATTGATATGTGATGTGTTTTGTACGATGGTTTTTCCATAGCACCCTCATAAATCGGCATGAATCCTCTTACATTCCCGACACATGGAGCGTGGTCTGAAACTGACCCCATCTGATGTATCGGCAGCTACTCAGAACCAGCAATCGCAGCAGTCGCTGCCGCCCGTCTCCTACGTCAAGGCGATCGATGTCTGGATGTCGTCGTGCTCCGTGTTCGTCTTCTCGTCGCTGATGGAGTTCGCCGTCGTAAACAACTTCATGGGCCCGATAGCTACGAAGTCGATGAAGGGCTTCTCAGAAGAAGACCTTTCAAATCCCGATGAAAAGTATCTGGTGAGCTTCTTTGACGCTATTAATTGCATGAAGTTCGCCTGCTGTTGTTCTGACCAGTCTGCTCCAACGAATGCAAGTATTTGCCCATCAACGATTGCATTCGTTTCCGAAGAGTAAGTGTTTTTTTGGAGGAGGGGGGGGGGGGAGGCGAAGGTAGCGAGAGATTGAGAGGAGGTTAAGTCCGCTTTTAAGTCGTTTATTTCCATGTATCACTATAGATCAATTCAATTTACTGGCAAAGTTGGCAGTTCAGTCTCCCACCCCATCCTCCAATCTGTCACTCCTGAGGTGGTGTGATTCCATCCAATAACCCTTTCCGATGCATCAAGTAATAGCATTTCTATTGGGACAACGCATTAAAATCATTACTGATCCCTGCTAAAAGTGTGCGCCAACGCAGTTCCGACCACTTAAGCGAGTCGACTTAGTCGGTGGAGATCCGACGCTTTTCCGTCGCTCAGGGCTTCGTTTAAATATGCATTCACCGCGGTGTTGGCGAACTTTTCACCCGTTTGTTAGTTAATCGCTTGGTAAGGATGCTACCCTGGTGAATTGCAGGGCCGACTGTTGCGCTGCCTCCGGTGAGGCTGGGTACTCCCTGGCTGTGGTGGTACCGCCCACTGTGGAGGCTCCGTTGGACCTGGTGCTCCCTGGCGGTAGTGGTTCCAGTCGCTGCACAGGTCCGGTGGGGCCGGGTACTCCCTGGCGGTAGTGGTTCCAGCCGCTGCACAGGTCCGGTGGGGCCGGGTACTCCCTGGCGGTGGTGGTGCCGGCCGCTGTACAGGTCTAATGGGGCCTGGTACTCCCTGGCTGTAGTGGTACCGGCTGTAAAGGCTCCTATGCCGGCCACTGTACAGGTTCCGGTGAGGCCTGGTATTCTGCGATGGTGTCGGTCACTGTACCGGCTCCGTTGGGGCCTGGCACTCCCTGACTGTAGTGGTACCGGCCGCTGCACTGGCTCCAGTGAGGCCTGGTATTTCCTGGCTGTAGTGGTACCGGCCGCTGCACAGGTTCTAAAAAGACCGGTCACTGACCTGGCTCCGGCAGCTCGGGTAAGGCCAGCGGCCGAGCTCGTCCTATGAGAGGCCAGCTGCTGTGCTGGCGCTGGTGCAGCCAGACACTGAGCTGGTTCTTATGAGCCCGGCCGCTGAGCTGGCGCTGGTGGGGCCGGGTCTTATGTTTCCTGCAGGCTGGTCCGGATTTGGCGATACCGAGAGAATTGCCAACCCAAATCGGGCGTGATCCACGTAATGCAACAATATATGCCGCGACAGCACGTGATTTAGACCACATCACTTGATATGGAGGATAATGTAATAACCTTGTGATACGAAAGATGCTTTTGATATGGAGGGGAGCGTGCGGTGCTTGTTATGGACTAAGGCTTCAGCGAAAGAACGATGGAGAATGGCTTGCTTCATTTTCCTGAAGACGAAACGAAAGAACCCTCGTCGACTTCAAAACCAGAAAAGGAAAATTAGAAAAATATGTTTTTTCAGTAAATCCTGACTTTTATCGTGATAACGGCATTTGGCAATGGTTATCCGCGTGCAACATGAAATAAACCATAAGGACTTAGAGAAAAATAAGTGGTCTCACAAAATTACTTGAAACATACAGGGAATAGGACAGCTACATGCCACTCCACCAGCCAGCGCTGAACAGCTACACAGCAATTGCGATTTACGTGAGGTTACGCACCGACTGCACACACCCTAACCGAAGACACTAGTCTCCGTGAAATGATTGTTTTATTGACGACAGCTACGCTATTCGAGCGGGGTATTTGGGTGTCATGCATGGGAAATGTCATGACATTTATTAGCTTGGAGCCTCGGAGCTCTGAAACAAGCTCTGGAATCGCTTGTTTCTACATGCCCAACAAGACTGAAACCAGCCAACGCTGTGCTCTGATGCATCGCTTCCCGCACTCGCATCCGTATCGCTTCCCACATCGCTTTCCGCACCCGCATCCGCATCGCTTCCCACACCGCTTCCCGCGCAGAACGTAACTTGGTGGCTTCGACAGCTGATAGTACACGCATGCTTACCACCGTTATGGTACGCCCCAGAGTAGCAGAGCTGATTAATATGAGCCTTATTTCCCTCTGGTCACTTTACTGGGCGCTGGGTCGTTAGCATCGACGAGGTCATTTCTTCGACACCCGCCGGACTTCCTCCATCCAGCATGTTCCGCTAAAGCGCCAGCCCAGCAGGGTCGTTCTCAGATAATTGGGCCGCCTTTCGGCTGACCGCTCCCGGGCCACATTGTGCTGGCTGCCCGACGGCGGCGGCAGCGCTGCCTCTGTCCGGCGCCGCCGGCTGGTAAGGGCAGCGCCAGCACGCCGGCACGGTCACCACGGCCGCCCGCAGCGGGCCGCAGCCGTCCGGACGGCGAGCGGCGAGCGGCCGGGCGACGAGCGTTTTTGCGATCCCGGCCCAATCTGCCCTCCTCACGCACTCGACGTTTTTGTTTTCCGGCGCAAGTTGCGGGCCGCCGCCAATTATGGCTGTCGGGATTGTAACTTGATGAAATATTTTATCAGCTTTCACCTCTTGGTGAGTTTCTTCGGAGTTAGGGCTGGGCTTAGACGAGATGCCATCAAGACAGTTTTTAGGTGTGCTTGGCTTCCGCACCCGTGAAGACATCGGCTCGAATTCCGAACATATTTGACAAAATACCTGCGAAATGCGTCGGGTTTGACGTGTTCTGACACTAGGGAGGTGTAGCCCGCAAAGTGTGTGGGGAATATGTTGGCCTACGTGAGCCAACATGCTCCATCGCAGCTGTAGATGCGTCCCGTGTGCTCCTCGTTATTTCTGGCTCCCCTCGCAAAGCAGCGTACCAAGTGACATGCACTCTGTGTTGGGTCATCTAAATAGGAGGCCAGACGTCCGGTTTGGGAAAGGTTTTTTATCAGGGTCGCGCGACATTCAGGAAGAACATCAACAACCCAGATGGGTTTCAGTTCCGCACAAATTTGTGATTTGATGCCCTTTCTGACACGCCAATACGGGGGACAATATGTGCAGGCATCTTGGGTACAAAGAAGAAGAAAAAAACTTAACGCAACAATCCTCCTTTGTGAGCCGAAGACTTCTATAATCTAAAAGGCAGTAGCTGACCCCTATCAGGGCAGCTGGAGACACTTGATCCATATGGACCTAATCCTGTTGCTAGTGTATGTTCACTGCGTGCCCCGCTGTTTTCCGTTTACGATACGCATGGATACTAATTGGCATGTCATGAAAACCAATTTCGGCATGGCATTCCCACCAGCTTCCTATGGTCAGCATTCTTGCACGATATTATGTAGTACACCAAGACCATTCGTCCCAAAGCCCTAACTTCAACTCACCTAAAGATGGTATGGTTACTGAAATATAGTGACTTCTGCAACGTTTATATTGTTTTCAAAATATGTTTTCATACCGAAGTCATGAGTGTACCAGAAACTTCAACCGGGCAAAGCTGAACGCTACACCGTGTCGCGGTGTCCTCCGCAATTATCCGAGCTTTGGCTAACTCCTTGTCACGTGTCAACCGCGGAAAAAAATCGCAAAGCACCAGATGAAGAAGATCGCAGCCAAACGTGGCATAACTCGCCCCCCCCCCCCCCCCCCCCCGGACGTTCTGGCCCACCGTGGCTACCACACCGCCTGCCTGCCATCTCCTTCCAGCGAAGCTCCTCCAGCCACATCAGCATCTCTCCGTGCTGATTTTGTTAATTGGCCGTCCGCCAGAGTGGTCGTGCCAATCAAAGCCAACGATCATTTGCGTATTTGTTCAGAGGGCATAGATGGAGGAGCGTCCCAGAAAATGGGATGCCAGTGCCAATTTGGAGGCGTTTCGTTCCATGCATTGCCAAAGGATTAATGCTCAGCGTTACCGGAAAGTGGGATGCCATGGCATATACGGAACCCCCTCGTTCCTACGTCTATGAACGAGGCCATGTGGTGAATCATGTGGCGAAAATATGAGGAGAGCCGTTGCAGATGATCATCAGTATTCGCGGACGCTCACTCTTAGGCCGCGCATCCACCATGGCATCCAGACATCACTTGGACATAACCGCACGCACCAGGCCTGTATCTAAAGGCGCAACGATGATAAGGCGGAGGAATAATCGACGGCAATCGATGATGTAGATAAGAGCCCCTGGTGCGTCATGTGGCCTTCGGGGAACATCTGGCGTTTCCTGGCCACAGGGCATGAGTATATGTGCTCAGCGCCTGCTGTCTTAGTTTGTATATGGCTTCCATGTGCGACCTGACAATAAACGAATAATGCGGGGAAACTGAAGACCCAAAAGACTTTCGCAACGCAATCTCATTCGCCAAGTTTTGCGCTAGAGCGCATGAGCACAGCTACAGAGCTAAGTCTTAAGTTTCAAGGCAACCGTAGTTTTAAGCATTATGCTGCGATGCCAATAACACTAAGTTGAGTAACCTCTTATTGTGTTAAAAGCGTGCCTTTTGGGAGTAAAACTCAGACGTGACGCGAAGTAGGGCTGCCAGGGGGGGGGGGGGGCGCCTGGAGGTTTACGTTATCTAACTGCCCACACGTCGATGCCCTGTATGTTCTTGTGGCTGCGGTGACCCCTGCAAGCGACACTCGGCTTCACGTTACGGTGGCCTTGACCCCGTCTAACCTGCTTTGCCAGTCGGCCGAGGCGTCTCTGGCGCGGCTCGACTGGCGCGGCTGCTGGCGGCTCCACTGGCGCGGCTCAGATCTCTGACGCTGCAGCCTCGCGGGCCCTCGCGGTGCCCTCTGCCAGCAGCACTTCACGGGTGCTGACCTGGCCTCCACCGATGACGCTCCGCAGGAGCTGACCCGACCTCCACCAGCAACGCTCTCCGTGACCTGGCCTGACCTGTGCTGGCAGCGATCTTCGCTCAGCCGGTCGCGCCGCCTGCTGGGAGGAGGCGCGCGCACGCCTCCCCAGCAGCCGCAGTACGTCACCTTCTGTCACGGCCGGGAGGTGGCGCTCTACATTGACAAGGTCAGCCCAGGCCACCGCGGTGTCGGGGCTACTTAGCTGTTGGTGACGTCCTCTGTACTAGCAGGCCAGTCCATGCCACCGCGGTGTGAAGGTCACGCAGCGGTGAGTGGCGTCTTGTGTACCAGCAGGTCAGCCCAGGCTGCCACGGTGTCGGGGCCACTCAGCTGTGGGTAAAATCCTGTGTAATAGCAGGTCAGTCCAAGCCGCCCCGGTGTGGAGGCCGTGCAGCTGTGGGTGACGTCCTGTGTAATCGCACACGTTGGTGGGCCTCGTTGCAAGTACGGTTCTGTTTGGAAACGATGTCAGATCTCTGCTGCTGATAGCAGCGTTGATATATACGCATTTTAACGCGTCGTTTGGCCAGGCCCATCACAGACTCGTAGCAATCCACATGATTTGCCAACTTTTGATACACAAGGCGCGCGTCGCACACACACAATCCTGATATATGAACCCAAGCGTGTTGTCGCTTTACTGAGCTTGTTTTGTGGCATTTATCATATTTAGCGATGGAAATAAGCCTCGTTGCTCAAACCCAGCGGAACTGGTTGTGATGTTGTTCTGGTGAGCTTTAAAGGGAATAAACATTCCACGGTTGAAGATATTGAATCAAGCATCACATGTGATGAAATCAGTTCACTAACAACTATTAGTATACCTTGATATAGAAAAGACCACTCAAGAGAACACAATTTCTCTGCTAAGTAAATGTGCTCCTTAATACATCATTGTTTCATAACGTCTTCGCTCCTTCCACAACGTTGATTAGACGGCCGTTATGTATGGAAACCGTGCTCGCGAACGTCAAATTAAACAAGTCGACGATTATAGTTGCTTTGGCCTTCATCGTCACATGGCCTATGGAATGACGGGATTTGAATGACGTTATCGCATCATGGATGCCTGTGTGACCTTGAAATAATCTCCCCGAAAAAGTCTGAACATTTTCACGGGCGTGTAGCTAAAAAACTAGACGGGTTCAGTTCTTAAGAAGGGCAGGGCTGCGAAATGTACCGAATGATGTTCAAGATGGCTATTTCAGTTCAAAACCCCATACAAATGTGGAACATTCCCTCTAAGTTATCCAACCAATGGGTCCTTTCGGCGTTACAATGGCATCATCTAAAGGCAGTTTAACGTTAAGCCGTTGATAGACATGCGTGATATGCACAAAAGATATAGTCACATAAATATGGAACGAAGAGTTGATGTTGCGTAGATCATTCAGAATTATCGAGCCGTTTCATGGAATGCAAGATTTGGTCTGACTTATGCCAGGTAAAATTACATTAAAAAAATAATTGCATTCTATGCAGCCTGGAATATTTTGAGGCTAAGCTCACCCAGCAACGATTGTAACTGTTTTGGTGAAATTGTTTGCCAAGCATGCTGTTGCCGGGTTTTGCACAAATAGCCATGTCGAAGGAAATATCGCAAGAGCAAGCTGAATACCATACGCCTTGCTTTCCCCGCGCACGAGCCTGAGACTGTCATCTGTAGGCTATGGCCGCTGGGCGAATCTCCCTAACACGCGCTCGGGTCGCCGGTTGAATACCACGCGCTCGAGTGGGTGTCAATTTGACCCCCTCCCTGTGATCTGACAGAAACCACGAGAGCTAGGGACATCAAACTCACAGGATGGGTTGGCTTGCATGTGAGTTCGCTTGCGTCAAATTTGAGGTTCCTTTGTCATAACCTTCCGGTTAAGTAAGGCTAAATAAGGACAGACAGGGTCAAATTCCATATCTGGATTCGAAGTGTTCCAAAATCAGAAAAACTGGAGAACCAGAGGTACGGGGTTCGATTCCCCGCGGTGCCCGCCCTTCCTGCCAGGGTGAGAGACGGGCGGCGCCATATAGCATCAGCAGCTGAGTGCGTCGTAAAGCCCCAATGACACAAAGTGCCCCAAACCTCCTCATGCAACGGCCTTGAGCATAGGTTCCTGTTCTTAGGAAAAGGTCACTGTTGTCCATTTTAGGTCAGTGGTCTTCTTTGACCTTTAAGAAGGGCATGACTACCCAAATCCTACGATATTGTTTTGATTTTTGAGTTGAAGTAGGCACCGAGGATTACGCTGGGCGGCATGTTCCTAAATACAGCAGATCATTTTAGGTCATTCTAGGTAAGTTAAAGGTCATACGGAGTCATTTTAGGCAAGTGACCTGTTCTGATCTTGAAGAAGTTCATGTAAGATGTCTCTTGTGGTCGATGCTGTAAAAAATCGAAATAAGTCTCAGTAATTACCTCATCATGCAAGCTCTCTGGTAAAAAAGCAGGTTGATTTTGGCCTCCGTCTGACCTTCATACCTAACCCAAGGTTCATGGACTTTGTCATACTCGCAAATTTAATTGTATAATTGTCTATCTCAGAGATGTACGACTTCGTCTAATGCTCCGTTGTCACATCAGATTGAACGATTATTTTGAAACTGACTGCTGACAGCCACAGTCTGACTTTGACCTGCCAAAGATGTTCGGCCTTATTAGTTACAACTAACCTTCTATACCAAAGACACTGCTTTTTAATTGCCTACAGCTATGTACAGTTTGACGCGGCTACGCTTTGTCGGTCGGAAATTATTCTGGAAAACCGTTGGGGGTGTGACCCCTCGACATGATACCCGACCTCTGAATTGTTTTGAATCGACCGCTCGGCCGTCTGAGCGCGTATTGACCCCACCCCTCTGCCTCAGATGTCCCGGTTCTGCTTTCCACTGTCGTTCGTCATCCTGAACATCGTATACTGGACGTCGTACGTCGATTGGGAGGAGCTCGGGCAGGCGTAAGGACCTCCCAGGGCTCGTCGCCTGCCCTGACCGCGGGACCGACAGGGGACCAGCTGGTCTGACCTCGGCCTGCAGGCCGGCAGTGGGCTGGTACAACCCGGTCCGGCCGCCCCGTGCGGCCAACAGTGCCGTCCCGTGGTGCAACTTTAGAGACGAACACCTAGACGACATAGCTCACGAGGCCGCCTGTGCTGCTCAGCTTTCTGTGCCGAGTGAGTGAGTCCTGTTACATGTGTGGTGAGAGGACATATGGTCAGCGGTGTGTGGTCTGGATGTAATTGTGTCAGTGCTTGTGCGCGCTCATCGTGGTTTCTTGTAATTGCAAGATCTGTACATTCCTCAGCCTGCTCTGTTTGCACGACTCATGAATAAAAGAGTGCGCTCCGAGTGAGTTTATTCTTATCCCAGGTGGCACGCACTCTCATCACACTTCCACACCATGACTCCACATCACATCATTCAGGGTAAACTGTCGTCTGAGTTCACAGGGGCACCTACACACTCTTCAGCGCACATATTCAGCACGGCTCACAAAGTTTCTAACGAACACAATCCTATGACGAGAAGTATCAACAGCCCTCACACCATACCATGTCAAGTCAACCCCATCACTCGACAAGTCAATGCCATCATCCAACGGCGCCGCTGCGCATTGGGGAAAACACCACCGTCTCCAACCCCGGTCACTTCAGCCACGAACCACTGACAGAGTTCCACAAACCGTACTCGGCTTCGGTTCTTTCATGCACGTTCGGTTCGCCTACGCACCTGTATTCAGAAGCTTAGGTCGCCCTAAGTGTCGTTTTCATTCACCATTAACGCTGTGTCCTTGAACTACGGCGGCGCCATCTAGAGATGGTCTAGAACGACTACCCAGTAAGTGGCATTGAGCAGGAGGAATGTAGCGGGGAACAGCACGCGCGACACCCGGTCGACGGTTATAGCCCGCCGGCGACAAACCTGGTGCTTGGACAGACCCGGCGGCTTCGGCGGCCTACCCGTCAGCATGCGAGCGTTCTCCTGAAAACCAGACCGGGGGCGTCAACAGTACAGCCTGCTCGTCTCAGGGGTCGTCAACAGCGCGGCCAGTTCGTCTCAGGAATTGTCAACAGCGCAGTCTGTTTGTCCCCTGGGTTGTCAACAGTGCAGTCTGTTCGTCCCCTGGGTTGTCAACAGTGCAGTCTGTTTGTCCCCTGGGTTGTCAACAGTGCAGTCTGTTCGTCCCCTGGGTTGTCAACAGTGCAGTCTGTTTGTCTCAGGAGTTGTCAACAGTGCAGTCTGTTCGTCCCAGGGGTTGTTAACAGTGCAGCCTGTTCATCGCAGGGGTTGTCAACAGTACAGTTTGTTTTGTCCCAGGTTTCATTTCGCGTCGCCTGCGCGCAGGTACCACGCAACCCTTCCACAGGCACCTGAAATCCGTATGGTGACGCACTGTCGTCATGGCGGCGGGGACACTTACCAGTGCTCAAGGCAGACCATGATGTCGGGACAACCGTGAAACAACCGGCAGGGCATGTTCCAAGGCAATGTATAAACAGGGGCTGATGTCAACACTATAACGCCACACTCCATCTTTCAAGTTCCATGTGCGCTCGGCACACCATGCTGCCGTCTCTCCTTGCTCTCCTCGATCAACCAACTGGTGGATAGCTATCCTCCGCTCCACAAGAGTGAACCTGCGCCGGCCCGCGCGGTCCCGCCGCCCCGGCCCAGCTCGCCCACCTACCCGTGCGGCCAGATGGTACACCCGGTCCGGCTTGGGCGGCTCGCCGGGGACGCCGCCGGCCGGCTGGCCGGGCTTGGCCGGCTCCGGACTGTCGCCCAGCACGACGTTGACCAGCGCGTATTCCATCAGCGCCAGGAACACGAACCTGCAGCGGCCGGCGGCGCGGTGAGCGCTCGGCGCCGGCGGGGCCTGCACGGGAACACTCACGGGACACCCGAGACCGTGCGATCTTTCGGAGCGAACACCGAGGCGCGCTGCTTAGACGGCGCGATAATCATCTCGCCGGCAATAATCATCTCGCGATGGGGTTGTATTAAGCAGCATCAGGACCTGACATTTCGGCACTGACAAGGAGGCCTCAGCAGATGTTACCTCCGCGTAGCAAAGCAAGGCGAGCGAAACCATCGTGCCGGGCAGTGTTCAGCGGACGCAAGCGCCCAATAACCAATGCTCCTTCCCCCCCCCCCCCCCCCGGTGATAATATCGACGGCTGCGCCGCGCGGCGCCGCGGGCCATGCAGCTACGCCGGGAGTGCCGCGAAGGCCGCCAGCTGACCGCCGAGTGTCAGCGCTGCTCACACTGTGCAGGCGTTCATGAAGCTGTCGATGGACTTGACGTAGGAGACGGGCGGCAGGGCGGACTGCGACTTGGCGTGCTGGGTGGACAGCGTGAGCAGCGAGGTGACCCCAAGCGTGACGCGCGCCGGCGCCGCCTCCGGCTTGATCCAGAACGAGATCCACTGCGGCAGGGGCGCCGCCGGTGACGGCGCGACGGCGCGACGGCACGACGCCACAGGGGCGAGGAGGGGCGTGAGCACAACAAGAATAGGCGCAGTGTCTGGTGTACGGCGTCACGTCAACGGCTCGACGTCAGATAAACGAGGGAACAGTTCGTGTGGTCATTCCAAGGCTATCTAACGGGTCATTCAACACATTCAGTTGGTAGTTTTTACCAAGAGCGGAGTTGGCACAGATGAGATAAGAGTAACGAGCACGAGCCTTTTTCTGAACAGCACCGTTTGCCAACTTTACTGCGTTAGGCAACATCGACAACACTTGAACGTTAAGGCGTGACTTTGAAACGGTTCATCGTAAGTGATCACGTGGATGCCGTGGAAGAAATGGGGTAACATGTTACTTGCGCTAAATCACAGTTACACCGCAGTGGTGTCAGCACTGTTATTGCCATCTCACAAATAAAGACGGTGTGCCTTAAAAATGAAGCGGCTGGTTATGCGAAGAGCATGTTTTGCTGAGATTCTTAAATAATTAAGTAACCAAGAAAAAGATGCTGAGTTTCACAGGTTTTCAAGCTCCAATTCTCTTGCAAGAAATGCTTTAGCCACGGTCGCGGATGGCGAATGCTTAGCAGTACTTAACAGCATGGCTCGTCAATACTAAAAAATGTTGAACTAGTCTCTCCTTATTGCTTATTCGGAAAACTAATTTACACGTAAGTGACGCACAATCACAAAGAACTGTGGGTCGATAATGACTGAGATGATTATAAGTGTCTGTCACTCGTGTTCGAGCGCATTGTGATAATTTGGAGACAATGTCACTGCGCGACTATTTCTTGCTAGTAAAAGAAACGTGGGACTGATGTGTGGTAACGAATTCATGTTCTTTTGGCACGCATATTTTCCCAGTCACTGGTTCATGAAGGGTCACATCCGCTGCCGGCCTCGTATACGCTAACGCGAATAGCGAACCCTCGTCTGATCCATTCTCCGTCTCTAGGAGGTACCTGTGGCCACTGGTCGTCACATTCTAACCGGAGGGTCCCCCCGAGGAAGCCCAGTAATTGATCGGTGCTGTCATTGATCGTGTGCGCGAACGGGCAGCGGCGCGACACCGGTCACGCGGACAGCACGGTGGAGAGACCTGCACCACTTTTGAAGCGGCACGTTTGAAGTCCCACAGCGGGCTCATTGTGCGTGAAGCCGACTTAATGCCCTTAGAGGTTTGCAACCAGTCACGTTCATGCATGGTCTCTCCTTGTATATTCCCCCAGCTCTGGCCGAATCTACTTCTAACGAAAAAGTAATGCGGCTGCATTTGGGATGAAGTAAACATGTCAGGGACGTGCGACGCGACGGATAACTGGGCGGTAATAATCAGTCACCATATTTGTATATGTACTTGAAGTTTGCGTAGCCGGTGCATCGACACATTCTGGTGTCTGTTACTGCGCTCGTTGTGATAGTTAACGTTTTCAGAAAAGTGGAACGGTGAATAGGCATGGCATGGCAAATAAAGGACGGAGGAAAGGATGGGAACTTGACTAAGGTAAGGCTACGGGATATGCAGTCAAGAGCTCCTCAGCTAACAAGCGCCAAGCCGAGCTCAGCCAAGCCAAGCCCAACTAGTTACTTGGAATTGGCGCGTGTAAAGGGATGTAGAAAGTCAAAAACAAAGGAGAGGCATATGAATGATTGGGTGAAGAGAAGCTTGTTTTGCTACGCTCGCACTTTGGATACACACCGGCCCAGACTTCATTTGCTGTGGGTCAGACACCAGCTTCACCTTCAACTTGTGTGGTTTAACTGGGGTTGAATTAAACAACACTATTGAAACCCAAATCACATTCACTAGCACTTGTCTGCGTGGTTGTAAACGTTCACTTCATGAACAACCTTCCAGCGAATGAGAACAAAGCGTACGCCCTCTGCAGAGATAAAAGCAGAATTCAAAAGGATGAGCGTAATATACTGATAAATCAGCATGCGAAGCCCCTTACGAAAAGATTGGAAGCGTCGTGTACGTCTCGGGTAGTGTCGCAGCTTAAAAGCAAAAATAGCGCAGAATGCATGAGATACGTCTGCCATCCGGCGTGTATGCGTGTCGACTCGAGATCTTACAGCCGACGTGCCACTGTCGGTCACAGAGTTTTTTGTTTGAGGTAAAATGGGCTGCCCCGACTTAGTTTTCTGGCGGACAGATGCAACAGTCACGCGCATTGTTGTCTTTAGACACTTAAATGAAAGGCATTTTGCTGAGGGATGATAACATCGCGACAGGTTTGCGGTATATGTGGCATCGCATCAGATATCCGTCCCGGTGGCTCAGTTGGTTGGAGCGCCTGCCTCCCGATCCACTCAGCCATGGCGTGATGGGTTCGAGTCGGTTTAGGGCGCTCGCTATTTGCCCTTGGCACGTATGACCTGCGGCCGGTGCCGGTGGTCGCGCCAAAGGTCAGATGACGTCAGAGGGCAAGACTCCGTGCCGAGCACTGCGGCGCGTTAGGCTTTCGCCACTAGATTCTGCCGTTGCCTGGAATTGCGCAATCAGATGATGGGGGTCAGAGCTCACACAACAAGCACTGCTTAGCATGAGCGCTGATCCCAGAAATCCATGCATCCAAAAGGTTCGGATCAAAGTTATGAAAATATAATGCCTAAATGGGTTGAAACGTGCATCATGTCACAACATCTAAAAGGTAAGCCGAAAGGCGATTTTGACACAGATGTTGCTCAACAACCCGTCAATGTACATTTGTATACAAGAACAGCCCGGTACGTTTACTGGCTGGAATTGCCACATTAGCATATAGTGGCCCCCGGGATGCATGTTCCCCTCTCACGGTCTTATAATCCCCTATCATATGCATTGATATGATGTAAATATAGACCGACATTACTAGATTTGAGGGCAACACGTCACACTAAATACATCCAGAATATGACGTGTTGTTTTACGCCATGCAAGAAATTTCGCACCCCTCCGGCACGCTAAACTGGACCTTCAGTAAATTTTGTTAAGCTCTGCCCCCCCCCCCGCATCGTAACTCGTGCACACGCACCTGATTGGTGCTCAAAACAACTCTTTATAAAAAGCGTTTTCCGGTCAGGCAGTCCAAGCTGGCCCCGTCCTCCCCAAATTACCCATATTACCCGATGCACTGGGCTGTTGAAAACTTGCAGAGGAGAGATTCCGAAGTTCTTAAGTGCTGAAAACGAAAGAGCTAAACTTGGACTGAAAGCGTCGAACACGACATACTGAGCCCAGAAGCGCGGCTGGTGTCGAGCCATTGCCGGGGCGGCTGATTCTGACGCCGTCACCACGGGATGCGTGATCGAGAACGATCCACTGCGCACTTGCTTGCGCGAATCCAACGCCGATTTCGGCTGATGAATGTTAACAGCAAAATTGTGCTCTCTCTTAGTGCCATTGTATCAAGTCACCCATTGGTCTCAAAAACAATAAAGTCAGCTGACGCGGCAATTTCGGTGCGAGTCCGGTACATGCAACTGTGGGCTAGCCATTCGGAGAAGTGCTCTACAATGTTTCTTGCTCGGCCGTGTCGGCATCAACGTTCGCTTCCTAGCGCTGTATAAACCGTGTCCTTCCTCCATTTTTCAACCATCCGTCTCATAGAATATTCCTAATAGACGACACCGCCTTATGCTATTGCACGACCACCATTCCTTGGAAGCAACATCGCAGGTAATGCCTTCAAATCGGGCGCGTGATCCGTGGATGTATGACGCATGATCCCTCAGCCAATCCTCTACTCTAGCTCAGCTGGTGGAGCATCGGACACCCCAGGCAATACCCATGTAGTGGGCATGTCAGACTGCAACGAGCAACCGCTCCCATGTCATTTGTTAATGGGGGCCATTCGGTGATTGGCCGTGACAGCCAGGATGAACTCGAGGAGGTTGTGTTGTGGCATCACGTGGCAAGTTAGCACTTTTCAGCGAAAAGTGACAACCGGTATGGTGTGACAAGAACACCTGAAATAAATCCATGCCGTTTCATTTGAATCGGCAGCTGTTGAATTGACGGGATATGACGTAAATATGGGGTGGAAAGGTAATGGCACATTGTTTGATGAGCACTAAGAGCAGGTTCCGTTTATGGGATCACCACTTGGTTTTGAAGATGGCAAAAGCAGTCACTGAAAAACGCACTTCTACGAAAGACGTTCAAATGATCCCATGGGTCAAGGACTTGGTATTTGCTTAAGAAGGCATTTCCAAAGAGTAGCAAGCGAAACTAGGCATGTTTTAAGCAAGACAGAAACGCAAATATACCACCGAACAAACGGAAGTCAGAGGCTGCATACGCTTCATGTTAATATGAGCTTTGACTAATGTCTAGTGCTTGACCAACTGGACTGCTTCCGCAATTGAGCTCTTGTACGTGGACTGCTTATGCCCCAAATACGCAAGCAAACAATAAACAAGCACCTGGTACTTGAACTCGATGAATGTGAAGTTCCTTTAATTTCGTTTCCCTTACCATCCAATTACCATTACCATACGTTAAGATGCAAATGATACCAAACAATGCACGCACATAACTTCTCATATCATCAAATTTTTGCGGCCTAAAGCTCTTGGTAATTAATCGGCCACTTGAGAAATGCTTGGAAGACTTAATACTTTCCTAATGGGGCCGGTGTGCACTTAAACTTAAGTAATGACCGCACCTGCCTCATCGTATTTGCAATCTGATGACTCCAGTCGTGACTGGAGTCATTATTATTTCACTCTTTACTAGACATGACTCTAGATCCATGCCATTCATGACTATTTCACCGCTCTGGTTCAATTAATGTAATGGTCGCAACTACTTACAAGCACTGTACATGACACGCGACCGTATTTGACACTCACTAGTTTCGGATGCACAAATACTTGATACTTGTACATGTACAAATAGCAAATACTTGGTCGTAAAACAAAGGAAAGCAGCATTTGAAGCATCTAGAACCCATACATGATGACAAATGCCAGGTATTGAAGAGTTTCAATTACTTGATCTAGATGCCTGCATACAGTCAGAGTTTTGAGCACTCATTTGTTTGATGTTATTTTTATCTCGACTAACCGGAAAAGCGTCTGACCTTCTCGGAACACTTGCACTGTGCCTTTTAAAACACAAGAGGTTGATCCAGAGTTATTAACATAATTATTTTATACCGACCGGGTGCCCTGAGTTATAATTTGTTTGCCAGTGAACTTTACAAATTCAAATGGTTTCGCAGAATTCCAGGATGGCGTCACAGTGCCGTGGCATGACGAGCTGTGGGACCATTTTTTTAAACATAGGTAATGAGTGAAAGAATTGACGTACCAAATCTTATAGCGCTCAGTAATAGAATGTAGAAGTGGCTTTCATCCCTCTCTTCCGGTGAGGGCATAGCGTCAAGTACCCGACCTAGAGTTCAAGGACATAACAATTCTAACGCAAAACTTCCGCTACGCAGAATCCGGTGCCAAGCCAGCCCCACGGCCTCCCCTATGTATGCCACAAGGTGTAATCAAAATGCACACAACGATCATTTCTTTAAACCTTGGGCTTGGTTGCTGCCACTTTTTCGGACCGCGCGATTATTCTGTAATTACGCCTTAGCAGGGCCTGAGTACACCTCCTCCCGGCAAAGCCGAGCAGCCTTCTTCCAGCGGTGCTCTCCAGCCGGGCACCTGACTCCGCCTCTGCTCCCGCTGGAGACCGTGACGCCACTGCCTCCGCTCTGCAGCCGGGCCTGACTCCGCCTCTGCTCCCGCTGGAGACCGCCGCCGCTTCTGCTCCGCTGACTCGCCGGAGCCAAAGCCGGCCGCCGGCACGCAGCCGACGCAGCCCATTGTGGCGGGCCGCGGATATTCGCATTACCGGCATGTGGTATTGTCCGCCATTGGCGGTCGAAGCCCTGTTACCGCTGGGTAATGCGCATGCTGATGGCGTCGGCGCCGCAGCTGTTCGGAGCTGATTATCCGCGCTGCAGAAAAGGCAGTGTCATCACGTGTGTTGATTATGTGAGGGACCTCCGGCCGACTCGTCTGCTGTCGGGACAGCACGCCACTGCAGGGCAGGGCCCACGGGGTCATGCGTGCCTGCTGGTACTGAACTTCTGGGCGCACGCGACGCTAAAAAAATTTGCTGGTGGATTTATGCATGGAGAGGTGCAGCAGAGAAATGGGCCGACGTTTTAAGAGCTCTCGTTTGCTTTTGACAAGAACGGATGCTCCCAGATGTACGGCCCGCTGCTTCCTTCTTCTACCAACACCTGGGTCCCTTAGCATACGCCCGGCTCCGTGCGCCGGCAAAAACATGATGTACGAGCGCTCAGAGGGGCTCAATTTTATCGCAAGTGCATCGTTAAGCACATAAAGGCGGTCGCAGCAAAGCATGGCACAGACGTCAAGAGAACCTAAGAGGTTAAGAGGGCTTACGCTCCTAAAAGAAGGGCTTCATGACGGCTCCTCGTACTGACACTCTCTGGGATGGCCCCGTCTTGCGAAAATTGATGTGCGCACCATGTGCTCCAAACGTGAAGTTCGAGGCAAGCATTACATGATAACCTTCGCAATACGCAAGATCTCTCCCCATATTTCACACAAAAACCGGGAAGACGTTTTTGTGTGAAATATGGGGGTGATGCAGCTTGACTCTCCGCATTTATTCTCTATCTTTCATTTTCCAGGACAATTTTTCTCTCCTTTATCATTTCTGCAATTTTAGCGTAAACACCGGCTCAGAAGGAACCGGGTATCATCCGGCGGCTTCACACGATGACAGCAATTTGGTCTGCAACGTCGCGGCGGAGCATATCGCGCAAAAGTGGCAATATTCCTAGTCATCTTGATTTGTTGGGGAGTGGGAATGCTACATGCTACGATCAAAACCTTCTCGTTGTAAGAATAACATAACGAAGATCAAGTTTTTGTTAGGTTGTGTGCGACAACTACCCGGTAACCTATGCACTCAGGCATGTACAATTTTTCTTACATAATGTCAATTAATTTTGAAACTTTTAGTAATCTGTATATATTTAAATATATATACATATATATATATATATATATATATATATATATATATATATATATATATATATATATGCACGCACATGTTCATTTCGCCGCCGTTCGCGCTCACAACTCCGATGTCATCATGCCTGCGGTATCTTTAAGCAGGCAAGCCGATGGCAGGGTTCTGACCGGCATCGGCGCCTGCCAGCATTACCGGCTTGCGTGAGTTGTCGCAGGGCACGGATGGACGCACCCGACGCGGCAGCGCCACGTGCCCGGGTCGACCGTGTGACCCGACACAGTCGCTGGGTCGATCAGATAGGGACCGGACGGCAGTAATTGAGGAAGGCGATCTGACACCAGCACGACCCGAGCAGCGATAATGCAATGGATGTGTTCCCACGGCTACGGGTGACCGTGTATTGAATACCCCCTCTCCCCCCCCCTAAAAAAAGCGAAGTGCTGGTCGAATGCGTCCTTCTCGACAACAAGTTGTCTCGCCAGAGAAGGATATTCCTGCCAGAACTACAAGCAAAGACCAACAAAAACGAAGAAAAAAGAGAAAAACAGATATCTGGCCGAGGGAAAACTTTGAATCGCCAATCATTTGCCGGAAACGTGGCCACAACAAACATAGAAAGCTGAAAAGCGTGACGGCAATATTAAATAGAGCAATAAAAAAACAATACTCAATAAAAGGCAGGGCATTCTGAAAATACGGAGCCTGTGGGGCGAGCTAACTTGCATGTTGACCATTCCCCGGGATGCCGTCGGGATCTTGCCCGGCGGTGGCAGTCAAGCGCCAAGGCAATGTGGCAGCTCGTCGGCAGCACGTTGGGCCACCCCCTTCTCGCTTCAGCCACCCCATGAGCGGTAGGTCGGCCCGCGCCGCTCCTACCGACACGACCTACCGACCCCAGGTCCACCTATCGACCTACCGACCTATCGACCTACCGACATGATGACGATCAGGCAGGTCGGGATGTACGTGTGGAACAGGTAGTAGCCGAGGCGTCGCTTGAACTTGAACACCACCTCCAGACATGTGAAGTTCCCTGAAATCAGTGTCGTGTCGTATAGCGCCACAATCCTTCAACGCAGGGATGGATCGGGGGCACAGAAGTTACGTTCCTATTGATGAGATGATCGGAAAGTGATATACCAATAAATAAACAGATGATCTATCACACAATATGCTGATCTATCACTCTGACTTAAAAAAGCCATGAGGATTCCCACAATCCAGCACGCGCATTGTTACTGATTGCATGCACCTTGTCAACTGAAAGAGGGTAGCAACTAACCATGTGCGTTGGCAGAACGGTAGGTGTATTTAGTGGTGTAGCCATGCTTCCAAACGTTACTAGGATCTAACCCGCTTTACGCGATTTCGCGTGATAAAAGAACAAAATTACCTAACCTATCCAAAAGTCCCTGCGACCCGGACCTCACCGGCCCTAGCAGTTGTTACGGTCGTAGTGTATGTGAATTGAGAACTCGTCCTCTTGATAGAGGCAATAAATGCGTTGAACTCCTAGTTTTTCGGCAACGTGATTTGAAAGCTTTTATCCTGACAAAAATCGTTCAATATTCCAGGAGGCACAGGGTGAACCACGTTATCAAGCAAGGATTGGCTTCAACTCGAGGCCTGTCTTTAAAGCTAGGACCTTAATGCCTTTCTTGCCTGCATCAACAGAGCGAGAGAGAAAGAGAGAGAGAGAGAGAGAGAGAGAGAGAGAGAGAGAGAGAGAGAGAGAGAGAGAGAGAGAGAGAGAGAGCGTGCGAGTGAGAAACTTTCACAACGTGAGGAGGATATTGATGAGCTTCTTGACATCATGTTTGGTGTCAATTGCACCACCTAACGATAGCCCTGATACGACCGGAACATTCCGTCAATGGTGATAACGAACTTTTAATACCTTTTTAGCCGCTAACGTGTCATCGGAACGGAAGATATACACAATTGAAATAATCCACAGCAACTCACATATTGAGTCTTCTTGGGCCAGATATGTCATTTATGAATGCCAGAATAATGCATTAGAAGCCTAGTTTAAGCACGAAAATCCCTAAGTTATCGAACAGTGAAACCAAAATGAAATGAAACGTTGTAATAGGCTGCCGAGCAAAGTTGCACATAAGTTACCCTTTAACATATTGCAAACCCCGTAAAAGTGTTATCAGAAAAAAAATAACGAGTTAAGCAGAGAGCTGACGGTTACGGCATCTGCTCGCAGAAAGATACGTCATAAGAACAAGATATGAGCAAAACAAAACATTACCTGCAAATGCTTTCAAAATCGTTCGACCCGCTACGAAAGGAGCTGAATAACATATTATTCTGCAAGCATTCCATTATGTGCTTTGCTTTCCTGCTGTGTCAACGCACCTTTTGGCATCATCAGATCAAGGTCACATTCGAGGTAAGACCGGATAATGTCTAACAACGAAATTCAACACGCATTTCATACGCAGTGGTCAGGCTCACCGGAGCCAGCGCAGCTGCCGGCTCCACCATAAACAGCAGACAGCCCGGTCTCGCGAGAGTCATCATGTTCCGGCCAGTCCCAGCTGAGTCATAGTGTTACGGCCAGTCCCAGCTGAGTCATAGTGTTACGGCAGGCCCATCAGGACCACTGCAGCTGCTGGTTTCGCCAGAGCCGGCGCAGTGGCCGATCCTGCTAAAGCCGGCGCAGCGAGCAACCTTATCGTGCCGAAGCAGAGGCGCGTCCAAACAGCGCCAGCGCAGCACCCGGCCTCACCCGGACCGGTGCAACCACCGGCTCCGCCGTAAACTCAGCGGGAGAAGAGGAGCAAGTAACAGAGCAGGGAAAGGGGGAAGCGGGCAACATAGCAGGTGTGCGGGGTAGGGGTCCGGGTGGGGTGGCGGGCAACATAGCAGGTGTACGGGGTAGGGGCCCGGGTGGGGTGGCGGGCAACATAGCAGGGGCAAGGAGACAGGGCGGGGGAGCAGACAGCATTGTGGGGGTGGGGGGCGGGAAGCAGGCAACATAACGGGGGTAGGGGGCTGAGGGCGGGGGAGCAGGCAACATAGCAGGAGTAGGGAGACGGAAGCGAGGAACAGGCAACATAGCAGAGGTACGGGGCGGGGAGCGGGCAGTTAAACACGGATACCATTGTCTACGAAGCCCTAACCAAAATTCTCGCGATGTTTGGTCGGATATCTCGTGATCAGAGGAATGAACAAGGGGTGGGCAAAGGTATGAACAAGTATGAACACCATGACCTACCTTGAGACAACACACATCGATCACTTAAGTTCGATCCCTCACCAGTATGATACCTAAACGCCAGCAGGGCAAAGCGATTAGTTACTTAAGCACACCACGCACAATATTTTATGTCGAGGACAGAACTAGCAAGCAACATTCAGGTGGATGCACACAAACATCCAGCATCGTTCGGGTGGACTGACCATCAGAATAAAACTGCGGCTTTACAGTTCTGTTCGCTTGCCTGCATACGGCTTACTACCGCATTACGTAGTGTGTTGATGCATGTATATTTCCGAAGATCATGGCCGAATTAAGAACAAGCGCGTCAGCTTCTTGAGTCTCGCCTGCCAACCAGCCTTGGTCAGAAATACGACATCTAGTCCGAGTGGACTGTGTGCTTCGTGTACCTAATGACAGGCTCCGCAATCCAAGGTGCCGCACAATGTGCGAGTGCCATAAATAAACGAAGCTAATCACGTATATTAGGTGGCAATGTACACGAGGCAAGCATTACAAACGTCCATGCACGCACCGCACTATAACGTAACACTGTGCTAATGATCGTTAGGAGTAGTTAACCAGTTCAGTAGTCGGCAGATCCTGTCATTATGGCCTTGGCCCAGGCACGCTTCACCGGCGGACGCCACAGCACGAGCCCGGGCCGCCGGCCAGGCCACATTCGCGCGCTTTCGCGCCCGGCCCCGGCCGTTTGCCGGCTCGCGCCGCCGTGGTCTGCTCGGCACTGCTAGAAGTCATAGCGGTCATCGCCGTCCTGCTGGTCGGGGTCGGGCAGGGCGAACTGGGACCGGGGCGGGACCGGGTCGGCCCATCGATCCGACGGCCCGCGCCCCGAGGGAGCCGGGCCCGGCCGCGCCGCGCCCGCCGCTCCCTCCTCCAGATTGGCGGCCTTTGTGGCGCGCTGGCCGCTCGCTGATTGGGCGGCGGTCGGCCGGCCGGGCGACACCTGACCGGCCCAGAGCGCGGACGGGGTCGCCGCCGCACCCAGACTACTCCTCTTGCGCAGAGGCTCTGACGGACTGGAGCGCGGTGTTCTGGCACCAGGTCGCGCAGCGCCGTGCCGCTGGGTCAGCGGCAGCGACTTAGAGCGCGCCACACTCTGCGCGCTCTCTGTCCTACGGATACCGGCGTCCAGAGATGCCGTTTGGCGGGGGACAGCCGGAGGCCGACCTCGGTGGCCGACCTCTATCATGGAGCCGCCCTGCGCACCCGGTGTCTCGACTTCTCCGCTCGCGCCGGAGTACACTCCAGGTTCCACCTGAGGCTGAAGCCTCCACAGACTGATTGGATACCTCGTTACGTGTCACGCTTCGGCTCACCCTTTCGTGGATTCCGATATCCTGCTCCGCTTTCCTGGAAGTTTCGATGAACGATGTTATGCTGTCGGGATTTTCATCTAAAGACTGACTGATCTCCTTGGAAATGGCTACGCTCTTCATCGCGCTGTCATGCCCCCTCGGATCCCGATTTGCCCCGCTGGAGCCTTCCAAAGGCAAAATTTGTCTGTCGGGGATTCCCTCGACAGATTGGCTGGCCTCCATGTCATGTGTCCGGTGTTTGCTCACGCTGTCATGCTCTTCTGGAATCTGGTTTGCCCTGCTAGAGCTTTCCAGAGGCAGCATTTTCCCGTATGAGTTTCCCCCCATATCCTGGCTGGTATCCATAACGAGTCTCTCGTTCTTGCTTCCATCACCGAATATTTGCATATCCTGAGTTGTCGTGCGAGAGCTCTCAACAGGCAAGACGTCGGCACTGAGCTCCATGATGTGGCTGATCCCTTTGCCAGATGCCGCGCTCTCACCACCATCGTCGGACCTCCTCATGCCCTGAGTTGTCGTGCGAGAGCTCTCGACAGGCAAAATGTCGGCATTGAGCTCCATGATGTGGCTGATCCCTTTGCCAGATGCCGCGCTCTCACTAACATCATCGGGCCTTCTCATGCCCTGGGTTACCGGGCTAGAACTCTCTAGAGGTAAGATTTTCTGGTCGGGTCGGGTCTCCATGGACTGGCTGATCCCTATCGTGAGTGCTTCACTGTTGCGCACACTGTTGTAGCTTCCCATGCCCTGATGTATCGCGCTGCCGCTCTCTGGAGGCGACACCCTCATGTCGGCCCCTCCGGCGGCGTTGCCCGTCCCCTTCCATCCGCCCGTCACTTTGTTAACCCCAGCTATGCTACCAGCCGCATTGCCAGGGCGGAGTGATCCGTTCTGAAAGTAGATCATCCTGGCCTGAATTGGCATGGCCTCAATCGCTCGCTCCTTATCTGTCAAATCCAGGCTTGATGCGTCTTTGTCGTCAACTTGATTTGCGTCCGGGTTTCTAAAATTATCAGTCATTCTTCTTTGGTTTCCAGGTGCATTGGCATATGAGCCCACAGAGTCCTGGCCTAACTTACGACGTGCATCTAAACTTTGCGATGAGCAAATTCGTTCTTCACTTGTTCCACTGCTGCTGTCTTGAATTTTGCAGACAAAATCCGCCTTGCCTAAAAGTTTTCGGACAATGGCGACTGCAGTTCGACATTCAGGAGGTCGACCAAGCCAGTTTGGACTGCTCATACCATCATTTCCAGAACAGTGATTGCCCAAGTCCCGAGTTCTTTGGGGCTGATCATTCAAACCATTCTTATCCAGACTCTGATCGCTCCTGCTGAAATTGCCGTCAGTACTGCCGCGTACAAAATTGCCTTGAATTGACTGTGCACTCCACATGGTATTGCTTTCTATCAATCTGTCCGTGGAATCCTGCGGCGCTACGACAGCCCTGTTCTGAGCCTCTACACTTTGATTCTTCATGTCTTGACTTTGCAGATAAAGTCCCTTCTGCCCACGGCTTTCGGCTGCGAGACATGTCCGTTCTCCCTGACCTTCAGCATACGCGCCCATCCCGGCTGGCTGTAGTGAATCGCGGCCGCCTCTGCCGTGGCCCTCCGTCTGTTGCCGCCTGCCGAGTCGGCCGGTGTCGTCTGTTGCCCCGGTCTGCCCCAGGTCTGCGGGTCCTCGCGGCGCGCACTCCTCGCTGACTGAGCGTGACGTTGCCGGTCGCGCCAGCCTGTGGTCGGCCAGCTCTATTTCCTCCCAGGACGCCAGCGGCGAGCCATGCGGCGTCCCGCTCTCACGCACGGCGCGGCCATCGGGACTGTGGCCGCTCGGAGCGGTCGCCGGCCAGCCCCAGGCGTGGGCGTGTCCCACGGTCGGCCTGGACATCAGGCCGCCACGGGCGCGGCCACCGGACGCCAGCGCTCCGGCGCGGTGTCGGCTGTCGGCCGGCACCGCCGAGCCGGCGATCATCGACGAACTCCAGCTGTTCGTCTTGTCGGGGCGTCTGGCCGCCGGCCGCGGCCCGTCGTCCAGCGCGCGGACCTGGCCGGCGGGCGCCGGACGCGTCCCGCTGCCTCCGACCGCCGCGCGCTCGACTGTGTATCGCGACGTGGCCGGCGCGCCATTGATCGCGCTCGATCCCGCGGGAAGCCGGCCGGCCGCAGCACCATTCCGGGAGCGGTCGTCGCCGGTGGAGTGCGGCGCACCCCCGAGGGGACGCGACGAGGCCGGCGGGCGGCGCCAGGCTCCTCCGTCCCGATACGCAGCCGGCTCCGGACCGCCTGCGGTGCCAACAGTCACGACATGAACGGCGCCCGCCGCCCGAGCGAAAGGGCTGCAGCGCCACGCCCTGTGCCCACAGGTCGACGGGGCGCGCGGCGATCTAAGCATGTCAACAACGGGGCCGCTTGAGGTTGTAATGGCGCCGCCCCAGCAGCTATTGCCATGCTTCTGCACAACTCAGGAGCGGCTGGGTGTGTCAATGTCAACCAATGTTTAAGCCGTTCGTTCAAAACGTTATAACTAACATGCAGAGGGTGACAAAAGAACGAACAGGGATAAAAGATCTTGTACGGCATGACACCAGCGCGGAGTAAGCAACCGTGATAACTGCTATTATTATGCGCCAAAAAGTAAGATACTGGTTCGTCACCTAAGGAAACTGATACCAACAGGATTCATCAGTACATAGGAAAGTCCACCTCAAGGGAGAATTGCATAGGAGAGGAATGATGCATGATGTATGTAGCAAGGTGTATTGGAGTGGAATGATGCATGGTGTATGTAGAATGATGTAGGCGATAATCCATCAGTACTGCTGCTTGAGCAATAGGCGACTGTGAGTTTGGTGAGGATTGGGAATTTTAATCGACGGTTTCGGTATCTGTAATGATTTGCGGTTTGACAATTTCGGTCACAATTGGACACCGGTCACCATAAACAGGGCTAACCGTCCGCGCAGTTTTCATCATAAATCGTTTCAGTTTACGGTCGCGTTTGGAGAGGGTGACATAGGCTGATTTCCTTCGATTTCTAGCGCTCCAGGGGGTTTTGGGGTTCAGTGGTGAGTTGTAGCTGGTTTTGGGATCCGGTGGTGAGTTTAAGCTTGTTTTTGGATCTGGCGTGAGTTGTAGCAAGTTTTTGGATCCGGTGGTGAGTACCAGCTAGTTGTGCGACCCGGTAGTGAGTTGAAGCTTGTTTTGGGATCTGGCAGTGAGCTGTAGCTAGTTTCTGGGTCCGGGGTGGTGAGCCGGAGCTGGTTCCGGTGAGTTTAAGCTTGTTTTGGGATCTGGCGTGAGTTGTAGCTAGTTTTTGTATCCGGTGGTGAGAAGTGGCTGGTTTTGGGATCCGTTAGTAAGCTGAAGCCTGTTTTGTGATATGGCTGTAGGCTGTAGCTAGTTCCTGGATCCGGGTGGTGAGCTGTAGCTAGTTCTGGGATCCGGTGGTGAGCTTAGGCTTGTTTTAGAATTTGGTGGTGAAATGTAGCTGGTTTTGAGATCTGCCGGTCGGATGTAGCCGGCACGTTCACCCATACCCCGATGGTTGGTTTCACGTCTGCACCTTCTCTGGTGTTGAGATCAAAGCCTCAGGAACACTCAGGAATACCCGGAAACGGACAGATTCCCGGGTCGCCCACGAGGGTGCGGGGCCATTTGCACACTTCGACACATACGGCTTTCAGCATGAATGCCCGTTTTTTATCCACCAAAAGCTGTCAGTCTGTGTTGCTGCGACACCGGGTTGTGGAATTCTGGATCGTAGCTGTGATCCGTGGTCTTAAACGTTTTCACGCCAATGTTGTTTTTTCCATTTCCATGTCAATCGCATGTGAAGGTGAAATTGTTCTGCTATTGCGATACACCAGGAGCAAACCCCCTCATCAAAACAACTTGAACAAGAATGCCTAACGATTTACATAACAAAGTTTGTTAAAAAATTACTCTTCTTGTGGCTGAAAACTGCGCTAACTTGGGATCAACGGTTGCAAAGATAAAAGCTTCTGGAAAGCGTGGCGGCCGAACTGTCCAAGGCTCGGTCGGTCTTGGACAAGAATGTCTAGCGCTTTATATAACATAGTTTGTTTAAAAATAACGCTTCGTATTGCCGAAAACTGCATTAACTTGAGCAAGAGCTGCAAATATACTAATTTCTGGAAAGCATGGCGGTCGTACTGTCCAAGGCTGGGCTGGTCACTGGGCAAGCTGAAAATTGCATCGCTTCCAGAGAGACTGAGCTTACGACAACGCCCATTATCAGAACGTGAATCGCGCATGACCATAGTCAGTGGTGTGATATCAGCGGCATGATAGAGAAGCGAATCAAACAATAGCATCAGAAACATCGCCTCCGTGCGAGACTCAGCTAAATAATGTAGGATGATGGACGTCGGCAGCCATATATGAATAAGTTGCTCGATGCCTCCCTCATGCTGGAACTGCGCCATACGTCACTGCGATTCACCTTTCCCAGGCCCGACGGGAAATGGGAACGCACGTAAGCGTTCAAGGGGAAACGTATTAGGAGCAGGAGCTGCTCCTAGATGCTGCTCTATGCACAATTCCAGCCCATCTCTTGTTTCCCTCGCCCTTGATTTGTCTCTCCCTTTCGCCTTGGTCTCTATCCCATTTCCGTGTCTTTTTTGTGCACCCCTCTCCGTGTTTTTCTCGTTGTCTTTCCCCTTTCTCTCTCTTCATTTATCCTCCTTCCCTTTTCTCTGCCGCTTTCCTCTCCCCCTTCCACTTCCTTTCCCTCCCCTCTCTTTCCCCTATCCTTCTGGCCCCCATTTCTCTCTTTCCGCTCGCTCTTCTCCATATCCGCCTTGCTTCCTCTCTCTGTGTCTCACCGGGCGACACCGGACGGAAGTCGTCTAGGGAGTATTGACGCGTTGGGGCAGCGCCACGCCCGCCGTACCACGCCTGGCGGCCGGCGCCCGGCCAGGAGGCCAGCGGCGCCGCCTCGTCCGACATGGACGAAACCCCGCTGCTGGCCGATCCCGAGCCCGCGCGGCGCCGCTCGGCCGACGCGCCGCGCCGCCGCCGCCGCCGCCGCCGCCGCCGCTGCCGCTTCTCCGGCCAGCCGTGGCCCGGCTCGCTCGAGTCCTCGGCGGAGGCGCGGCCGCGGCCGTACAGCCGGCGCACGCCCCGCGCCGCGCTGCGCAGGCTCCGCTCCAGAGCCGCCAGCGTGCTCTCAATGCTGGGCTCGTCTGCAACCGAGGCGCCGGGAGGTGGAGCACCTGCTGACGGAGGCCGGCCGACGCCGGCGGACGGCAGCTGGGCTCGGGACAGGGTGCTGCCGGCCGCCGGGCCTGCCCCAGCGGCCAGATGCCAGCGGTGCGGCGCGACGCTTGCCGCCAATCACGTGGCCACGCTGCTGGTCATCGCAGAGATCCAGAGACCCTCACGAGCCGACTGTCCAGAGGCAAGTACCCACGTGTAATAAGAGACACACTCGTGTGGAGATTCGTAATGCAATAGACCGATCCGATCAGAGGGACAGGCAATATGAGATAAAGCAGGAATTGTCATCTCTCTGAGATAAATTGACCTTCATTTACGCTAATACGGCACAATGGTCGAACTCCACCGCAAACATCAGATGTCTACAAATACGAATCAGAGCTCCCCTCCTCTGCTCATAGGCCGACGAGGCCGCATGCGGTAATCTATCTGTTAACATATCGGGAGTCGCGTGCGTTCCCGCAGCGCGCTCGCCGCACGGATCATTACATTTGCTAATGCTGGTGCACGACCTGCGTGTGCGCTCTTATCCAAACGAGGCGCGGCGGCGCTGGGTACCTGCGTCAGCGTCCGCCACAAGCGGCGATGACTGCTGGTACGGCTCGGCGTACCCCCAGTACGGGTCCTCGGCAGCGGCAGCGGCAGGGCCGTATTGATCACGCCGCTCGCAGGGCTCGGGTCGGCCGTAGCCCTCGCAGGGCGGCGGCGGCGGCGGGTCGTACTCCCCACAGCCGTACTTGGCGCGCAGGTACTGCTCGCACTTTGCGGTCCAGCTCAGCCTTCTTCAGCAGGTACTCGCACTCATTATCGCGGCGGGCGTGGCGGCACAGCCGGCGGCAGCAGACGAAGCAAAGCAGGATCAGCAACACGACGGCGGCCAGCAGGCCCACCAGCAGGAAGACGTACTTGAGCTTGGGTCCGACCACAGCCAACTCATCCAGGAAGCGGCGCAGGCCGTCCAGCGCTGGCGTGTTGGGCGACAGCGGGCGGAACTGCGGCTGCGCGCGCAGCAGCGGCGTCGGCTCGTCCTCGTCCTCGTCCGGAGGCTCGGCCAGCGGCGTTGTCTCCTCGGCGAGTGCGACGGGCGGCGGCGGCGGAGCGGTGGGTGGCGCCGGCGTGGTGACGGGCTCCTCACAGAGCCGGCCGCGCCGGCCCGGCGGACACACGCAGCTGTAGTTGCCTCCGGGCAGCGCCTGGCAGCGACCGCCGCCGACGCACGGCGGTTCGGCCAGGCACGTGTCGTACAGCTGGCAGCGCGGGTCGTCGTCGGCGGCGCGCCGCCAGCCCGGCCGCCGCTCACAGTCGCAGCTGAATCCGGCGGGGTCTTGCGCATCGCGCCGGCACGTGAACTCGGCGCCGCACAGCTCGCCCTCGGCGCACGGGTCGACGGGCGTCTCGCACGTGGCGCCGCCCCAGCCGGGCCGGCAGCGGCACGAGTACTGCTCGCCGCCCTCGACGCTGCACGTGCCGCCGTTGGCGCACGGCGCGTACGCCAGGCACGGATCGGCGACGACGCAGTGTCCGTCTCCGCCACTGGCCACCCAGCCCGGTCGGCTGTTGCAGCCGCACGTGTAGCCCAGCGGCAGACGGCTGTCCACGTGGCAGCGCCATCGCGTGCCGCACGGGTCCGCGGTGCGGTTGCATGGCACCAGCACGACGTCGCACGTCTTACCTGTCCAACTCCTTTTGCATTCACAGAAAAAGAGTTTCTCTCCGATGGGGAAGCACGTGCCGCCATTCGAGCACGGCTCCTTAGCGAGACACGCATCGTACGTCTCGCACTCCGGGTTACCCGCGGAGCTCGGCCGATATCCAGGCTTTTCGTCGCAGCCGCACGAGAATCCCAGAGCGGCGTCCGGCCTCCGCCTGCACGCAAAACCGAAGTTGCATGCGTTCTTCGGCTCCCGGCACGGGTCTCTGGGCTCGGAGCAGTTCTTGCCCGTCCAGGCGGGGTGACAGAAGCAGCGGTAGAAGTTTTCGCTCTGATCGGCCACGCTGCGGCACGTGCCTCCGTGTCTGCAGGGCTTCAGCGCCAGGCAGGCGTCCTGCACCACGCAGGAGGGGTCGGCCGAAGAGCGGCGCCGCCAGCCGGGACGCGCGTCACAGTCGCAGTCGAAGCCCGCACTGGAGTCGGGGTCGCGTGAGCAGACGTTGGTCTCTCCGCACACGCGGGCCGTCGTCTCCGGCTGCTGCAGGCACGGGTCCCGCGCCACGTCACACGTCGCGCCCATCCACGCCGCCGTACACTGGCACGTGAAGCCGTGCTGGCCGCCGCGGCCGGCCGTGCACGTGCCGCCGTGCAGGCACGGAGCGAGCGCGCGGCACGCGTCGTCCAGCACGCAGCGCGGGTCGGTCACAGAGCGCGGCCGGTAGCCGGGCCGCAGCTCGCAGTGGCACGTGTACCCGGCGCGTGTGGTGGCGCTGCGCGTGCACGTGTCGGCGGCGCCGCACGGCGTACCCAAGCGACACGGGTCGCGAGGCCGCTGGCAGAGCGGGCCCTGCCAGCCGCCTCGGCAGCGGCACGTGTACGGCTCTGCCGCCGAGCCGGGTCCGCACGTGCCGCCGTTGCGGCAGGGCCTTCGCACGCGGCACAGGTCGGACTGCACGCAGGTGGGGTCGTCCAGCGAGCGGGGCCGCCAGCCGCGCCGGCTGCCGCAGCCGCAGCTGTAGCCGACGGCACTGCTCGCGTCCCGCCGGCACGACCAGCCGGGGCCGCAACGCGCGTCGCCGGCGGCGCACGGGTTACGCAGCGCCGAGCAGGTTCGCCCCATCCACGCCGGCGGGCACAGGCACTGGAAGCCCGCCTCGCCACCCTCCAGCGTGGGTACGCACGTGCCGCCGTGGCCGCACGGAAGCTTGGCCTTGCAGGGCTCGGCCAGCACGCAGGTGGGGTCGGCGGCGGAGACAGCGCGCCAGCCAGGCCGCTGTTCGCAGCCGCAGCTGAAGCCGGCAGCTGCAGCCGTGCTGCGCCGGCACGACCAGCCCCGCCCGCACGTGTCCACGGTGCACGGGTCGCGCGGCGTCTCACACGTGCGACCTGTCCAGGCCGGCTGGCACTGGCACGAGAAGGCACCAGGAGCGGCAGGCTGGCACGTGCCGCCGTTGTGGCACGGACTGCCCGACTGACAGGGGTCGGTTACCACACAGCGCGGGTCATCATCCGACGTGGCAGCCCAGCCGGGACGCGCGTTACAGCCGCACGTGAAGCCGGCGCCGGACGTCTCGTCGCGCTGACACTTCCACGTGCCGCCGCATGGGTTGGCCAGTCGGCACGGGTCGCGCGGCTTGTCGCACGTGGCGCCGAGCCAGGCGGCGGTGCACGCGCAGGTGAAGCCGTCCTCGGGTCCGGGTGTGCACGTGCCACCATTGAGGCACGGCTGCCGTGCGGCGCAGACGTCCCGCAGCACGCACTGCGGGTCTTCCTCGGAGCGCGGCGCCCATCCCGGCTTCTCGTCGCAGCCGCACCTGTAGCCGGCGCGCGCGTGCGGGTCGCGGCGGCACGTCCAGCCGTGCGTGCACAGGTCGGCCTGTCGACACGGGTTCCGCGGCGTCTGGCAGCCGCGGCCGCCCCACGCCGGGCCGCAGTGACAGCGGTAGTCGCCGGCCAGGCTCAGACACGTGCCGCCGTGCTGGCACGGCCGGTGCGCGACGCACGGGTCGTGCAGCACGCACGTGGGGTCGACGTCGGAGGCGGGCCGGTAGCCGGGCCTCCTGTCACAGCCGCACGTGTAGCCGGCGGGCGCGACGGCGGCCTCGGAGCATTCCCAGCCGGCGCCGCAGGGGCGGCCGCGGCAGGCGCCGCCGGCCAGCCGCGGCGAGCGCGGCGCCGGCCCGCCGCACGGCCCGTCGACGCACCGGCAGCGCAGCCCCTCCGGCGAGTCGACGCTGCGCTCGCACCGGAGCCCGGCCATGCAGGAGGCACTGTGACACGGGTTCACGGGCTCGTGGCAGGCGGAGCCGCCCCAGGCCGGCCGGCAGCGGCAGTAGCGGAAGCTGCCGACCTGGCCGGGCGGCATGAGCCAGGCGGCGCCAGCCTCGCGGAACAACACAAGGCGGCAAGAAGCCCGGCTGGCCAGCCGCTCCCGGCAGCGCAGCACGTCAGTCGGGCAAGCCACGGCGCGGGTTACCTGCAGCGAGGCGTTGTGGAGGACGTAGAACTGGGCCTTCGGTGTCTTGGGAAACCAATGACTGCAGGAGATCAAGATGCTAAGGAAGATTGCGCCTAATTGAACCCATTTCATGGCGGGTAAAGCATAAACAAAGAAAAAAAGTGAACGTTCATATTGTGCAAACGATATGGTATAAATCAAACGTGATTTGGCGGAGCATGTTTATGAAAGGTTGGAAAAGCATCAGTAGTTACCAGCTGTGAATACTACCTTGAGCACGTGCTTTCTTTAGAAAGCATCCTTCCTGTGTGGTATATATAACAACAGCAAGCTCCTGGGTGACACTGGAAGTGGGCAGTATTGTTCAGCCCATCTGCGCAGAGCATTGTACTTCAGTATTATACATGCCCATTCTCGGATGCATTTCATTCTATGCATTCCAATTTCACCACCACTTTTGGTTGGACGGGACAACATTAAACAGGTAAATAACGCCTTTTAGACGAGAGGTTGAGAGCCCCTGAAGTTTTGCAGACATAACTTAATAATCACCTCACGAACGCTGAAAACTCGCTGAAGCGAAAATCAACGTTGCATGCAAGGTTAATTTTTGTGTGACCAAGTTTTCGGCATTTCTATACATGCTGCAACGTTGGCAGACTCTTTCTTCCATAGGCTGCGAGTAATGACAACATAAAGCAATTTGTGTCCGGGTCATGACTAGTACTTTGCGTCCTTGTGCCTGATAACGCACGATTTCCGTACACGCACTGAGCGTTCTTAAGGATTTGCATGCATTTCTCTGCTGCATCTTATCGTAAGAGATGCTGATATGATTCCATAAATGTCCAATGTAAGACAGAGTCGTACGGTGACATTTTGATCGATAAGATCATTCGTGGTCAAGCCAGGTTAATTCCAACGCCAGGCTTCTCCACCTCCGTCATTCTCCGAAGTAGGAACTGTGTATTAGCCGGCAGCGGAGGCACGCATCCAGCACGTGTGTACTCTGTACCAGAATTCCGCGCTGCTGATCTCAGTCCTCCATCGTCCCGGCTTGACCTATTGCAACCTCCCCGATCATGCCGTGTGTTGCCTGTCCAGGTGAGGAGGATGCCATGTGGGCTCCGACGACGGTGGTGGCTAATGATGCGAAATAGGACGATAACGAGAATGACGGCGGCGGTGAGGCTTGCTAAAAAGGGTGGGATAACACTGAAACGGCTTTGACAAAGCGCTGACGCTGAATCACATGACAAGCTGAGAAGCATGGCACAGAGTCGAGACGACTGCCTCCGGCTATTAAGCCGGCAGATAGTGGAGCTAAGCGAGCGCCACTTCCGGACCCAGGTGCACTCCGAGAGCCAGGCGCCACTGAAGTAGACTGTGTCTGCTGGAAAGGCGATAGTCCATGGTGATTTCGCGCAAAATTTTCATTTGTAGTCGAAAGCGCCGGTGCGGGGTTCCATTAGCATACGACGCGGCGCGCTGTACGCCCGTGGATTGTATAATGACATTAGTGGGGGGGGGGGGGGGGGGGGGGGGGGGCGATCGTGACGCGCCACCAGTGCTGCTGTTGATACCCGGAAGCAGAGGCCACATCACCACGGCGCACACCTCTCTCCACATCGGAGGTTCGGGTCCGCACACCTAGCCTGAAGAAAATATCGATATCGGTGATAGCTGTACGCCACCGGGGGAGGATGCACCCGTTCAGTTGGGAGGGGGATTGGACCGGCTCCCAGGCACCTATGTGTCAGCGGCCGCAAACAGTCTCGCGCAATGTGCCAAAACAGTCTCGCCCAAAACAGCTGCAAACTTAACATTGCACGGCAATGCGTCGCCCAGTGAAACGGTAAGTAGGTCCATGCTGGTAGTTTCTGACTTGGCTTTCATCATTGTTTACCGTCTATCGATCCGTTTGCACCATTGACTACAGGTGAGTGCCGAGGTGTTTTTTTTAGTAAAATCTCACAGCATCTCACTTTATGAAATAACAGCTCTCCAAGTAACCCTTTTACGAGGAGCCTCACCACGAACACCAGCATCATCACCACAGCTAACCTCTGCTTATGATGTTGAGTGGGGCGGGGCGTGGCGTACACGGTGGAGAGAGGTCCGCGCAATAGCAGTAGCAGTGGATGTAGCAGCAGACCGTAGCAGTCGTTAGTAGAGCATGCTGTGTTTGCTCTGCCCGCCGCGACGGAATCGGAGCCGTTCGGGTGGTGGTACCACCAGTGCCTGACCGGATGCCCGCACTGAGCTTATGATCGTGCTTTCTCAGATCGAACTCGCAAGGCAAACATGCGATCCGTCGTTGGTGGTAGTCGTCGATGAGCCTTGGTGGTGGCCGAAGGCTCACTTTGCTGGGTTGGAACGAGATTACTGCGGGATAGAGCCGGCCGAAAGAATGGAGCTGGAAAGCATGCGTAGAAATGTTTAGCTTCCATGATGCTTGTCATGTAAAGCATGGAGGTGTAGCCTGGCGACTATTCCAAACCTTCCTGTTCACCAACTTTTCGTTCTGAGCTATTTTGACCACTGTATAAACAGTCACGTGGTTGACAGGTAACCTGCCTTTTGAATACTAGGGAGTTTTTCAAATTGATATCAAGCATTTAAGACATTCACTTGCGATATTTGGTCGAGGCGAGCAAAGGCAACATAGTGGCTCTTCACTTCGTGCACCGAACACACGAATGCCGTTCAGCATACAGGCACGCTTGAGACGTAAACTTCATGAAATTTACTTGCCGCCAACTATCGGACTGCGCTCAAAGCATCAAGCTTTTTCTGCCTTAAGTGTTTGTTGTGCCCTTTTGAAAGCTTCGTTCCATATATGAAGGGAAGAAACACGCGCGGGAAAGATGAAAGGTCCTCGAAGCTAATGTTAAACCCCACAGGTGCCTCCACATACCATTGAAAACGAAAATCGCATATAACGTGTAACAACAGTTTTAAAATTCCTGTCGTGGCCATCCCAACCAGAAGTCCGGAGCGGTTTAGTGTGATAAGCTGAGCGACCTCTGGCGTAACTCCATGAACAGCACCCGCCTCTCCATCCGCCCCATTTGTTGGCATCATCCACTACAATCTGCGCTAGAGACTGCGACTCTTATAGCCTGAGCAGTAAAAGGCATCGTAAAACAACCCACTCAAACGGAAGCATCACTCATACCACAACGTTATCCAGTGCTGGCGCTGACAGAACATCGCAGCCTTTGCAGAATTACTCTTTTTCGAAGCGTTGCCACAACTGTCGTCCTTGTCTAATAACACGTACGGGAGGGTGCCAGGCGGACGCAGTGAACACGGGACGACCAATGCGCCTGCCCGAAGGCTGACTGACTGGCCGGCAGGTGTCCAGCTGAGCTGATGTCCCAGTCGCGCCCCGGGCGTCATGTGTGCCGCTTCCGGCCACTGACCCTGCCCCGCCAGTGTGCGCAGAAATGGCGTGTGATGGGCGCGATGGAATGGCTGCAGGCCTGCCCGCAGTAATTAAATGGCTGCAGGGCTATCTGCGGAAGGGCGTGATCGGCCAGAAACGGCGCACGGCTGCGACCAACGCCCGCCGACACCGCCCTCCTGCGGGGACCTGCCGCCAGCTAATGGGGCGTGATGCATCAGCTGGCCGGAAATACTCCACACACACACACACACACACACACACACACACACACACACACACACACACACACACACACACACACACACACACACACACACACACACACACACACACACACACACACACACACACACACACACACACACGCACACACGCACGCACGCACGCACGCACGCACGCACGCACGCACGCACGCACGCACGCACGCACGCACGCACGCACACATACCCCGCCGAACCACCGAACAACGCGTGGCTGCGTTGCACAGACCGGTGCTCTGACCAGTTTGCTCTGGTGAGACGACGGCCATGGAGCGCTGCCCTGCTGACACGCTCCTGCTGGCGCACTTGACCCATGACCTGACAACTCGGGTGACCCGGACCCCTGAAGCATGGACGTGCCAGCGGTCGGCGGTGTAGTTGTCGCTGGTCCGGGCTACACTCACCTGTGGAGCAGACGTGAGAGCAGTCGGTGGTGTAGCTGTCGCTGGTCCGGGCTACACTCACCTGTGGGGTAGACGTGAGAGCAGTCGGCGGTGTAGCTGTCACTGGTCCGGCTACACTCACCTGTGGGGTAGACGTGAGAGCAGTCGGCGGTGTAGTTGTTGACGAGATCCAGCTGGGGCAGCTCGATGTTCTCGTCCACCACCAGCGGCGTGTCCTTCTGCCAGACGAACACCAGGTCGTCGGTTGTGTACGATACTGTCGGAGAGATCAAGTCGCGTCAGCACGAGTGAGGGCCGGCCCTAGAGAGCACAAGGTGGTGACTGGTGGTGGCGTGGTGGTGGCGCAACAACATGGTGGTGACTCGTTGACGCCGGGCAAAAGACGAGCGAGGCCGAGGTTGACGGAGGCTGATCTTTTCAGCTTACATGGCATGTAAACCTACTTAGTTATACGGGAAGATCTTGGGTGAATTTATCGTGTGTCGGATGAACTGTTGCCAATAACTAAAAAAGCATGCACGAGACGTAACCAAGAGTAGCCTCGAAGTAAGCTCATGAATGCAACTTCTTGCCCTGCGCGCAGTGGAAACTACATTCGTTTTCCTTTGGTAAGAGCAAGAAGACAACATTTGGCACCCGTAAGTAGCCTAGGCAATTTGTTTTTATGTGTCATAATCGTTGTTCTGTGTGTCTCATGCTAAGTGAGCCCGGCGCCGCCTGGGCTATTTCGCCGACCGTGGTCGTCTGGAGGGAGAAACGCTTCCCAGCGCTACGCATATTAGGCTCTACTCGAAATAGAAAAACTCAGGAGTTAATCGGTACCTCTAAATTATTGTATCCAAAATCATCCAGATGACATTTTTACACGACTGATGATGCCACAGGCTGCGGGTTTTAAAAATCAAGAGGTTACGACGGAATTCAGGGATGTCTGCCGCGCGTTGCAATGGTTGCAATGGTCGCATGAAGCGCTTTACAGCGTCGCTGTACAGCCGATATTTCTTGCATGTTATAAAGACCCGTGATTTTGTCGCGGACAAATGATAGAACGAGCTGTGGTCGATTCTAGTAAAAGTTGGGTTCATTGGATAGCGTTTTTCTGCCGTTCCGTTTCACAGAATCTGTAGTATTGGGTTTGGTAATGTCTGTAGTATTGGGTTTGGCAATGTTTTGCTTAGCTATATTGAATTATTTTTGGCAGATTGGTGGCACCCACTCTGATGGTTAAAAGTTTCTCGGTGAAGAGATCGGGTTAGAGCAAATGCTGGAACTTTAGTGAGCGGAAAACTATACGAATGCATCGCCTGGTGAGGAATAAGTATCTTAACTTAAGGAGCATGTGCCTACGGTCTGCGTTATGTCAAAACGTCCTTCTTGGAGCATCACCTGAGATAAATGTGAGTCATGACACTGGTGACGGTGACCCTGCCTGTGTTTTTTGTTGTTGTTGTTGTTGTCCACCATTGTCTTTGAAATGACTTCCCCATATCCAAACCAATAACAGTTTCAACACAATCCTTTGTTTCAACTCGTATTTACACGTTCGATGTGCATGAAATCTTCGATCGCGTTTTTCAACGTAATTAGCTGACTTAAAATTCAAATTATGACCCAATTTCTCCGAATGTTATGCATCGCTCCAAACCAAGGACGTAAACAAGGTTTCTTGACTTTCAAGCAGCGTCAGGAAATAAACGCCAGCTTTTGGCAGACAAAGCCTGTCCCACTTAGCACACTTTGCGACCCGCTCACGCACACACGCACACACGTTCCCCGCGGTGAGCGAGAACAGGCGGAAAGCTTTGAATGCCGCACCTGAAAATTAATGTCACCCCTTCGTAACTTTGGAACCCCTCTTGCGAGCATCTTGCAGCGCGCCTACCCTGCCCACCGGCACCGGAAGGGGAAAGAGCGACTCCTCAGCGCGACGGCCGGAGCCGGCGTCGCGGCCGGCGCACCGAACTTTTTACCGAAGCCCGAGCGCGAGATCCCCTGCGCCGGCCGACGTGCCCCGGCGTCGGCCGCTAATGATAAATCCATGTGCGGCCAGGGCGGCCCCGACGCCGGCCGGCCGGTAATGGCGCCGCGCCGCCCGATTGTCTCCCCATCTCCCCGGCCCCGGCCCCGGCCCCGGCCCCGGCCCGGCCGCCGATCACGAGCGCCTCCGCCGGCTCCCGGCAGCGGCGCCGGCGGTCCCGCGAACATCGTCTCCAGCTGCGCCAGGAGGGCGAGCGCCGCTGCAGACCGGCGCTGTGGGCGACGGGCGCCGACTGCGCTGGCAGGGACCGCCTCCGACCGCGGGTCCGAAGCTTCGCGGAGGATCTCGTTCTTGCTTGAGAAACGTCTGGCAGACCATGACCCGTTCCCGTTTTGAGCAGGCAGTTCTGGTCCTGTTCAATAGCCGGGTGGCTTGGAAGCCACCCGTGCCTGCGGTCCTTCGCCTATTTGCTGGCTGGAGGTGCAGGCGCTACTGGCGAAAGCCCGCAGGCAGTTTATGTGTGACTACACTGACATTCGCAGACCCGCAGGTCTGCGAATGTCAGTGTATGACCCTCTGTTTATGAGTCATTCCTCAGTGGCAGGGAACCCCCTGCAATCGCGGCAGTGCCTTGCATGACCAGTGCTCTTATTACATTATACGGGCGCTCTGAAAGAATATGATCTTGCTTCGTTTAAGGTCTTTCCGGAAAGAGCGACCGGAGAGTGTCACACTCTCATTTACCTTAAGCGTTCCATGAGACATTTCCATCAGAAGGTCAGAGCATGCGCCTTAAATTCCAACGGTTGACATGATATGGCAGGCATTCGTAGTGCTCATCCCAGTATGTCTCATTAATTCGCAAAGAACCTTCAAATTTTTCCTTCAGTCAAAAACCAGTGATCCTAGGCTACTTTTTGTGATACGCCAAGAAGCCCTGAGTGGGATTATTCTGATGGGTATTCAAAGTGGGTCCATTACAAAAATAAACGTGCCTGAAAGAACAGCCGGTTCAATGCATGGCTTGATGCTTGGCGTATCAAGTTCCTTCTCTGGTTCGTTCAGAATTCTTTGCAATATGCGTCACCATCTTTAAAACCCGTCTGACCTTACCACCACGGCTATAATTTTGGGCACAAAAGCCTTGAAGGCATCTGCCAGTTGTCCCCAACCGGCGGCACCTGCAACCGTCCACGTGCACCTTAGGTGCTTATTGCCGAGTCTTCTCTGTTCAAATGGACCCCCCGGCTCCGGCAGAGACCATATTTACAATTCAGATTCCATATTTACAAGCCAAACCATTTACAAGCCAGAGCTCTTACGGCGTGAAGCGGGCCCTAATGATTGGCAAAGGGACGCCTTCAGGCCTGGTACTGATTCTGCTCTTTAAACAACAGCAGGAACCGGTTGGCCTGGACCACAATCTAGTAAGGATGGGACCGAGATAGATACGGCCGACAGAGCCCCTAAGCCCCCCACCCCCACCCCCACGCCCCTTCCCTTCTGGTCATTACCACCGCACCGGCGTCGGCCGGTGGCCGTAAGCACGTTGGACATAAAGAATGGCCGGCGGCAAGGCCGGGGATAGCGCGCATGTCGAGCAGCCGCTCGGGGAGGCGGCGGAGCGCGAGCGGCGTGCGCCTTGGATGAGCAGCGACAGCCACGACTCGGGCCGCGCAGGGGGCAGCCGGGCGCGCTGCTGGGCACGCCGAGCTGAGCTGGGCCGGACGGGACGGTCAAACGGAGAGGTCAGACAAGGTCAAACTGCATGTCGGTGTACAAAGAAGCCTCAAGACGTCCTCATGCAACATTCTTTACCCTCGAAACTTGTTCTAAGCTAAAAGCCACCGATGTTTGTTCAGATCAGTGACCTTATTCGACCTTCAGAGGACTGCGGTGGGCGAAGCCAAGAAGATTATATTTATTTTGAAGTCTAAATAAGCATGAAGGTTTACGTTAGGCGGTATGTTCCAAAAACAAATACTTAATCTGGATCATTTTAAGTCAGTGACCTCTGACCTCCAGTAAGTCAAACTAAGATATCTGTTGACATCCCTGGGATCAACTTATTCAAAATTAACATAAAACTATCCTGTTAGACAAGATATCCAGGGGAGAAGCAGCTTGGTTTTGACCTCGGTCTGATCTTTATGCCTCACCCAGGTCAATAAAAGTAGACGTTGTCCTAAATTCAATTGGATATCGATTTGCGTAACCTGTTTGGTGGATTTACGAGAAACACTATGCTCATAGATAAGACAGTAGTAATAGCCTTATTCCTCGGAGAAAAACCATGAGAATAGCTTTATAGATGCGTTGATATTTCGGCAACATGCCTTTATCGAAACAAACAGCATATCAGATCTTCTGCTATTTGTTTCGATGGAGGCCTTCTGCGGCAAAATCAACGCATCTATACTTCTATTCTCCTGGTTTTTCTTCGAGGAATAAAGCTACTTCTTTTGTCTCATCTACGGCTAATAACCTAACAAACCGCCTCAGAGAAGCATGGCTTCGTGTAACACTCCATCGTCGCCTCAGATTTAACGATTCCCCAGGAATAGCCTTCGCTGACAGGCAAGGCCTGACTTTGATCTGCCATAGGGTAGAGACCTTGCAAGGTGCACCTAACTTCTCATACCAAAAGATCTGCCATTCCATTGGCTACATACATGCACAGTTTGGTGCGGCTACACCGCGTCGGTCAGGAAATACTCCGGAAAAAACATTCTGGGGTCAACTTGACCCTCCCTCAACCGAGCGTCTGTTAAGTCTGAATTTAAAATAAAGTTATTGTTCAATGATAAAACGAATCAAAACATTCTCACTAAAGGCAAGAACAGCGGTTTTTAAGTACATATCAGGCGCATATCACCAGCCTTTATAGGTTTGTCCGGAATTATTCTCGTCATTGAGAACGCAACATGGAGAGGCCGAACATCAGGAAATAGATCTGAGCAGAGGAGAAAGCCCGGCCGGCAGAGAGCATAGCACCGAGAGATGCGGACGCCGACTGTCGTTGGTGATGAAGGGGAGCAGAAGAGATATCAGGACGGATGATTCTGAAGGCTGTTCGCTGATGGCAGCCAAAAGAGCGATTGACGGGGGCATGATGCTGCGCTGTACGCTGCTTACGTGCTGTTTCGCAGATGGGATCGTGGTGCCACGGTCGGTTGGCAGGGGTCCTACAGCACAGGCTGCTGGATTTTTCTGTCAAGTATATCATTCGTGGACAGTGCAAGATGTCTACACTAGGGGTGTAGTTTCTTATTCAGTTGGGTGGGGGGGGGGGACTCTAGCCTCCCCCCCCCCCCCCCAGCAACTGAAGCTCCAGCCCGCTTAAATTTGAGAAGAAAGTGGCTAAATCCGAGGAAAACCCGCTTTCTGGCGTGTTTTGGGCGCATTTTATGTTCCGCCTAATGTCACCATTTGAACTCCCCCAAACTCTTTTTTTTCAAAAATGCGCCTTTCATACTGTGGATCGTGTTGAAAAAGTCAGCTAGTTTCGTGGTAAAGTAACAGGACCATGACAAAGCCTCTAAGCTGATGTAATGGAGATATCCGGGCTTGGTTTCGACGAGCGCTTGACGGCACCCAGCACCACTCGACATGTTCGCCAGAGCCGGAGATGAATGGCACAGGCGTCGGCCAGCCGCCGTCTCCGCTCAGGCCGGCTCGACGCCGTGTCGGGACCGGAAGTCGTGCGCGTCCGGGTCAGCTGACGGCGTCCGGACGACACCGTCAGCCCTGACACGACCCGTGTCCCCGAACGACACCATCAGCCCTGACACGACCCGTGTCCCCGGACGACACCATCAGCCCTGACACGACCCGTGTCCCCGGACGACACAGTCAGTCCTGACACGACCCGTGTCCCGGACGACACCGTCAGCCCTGACACGACCCGTGTCCCCGGACGACACAGTCAGTCCTGACACGACCCGTGTCCCCGGACGACACCGTCAGCCCTGACACGATCCGTGTCCCCGGACGACACCAACAGCCCTGACACGACCTGTGTCCCCGGACGACACAGTCAGCCCTGACACGACCCGTGTCGCTGGACGACACCATCAGCCCTGACACGACCCGTGTCCCCGGACGACACAGTCAGTCCTGACACGACCCGTGTCCCCGGACGACACCGTCAGCCCTGACAAGACCAATGTCTCCGGACGACACAGTCAGTCCTGACACGACCCGTGTTCCCGGACGACACCGTCAGCCCTGACACGACCCGTGTTCCCGGATGACACCGTCAACCCCGACACGACCAGTGACCCCGGACGACACCGTCAGTCCTGACACGACACGTGTCCCCGGACGACACCGTCAGCCCTGACACGACACGTGTCCCCGGATGACACCGTCAGCCCTGACACGACCCGTGTCGGCGGACGACACACTCAGCCCCGACATGACCCGTGTCCCCGGACGACACTCGACCTCTCAGCCCGACTCTTTTGCGCGCTGGGCTTTCCTGTCTCTACGGGGTTGGCTTGGCACATTGCAAAATGGTCGCTTAGTAGATACGCCACCCAGCTATTATCAGGGTTTTGCGGAAAATCAAGTAATGGTTGATTTTCATATGGAATAAATGGAAATCAAGCTCATGGTTGGCTATCTGAAAGCTTGTTTTGCGCAACGACTTAAGTACCTGAGCTTTGCTATCAAGTGCGCGAGAAACTACAAAAGTGTTTTGGTACAGGTACACAGATGGATAGTTTACCTGTCTGTTCTTGGTCTGCACCACCCACAGCGTTAATCCTACTCATTCTACTGAACAGGCACATTCTTCTAGCTTCACCATCTCCTGCACATTTCAGTGCACCGCATGGCTAATGGACCCCACCCGAGCTGGCCCGTCCCCATTGTCGGCCTGGCACGGCAGGCGGCTCGGTGCCAGCCTGCGGCGGCGGCATCGGTGGGGGTCGCGGCGTGTCGCGCCGGGATTGTATCGGTTCCAGGAGCGGATCATTGCGCAGCAGACCGGTCGGACGGACGGCAGGCGGCCGATGCCAAGCTCCGATGAGCCAGAACGGAGCCTGATGAGAGCTGCGGCCCCGCGGCAGTCCGGCGCGCCTGCGGGCGAGGTCACCTCACGCCGGCGCACTCGGCCTGACGCGGCTGGCGGGCCGTCGCCGACCCCCAGTCGCAGTCCCGATCACGCTGCGGGATGACGGGATTGTTACCAACGGAGCAGTTGACTCGTTTCGTTTGCTTCTGCCCGCCGGTTCAGCCCCGCCCCACCTCCCGTCGTCAACACTCCGTGTGTCTTCCGTTTTGCCACCCCTCCAGCGGCGGCGGCCAGCGCACCCGCGACAGCGCGCACCGTCACTGGCGCGAGAGCGCCGCGCCTGCTTGCCTCGGCAAGTGTGTGGACAGTATTTACACGGGGTATCGTCATCCCATCAGCCGTGGGGCGCGGCGCAGCGGGACTCCATCCGTCAGCGCTGTCAGCTCTATCACTGCCCTCCGCCCCTCCCCGTCCGACGGCGGAGGAGCCATCGGGCCGACGACGACGGCGGCGACGGACGCATCCATCTCGACGCTCAATGATCGCGCGGCGCACGGTTCATGCTTTGTCATGACGCCGGTGGGCGATTGCATCGAACGCGCACGCTGGGCGCGCCGCGCCGCACCGACCGCGCCCAGCCGTGCTGCCGCCGGCCGGAAGGGAATGACCGGCGGGATGGCCTATCACCGCAATAATGGAGGCGCTGGAAACCTTGAAATGTGCTGTCTGAGCTCTGAGCACTGCACTGACCGGGACGGGTCACGTGGCATGGGCATCGCATGAACCAGCGGCCATGTCGAACGGGCTGTGATTGGAGCGGGAGAAGCAATGGTTTCCGTTGTTCCGTTGTTCCACTGAGATTAGGCCAGCTGTGTGTTAAAATAAAGGATTTCGGGAGTAAAATAGCATCCTTGACGGATCAGTTATGTGTTTTATAATGTTTGCAACACTCTAGTTTGTCAAAGTCCTTGTGTAATAAAAGCTACGAAAGTTTGAAACGTCCTGTTTAAAGAAAAACGAGACGCAAATGTCAGGCTATCTTCTCCCAAATTCAACGAAACGTTATGCTAGAGCTTTATTTTACCCCTATGGCTCCCTTTTCTCCCCTTAATAGTGTTTAACAGCGCCTCCTTTCGAAGTGCACTTAAGCTTCGGGAAACGGAGAATCGCATTGTCTATAGTCATGCACTGGTTCAAACTTCAACCAATGCGCTTCTCGGTAACTGGCCCTTGTCGCGCGCTTGCCAATCGCAGGCGTTCACTTGCACTGACGTTCACTCATTCATAACAGAAGAGGTGCTACTTTTAAGCTCGCAGGCCCACAATGAGCGGGTTAAAACAGCTCGAAAACCTTTAACCCGTAACAGCTGTCAACGGCCCTCAGTAGATTCCGTTCACGTCACGATTCACGTCACGACGGTTGAGACAACCAGGGGTGAAAAGGCTACCGATTTGCAGCATATGATCGGCGACAAAAAAACTTCTGCATGCTTTTTGGTGACAAAATTGCGAAGATCGAAATACCTTACAACAGGTTTGGCTTAGCATTTGACAGATTTGACATTGACGCCTCACTGCATGAACAGGTTAAGCCATAAAATGCCTCCAAACATAGCAGATTTAAGCAGCATAGCTTCAGCAGGTGACATAAACATACTACAAACTAAACCACATCAGTGCTGACATCACAGATTAGCGGTCAGTGTTTTTTTCTTCACTGGCCCTGAGATCAGTGCTTTTCACAGTTTTTCGGTCAAGATTCACGCCACAAACAAAGCAGTGTGACATACCAAATAACTAGGTTCATTACATACTAGTCATAAAAAATATGACCGGCCTCAGCATCTAACGACGAACGTGACAAGTCTGTTACGCGGCGTTTTAAATCCCCGTGTTAATTCAGACTGCTGGCTTCGAATGCTCACCACGCGGCTGGGGTATGGGTTCAGTGCAAGCCTGTGTGCTGCCGTCGCTTATGTTCTTGTCGTGCAAAGCTAACCGGCTTCAGTAGAGTCGCTTAGCTATTTAAGCATCTACCACGGAGGGCGTCCCTGGTAGTGGTGTTAGAAACCCCTGCCAATCTGGGAGGCTCGTTGTTCGTGTACATCCGAACTGTATCTTGAGAGGTCAACGGAGGACGTTTAAGTGATGCATTTCATGGATTCATCCGAGGTTTCCTGCTGCTGAAAGAAACAGCGGTTTTGGGTAAGAGAAAACCTTGCACGCTCCCTGCCTCACTGCAGACTTCAACGATCTAACCGGTTGACAGGTGCGAGATAAAACGCATTTTATTGTCATTACATTGTAAATTGAGCTAAATAAGGGTCATACAGACGTTCATAAATGTCTTGTGCGTTTTCTGATATCAAGATTATATGAATTTCATACTACATTTAGTTGAGAGAAATGCTCCACGTTTCAAAATATTAAAACAGGCATCAGCCTGCTATGAAATAAGCTCACTTATAGCTTTTGGTATGCTTTGAAGTGGAAAAAACTGCTGCAGACAACGCAATTTCTCTATTTAAAAAATATGCAAATACGTTATTATTTGATAGCGTGATCATACCTTGCATAACACTGAAAGCCAATTGACGGCCGCAAAACCTGGAAATAATGCCGACGAACACCAATTATCAGCGACTCTGCAATTATCTTTGCATTGGCCTTGATCACCGCATGGCCAATTTGATGGCAGGATTTAAATGACGTCATTATGGCGTCATGGATGCCTGGTTGATCTTGAAATAGTGTGCACGAAGAAGTCTGCACATATTCGTGGCCATGTAGCTCAGAAACTAGGGGAGTTTAGGGACAGGGCTATGAACTGCGCAGAATGATCTTCAAGATGGCCACTTGGTTCAAAACCCCATACACAGGTAGAAAACTCCCTTTAACACTCAAATGCTTTCCGGGCGTCATTTTCTACATTGCACTTGTTACCTGTGCATCTGTCTGTCCGTTTGCAGTTCTATAGCCAGCAGCACAGCGCGGAAGCCGCAATGATTGCCGTCAAGGTTGCGCATGAAACGGGTTCAACCTTCGTGACGACACGCAACATAAATTCACGCCCGCCCGACATCCGTATCAGTCACAGCCCCTGCGGCAGTGAGGTATGCGCTGGCGCTTAGCAGGGAGTCATTTTTCGTCTACTTGGGGGAAACATTTCCGATTAGGCGCCTGTTTATCTCAGATGTACTTGACATTTTTTTAGGCGCGGGCCAACGTTACATTGTCAGCGGTGGAGCTACCAATCCCGGCAGCGTCGCCTCTTCATGCAGTAAAACAATCGGGAACCACTTGTTGATGCTATATGTGTGTGCCACAGCTGCAAATCTAATCGTTTTATGGTCTTGCTCTTCCATTTCTCTGAGTTATTAGCCTGCCTCCGCCTCGTTCAGTGACTCAACGAAATAAAGGCATTCAACTATGCAATTATAACAATGAGCTTCTTTACGTTACCACCGATTGTAGACCTTGAACCATTTTAGATGCCAAGTATGGGATGAGTTTTGAGTAAATAAATCGTATCAATGAAAGGAAAATGTTTGAAACACGATGCCTGGTCAATAGTACTGCATTGCTCTAATTCCCTACCGACTCAGATGTTATGACAGTATATTTGACCCAGAAAACAGTGAACATGCTGTCATGGGCGCAAAATGACGTCAGCGATGTGACGCGCATGGCTAGCAGCATTGACACTGCATCCCATTCATCTGACAATAACAACCATCGATGACCATTCTGGTTCCGATTCTGATTCTGGTTCATTCTGGAACATGGATCATTCATGCGAGAGTTTGGCGTTAGCAGGTGACTCACGCTGACTAGGCGTCCGCCGAGGGTCCTTCTGATCAAAGCTTCACCCAGCAGAACACACATGACCTGGTGACCTGGACTGCACGGCATTACCAGGGGTGGACCCTTGCGGTTTTCACTGGGGGGGGGGGGGGGGGGGCGAACCCATGACTCTGGCCCATGCTGTTTCCAAGACGCATTTCTTCACAAATTTCGTCCACTTCACTCTGCGGTCATAATGTGGACTTAATATAAGAAAGTCCTTCGGCTCCTGGTTTTTCGTATCATGAGCTCAAAATTCTGTCATTAAGTTGACGACCTCGATATACCACAAGGTTGGTTAAACAGCATTGCAGTGCTTAACAACGAGCATATTGACGGTACTCAATATTACGAGTTGCGCTGATCCTGAAGAGCTCATCTCTTGAGGATGAGCGCGGAACGGCAGGTGGCCGTTTGTATTTTATTAATGCTTCTTCATAAACGCCTCATAGCTTCTGGAAATTTAAAGTGTGGTTTTGCATCCCGTTTTGATTCAAACACGGGCCACTTGCTTGAGAAGAATTAACAAACATTTGGTTACAGCACCTGCCTGTCATAGTGGACGCCGTACGTGCACATAAATGGCACCACTTCAAGGCCGCTCCAGGAGGCTACGGGAGGGCGGCGATTTTAAATGGAAGTCGGGCTCCTCCCGGAAGTACCAGCCGCTGATGCTAAAGAAGATACTTGATCGAATGACAGGATTGCACTGTTCCAGTTCTGTATAAATTTAATGGTCTTATTCTGCCTGTAATCGAACAATGCAGACAAGGGTGTTGCTGAGGGCAGGTGGGAGAAGGCATGGGGCTTTGCCCCCATCCCTAGGGCCACTCATGAGCCAGCCCCTAGGCTCAAACCAAAACCTCACTTCGAAATCACATAGCCTTCATTTCCAATAGGCGCCAAACTTCAGGGACATCGCAAAGGGTCCCAAATGTTCATGCTAGGGAGGCACCAAAACTCAGGTGCACTATACTACATGTGTCTAGTCCGTTTGACAAAATTATAGATTGGCCCATGCGGAAGAGGAGCACTGAAACAATTATTTCCAGAGGGCACCACGAACGGCCGCAAATCTTCATTCTTAAGCGGCACAAAAAAGCTGTGCATCTCACCCTGAACGAAATACTGGAAAGTTCCACAGATGAGGTGCACAAAAACCTATTTGTCGAGGCACCATGACCTTGATTCTCCAAAATGGTTTCTCTGCGTTTCACCACGACGAAGGTCCTGTTTGGCCGGTTCTTGGATGCTTGACGACGTGGACCAACATTTTTTGTTCTAGGGAATCATAACCTCTATTTGCCAGAGACGCCCAATTCCAGTGTCCTTAAAGGGCACCAATATATGCATGTTTGATAGGCAACAAATTTCAGGGGACATTGCAATTCCTGTGGTGCTCCATTGACAAAACCGTGAATCGGCCCATTCCGTGAAGTGACACCAAACCTTCATTTCGTAGCATCCAAACGTTTATTCAATATAACGGACTAGTTCAAGCGGGCCATTGAAAGGGTCGCGAAACTTTCATTTCAAGGGACACTGTGATTACGTTGCTTTCCATCCTGACCAGATTCCGAATGGACCTCTTCCCCAGAGAGGCACCACAACATTTTCATTGCAGGTTATCAAAAACATTATTTAAGCAGGCACCCAATTTAAGGGGCACAACATTGGGTCCCAAAAGGTCTTTTTTGAAGGGACAATAAAGTTCAGACGCACCACAATGCTCGTATCTCCCATGCGAGAAATCCGGGATCGGCCCATTCGGCGATAGGTCATGAAAAGTTGTATTTTAAGGCACCATGAGGCACCAAGCAGGCACCAAATTTAAACGAGTCATTTCAAGGGCCCCAGTATCTTCATTCTCAAAGGACACCAAAATTAGAGGCTGCGCAACTTCTGTGCCTCCAACACTGACGACATCCTACTTCAGACCTCTCGTCGAAGACATACCCGATGCCTTCATTTCGGGCATCACGACCTTTATTTTGAAGGGGCATCAACCTCTAGGGGGGCGCCACAAGAGCCTCATGGCCCTTTAATTTCATGTGGCGTCAAACTCCAAAGGGGACACAATTGCCCCATTGTCTACTTTCACTAGCAACCAAGGGCGCCACTATCGGTGGGACAGGGGCACGTGATCTAAGTTAGGTTTTTAGGTCCCGAGTCCCCGAGGAGCCCTTTGGGCCCCGGGGGTACGACAATCAAGTGTCCGATCGAAGGGTCCGAAGGACAGGCCGGGGGGATGAAAGGACCTCAGCCAGTAGGCAATACCAAACACTTTGTCCCGCACCGGTCTTGGCCCTGGGGCTTCTCCCAAGTCGGGGTGGGACCGGGCCTGCAAATGCTTATCCAAAAAGATTGTGCATTGGTCAGGCCCATGTGCTCATCAGGGTCTCACAGAGCCCAAAATGGGGCCTGTGTTGGGCACACTTGCTGAACCGGGATAAAAAGCGGTACCTCGAATGTCAATAGCCTCTTGCGTTGGTCAGGACCCACTTGCCAATGATAGGAGACGTCAGAAATGATGATGCAACGATCTGCACTCGCAATGAGACAGTATCTGTGCCACTCAGAGGTCACGGGACCGAACGAGGGCCCTCCGCGCCGTTTCAACCAGGAGGCAGGGGCCGATGAGCCGAATTGGTGTCTCGCCGCCAATTAGGCATTGGACTAACTGTGCAGGTAATATATTATTTTGCGTCATTGACGTGTTCCTACGTCGATCCTGTGTCAGATGCTGAGGTCAGAGGGCCTGCCGCATTAGGGGTGGGGTCGGGGTGCCCTCGCCCGGATCGTCCAGGGCACCCCGGTCCCCTTGTCGCCAGAATAGCAGTTGCTAGTTGCCCCGGGCTGGGATGAAACGGATCAGCTCCTGACCAGTGCAATGCATCTATGTGATTTCGAAACAAATTCCCAGAACAGAATTAGCAGTTACAGTATCACAGGCAACCGAGCATTACGCTATTGCGTCATGAGTTCGTAGTGCTGTACATGCTAAAGCAATCTGAAAATACGTAGGCAGCACAATTGTATACGAAATGTGTACGCATCACATATTGTGTACTTCGTTTGTTATTGTTTTTTGCTTATCAAACTAGTAATTATTGTATATGCATATAGCGTATTTTGCTACAACAAAGGCTATGTTCTACAACAAATATATTAAAGTTCGAATGCACTACGCTCTTACGTGCCGAGGGCGCAGTACACCTACTATTCGTGTTTCTAACATCTAGAATTCATATCGTTTAGGCATTGCTCGTGTCAGATTCCTCAAGAAAAACGCAAGAAATTTTCGTACTCTTTCAAGATACTCAAAATATGCAGCACAAAATTTGACTACTCCCATGTCAACGACACAAAATATGTTACTCATAACGCAGGAAGCTGGCAGCATGTTTTACTTTAAGACAGAACATCGCGTCAAAAGTCTACGAATTTTGATAGATTCGCCGCTTTCTGTTACCACAACTAACTTTAATATTCGTGTCATGACATGTCACTCGTTCTTGTTTCTATATTTAACCATTCACCACGGGGTGTCATTCTCCGCGATGCCCGCCCTTCCTTCCAAGATGAGAGGCAGGCGCCGCCGTGTAATCTTAGAAGCCTCGTAAAGCCCCAATGACGCTCAAACATTCACTGTGAGGTTAGATCGTGAGACCCTACACAATCTTAAATTAGCTTTGCTTCAAAGAAATCCAGGAGTATCGGGAGCCAAGTTCCACATTGTGTAGCCGAACAAAATATAGCGGAGGTATAGCCAAATATTGGCGCAGCCCAACGTTGGGGGGGGGGGGGGTGCGGCCAAACAAAAGAGGTCCCGCTCAACTTGGGGGGGGGGGGGCTTGGCCCCAAATACATATTAAGTTCCACCCCTGGGCATTCCGCGCTTACCAGGATTGTGATCAGGCAGCACAGCTACAGCATCAGTGGACTTGACAGCATCTGCCGCAGCCTGAAGAACCTGCGTCAGCTTTCAAGTCTTCTGCAAGATGTACGGCGCCTAAATCCGAGAAATCCTTACTTGTGCACCTGCCAAAGCTTCTCCTCTGGCAGTGGCTGCTCAGAGCGAGCCTGATATTCGCGAATGAGCTCTCTCACACATCTTGACAAGCACGCGACGGAGATGAAGAACTCTGTCAGTTCCAGGTGCTGCAAATCAACTCCCGGGCCGATGGATACCAGGAGATGATCGACTAGGAGCGAGGAATGATCGCAGAGCCATCCCGGACCGGAACCCTGTCAGGGGGCACAGTCGGAAGAGACAGGAAGAGAGCTTTGTGTGCGTGGCTCGTAACACTGAGAAACCATGCGATCGATGACATCAAAAGTTGATTTTCGGCCACCGCGCTAATGGCATGTAGTTGTGGCACGTGTACGCCGGCATCAGTAAGATTTACCTAAGCCTATGGAAGTAATGGTACTGCAGCATATAATTTACCTGATCTAATTTAGTTTGAGTGCCACGTTTAATCAATCTCACAAAACCAACTGTTCTCGCAGTCCTGAAACTGTGACATTCCGCAATATAAATTTGTTTAAAAAAACGGTTTTCTGTACGCAAGGACATAAAGCCATCAGAATGCACCAAGATGAGACGGTTTCACCAATGGTGCTTACTACTAATATAAGTAACTACTTTCACCGCGTAAATAGCTAGTGTGCAGGCCAATCTATATAGTGTGCAATTTTGATCACCGCGGGGTAGCTCCAGCTTGCTTTACGTGGAAAATTTGTGGTAGCTCTTACATTCCTCTCTCTGTATTTCTCCGGTATGACCTTTTGGACCTGTTCTTGACACCGGCATAACTCGACTCGGCATGCCAGTGATGCACGGCATACGGCATACGGCATACGGCATGCCAGTGGTTGTCGCGTTGAAAAGAAAACTGATCATTTGGGCGGACAGCTTCGTGGATTTCTTGGCACTGCGTCAGCGCTTGTTGGCACTCAGACACAGGGAACCGACACCATTGAAACGACTTGGTATTTATGTGACAATGTTCCAAACGTCCTCTCGGTAGTAACGTCCTACAGGGATCATCTCACCTTTATGTACTTTTCACTTATTGTTAGATCGGACGCGTACGAGTTGATAAGCAATACCAGTTTTCTGGAAATCCTTACGAAAACCTCAGAGTTTTTATCTGAAATTGCCGTCTCTGCGGGAGAAAACTCATTTGAGACCCTGCTAACCATTATGAAAATGATACATTTTATCTGCCGTCTTGCAGTGTCTGTGATCTGTACTGTTTGCAACACCCAAAGGTCCAAAGGTGCCAAAATGTCCGTGCAATACATCCTGAAAAGCTTGAAACACTCTGTTTAGCCAAAAAGATAAGGCCATTATCATGAACATAAAGCCATTATCCCGCGAATTCAAAGAAACGTAATACTATGGCTTTAATTTCTCCCATATGGCGTTTACCACAGTGGCTCTTTTCGCGGTGCAAGTTTGGCTTTGGGAATGGGGGCATCACATGGCCAATAATGACGCGCTGGTTCAAACTGCAAGCAGTGCGTCTCTCGGTAGAGACCCTTGCCGTCCGATAGACCAATCACAAACGTTCCTTTGTTCGCACTAGTAGAGGTGCGCACGGCGGTTGTCATGACGGCCGTGGTCGCGACTTCGGTGAAGAGGCGTAATGCTGTCACAAAGCGTTGATAACGTTGGTTTGAGGTTCCACTAGAGCATGTTTTTGAAATATTCCCTAAAGGTGGAACACTCCCCTTGAGCTACGAAATTGTCAAAAGTGGCGTTATCAGATCGTTCGTTGTTAGATTACCACTGCATTCATTTTCATCCACGCGTCTAGTTACATATCTCAGCAGATAGGAGTGGATGTCTGCGATTAGCGGGTGCTGCGCCGTACCACAACATATGACTTTCACAGACCTTGCAGTCTAAGCCAGTGGCGGAACTAGCCGACCTTTTGCGGTCGTGCCCCACCTCCTCTCCCTAGAAGCAACATTATAGCGAATTAACTTTGCAACAATCTGCAATGATATCCTCGATATGCGTATATGTTGAGGAGACAAATTTGTTATTAGTGGTTATTACATTTAAGACGTCCGTGGGGCTTTTGAACATAAAAATGACCCATCGATGCATGCGAAAAAGATCTTGAGGCCATAACGGTCCTCGCATGTAAAAGAGGCCCTCTATAGCTACGAAATAGGCCCTTGTGCCTGGAAAGGATCCTATGACCCGATCCCCCCCCCCCCCCCTGGTCGAAATCTGGGCAACGGCCGTGGTCTAAGCATTCTAGCTTTCCTCCTGCCACTCCATGATGTGTGCCCAACAAACCCATGCACTTTTACCGTCACAACATGTTGCATGCAATGTAGTTTTTGCATATGTTATCCAGTCCTAAAACGCTGACATTACCAACGTCATGGCCTTTTCACTGAAATCGCATGTCACCTCCATTCAGCATGTTTTCATCTCATGCTAGATAGGAAGTTCTGGATTCCCTGTTGCCCCTCCCTCCATTTTCTTCACTTACACTGCAAATCTCCCAACCTCACATTAAAGACCATAATGGCGTGTATGCCATGAAGCACTCCGCGCTACATGGCGTACACGCCATTATTACATCTTGCGCACATGCTCCCCTCTCTGTTTCTTCACCCTTTACTCGGGTCTATAAATTACTATCCACGCCCTACCTTACCACAATCCTCTTGAGACGCGATTACCTGCAACTGCAGCGCCAGACGTGCAGGCGCGACCAGGCCAAGGCCCAGACCCAGACCCAGGCACAGGCACAGGCACAGTGCTTATTGCGGCACATCCCAACGGCTCACCAAACGCTGCAAGCGTCTCACAGCAAACGACAGCGAGAACAGAACAGCAACACCGGAAGCAGCGCCACACACATGAGTCGGTACCTCAGCGAGCCTGCAGACGGCACGGGGTACGACGTCGCCGGCCAATACGACACACGGCCGGCGGTGCCGTCGCAGGGTCAGCAGTGGCGGGAAGGTGACAGTTCTGCTGCATGCCCTCCGCTGCCGCTCTGGCTGCTCGGGTTGGCAGCATTCAAAAGAAGAATCCTCAGATTGTGATGGTATCATTTCCTGCTTGTTTTTACACGAGAAGTCCCTGTTTCTGTTCTGTCGCATAGTTTTTGGCAGCGACTATTCAAAGTATTTATTTCTTTGTCTGAAATGATCCAAAAATATTTAGTCATTAGAAGAGTAGTGATCAATGGAAATTATCTTTAGTCCGTTCTAAAAGTTTGAGGTTTATGAGCCACGGAATCAAATGAGAAATTTTGATCACATTGAGCCCGGATGTTAGTTGAACGTGGTAATTGCGGACGCGAATGCCTTTCCAGTCGTTCAAAATGTATCCCTCGTCGTGGACTTGACCTTTCAGTATGAAAGATGCTGGGGCGAGTAAATATTTTTGGGAAACTATACGCTCTTTTTGCGGAATTATACAGGCAACAGCTACACGAGTTTTTCTAACTTCTTTTCTCCCGGTGCACAACTTCGTCTATCGGACTTATCCATGCCAGTCGGATCACGAACTACGTAGCTTTCTAGTGAGGAATGCGTCTCAACATAACTTTCACTGAGGAGCCGCAGAAATGTGCGACTGAGGAAATGATTTCAGATGCTGGAAATACATTTTCTTCTTATTTTACGCCTCATTAGCAGCTATTACAGACTTGAATAACCATTGTGCATCACGCATCAACCAATATCCACCACTGAGCATCAGTAACTAAATCGGAACTAGTGCAGCGATTTGGTTTAGCCTTGAACGGTTTTCACAAACACAGCAAAAATGTATGGTTACAAATTTAAGGTGGATATTTACATAAAACGTTTGGGTTAAAAGGCATAGCTTTGCTAGATTTTCTTCCCTTGAGGAGGGCATATTTTACAAAGGACGCATATCCAACGGATCCCCGCCTAGGTAACACACAGTTCCCACCTGAATATGTTGAGCTAGGCAGCAAGCACAGAAAAAGATGTTTTTGGCTCAGTTGTGCACTTAATAACCCTGAACGTGTCGATACAGTTCCAGGTTATGACATGGATGGGGCAGCGACCAATTTTGACAGCCTGTTGTTGCAGGTTTCTATCCTGAATTTTAAGAAGGTTTCCATTGCGTATGTGGAGCTAGAAGACTGCCAAGTAGGATGTCAAGTAACATAAACCTCAACTGATCATTTGACAAGGTTCTGAAAATATTCACGAATCGAGCAGATCATTTGCTCCTAAATGGCGAGCAAAGAGCTATGCACGATATTTTCCCTCTTGTCTAGCCTATCACCATGTGCTATAGGTTAAAAAGTCCCTACCCCTGACGGGCAAGCTACTGCTGATCCCACCAGTGACATTGTTTGAAAAAACCTCGGCGTCAGGGTGACGATGGGCCGGAAGCGCATCTGCCGCTTGCAGGGCTCGGGTCACTCTGACTGGCACGCCCCAGCGGGGCGCTTCCGGCCCCAGGCGGGGACTGGCCCGCGGCAAAAAACGCCCAGTGGTCCGGCGATGACTCGGCATGGGAGGAGTCAACGGCATAAAATGGGCCACCATCCGCACCACCAGCGTCACTGCTGGCGCCATGGCGTCCCTCGTCCGCCCGCCGTGCTGCTGCTCGTGCTCGCCGCGCTCTGCGAGGCACGCCGTAAGCGCCGTCGCGTCCGCCACCCTCTCGCTGCGGACCGAGCTAGCATAGTTGGCTCGCCCCTCGCTGCTGGTTCTGGTCCCGCGCGTCAGCCAAGCTGGCCTAGCGGCCGAATCAACCGTATCCTCACGAGTTTAAGTTTTTTCTTCTTCAAATAGTAATGCATGATGACTAGGCTGCACGTCTGATCATATTTTTTTCTGGGAAACACGGGATAAATAGACTACGTATTAGGTTGACTGTTTTGGAAAATTGCTCCAGAAATAGAGCCATTTTGGGGCAGATTAATGGTCAATGTCTTACTATGTCATTATCATGATGTCCAACAATCGTCTATTCTTTATGTGCGTCTTTTCGTTGCACCTTGGGTGAAATCGTAACGCCAACTTCCCCCTTTCCTTTCGGTATAGATAAACCCGAACTCTGTGAGCCATATCATCGTTCCTGGGCGTCCTCTCCGGCACCAAGCGTTATGCTAAGACCATGAACCCTGTCCGCTTAATACCATCACGTCTACAAACGTATGCGTTGCGTTAGCCTCCAATGCCTCCCCCTATTGACCAGCGTTACACATCAGCTGCACTTATCGGCGTCACCGTCATCGCCGGCCTAGGTGGTCGCACCCAGCGATCCCTGACGGGGCTGAACTCGCCCACCGTTCTCTGGCGTGTGGCGATCCGGGCAGTTCTTCAGCCGTCGTTACCAACCCCGTCAGGGTGGCGGCAGGCGCAGGCTTGGCGAGAACAACGGCATGGGCATGGAAGGCAAGGGCATGGATTTCGACCTGGAGGCTGTCGGCTGCGTCCCTGAACGACTTCAACGCGTTCGACATGAGCGCCTGCAACGCGACATCGCAGGCTGCCGGCACCGGCATGAAGGTCTGCTGCAGTGTTTGGCTGAAGAGGTGAGGCCGTTGCTCCTAGGCCTGGTGATCGACGTCGCCGGCCAGGCGTCGTGAGGTAGGCAGTCCCCTGCTTCAGCGGTTGAACGATCTTCGAGTGGCGTGTCTTGGCGATGGTCTGTGCCCAGGTGATACGCTGTGAGTCACCGAAGCGAAAGGTATTCGCGTTTGGATAGCCCGGGCTGATTGAAAGTTGACAAGGGCCCACCGGTGAATCATTGCTAAAAAGGACCTTTCTGCAGCTGCGAAAAGAATGTTAGGCTAGTGATTTTGAAGTTTCCTTGCACGCTGCACTGACCGTGCAGTTGCACAAGCCGAACTGTGCGAGCTTCCCATGGTCTGCAGGTGACAGAGGTGTCGTCGATTTGTGAGTGCAGGAAGGCAAGCGGATTATGACTACCTTCCCTTGGTTATGCTACCAAGCGACGCTTGTGTAGTTACTCCTGCAAAGCGTTTCCCACAACATGGGCAAGACATCTCAGCGCTCCACTGTCGTCATGTGTGAGCTCGGGTGCCGTTCATCCGCGACCCATTGCCCGGGGTTTCAATGCTGATCGACTGTTGCCCGGTGTTCCAATGCTGATCGACTGGCGAACACTTGTGAGCTCGTCTTGACATTCGTCCAAACGCCGTCCGTCCTTGGCCGGTGGCGGCTCCCGACGGTCGACGGGGTGAGGGGACAAGACTATCATTCCCTCTATTGAGCTCTGCCTTCGTCTGATCTCTGCCTCTGCCTGACCTCTGCCTCTGTCTGACCTCTGCCTCTGTCTGACCTCGCCTCTGTCTGACCTCCGACCTCGTGGGACTCGTGTCTCGGTATGAATACTATTGCCTCTCGTTTCAGCCTTAACCTTGTGGACGACCAGGGCCTGAGCGACAGCGGCCGGGACGAGCTGCTGGACTCGCTCTCGGACGACGAGCAGTGGCAGGAGGAGCAGCGCCAGCATCTAGAGCTATGCGAGGAGATGATGAGCGCCAACCTAACAGTGGAGCAGCAGGGCGTCTACATCATGGCCTGCTGGTACAGCCTCAGCACCTTCGAGTGCAAGCGGTCGAAGATGGAGGAGCTCGGTGCGTCCGTGGATGCCGAGAACGGCGGCGATGTGGGCCAGGCGCTCGTCTTCATGGCCGAGGGCCGCTGCCTCAAAGGCCTGATTAGAGACAGCAAGGAAGCGTTCAAAACCTGCAAGGGTGAGGTTGGTCTGGACTTTGGCGTACTTAAAGACGGTTTCGAGTACGCTGCCAGCTACCTGTCGGCCATCCAGAGCGGCGACAACAACGTGGGGCCACCATCCGCCGACAGCGTGGACGCCGTTAACAACCAGTTGGAGCTGATGACGCAAGCAATCAACTGCACCATGCAGGCACTCGGCGAAGCTGACGGCAACGAGGTGAACTTTGACACGATGCGCGCCAACCTGGATGCCATAGAAGCGCCAGAGTGGATGAAGCGGACGGGCCAGGCCATCCTAGACGAGTGCGCCGGCCAGGAGGACACCAGCGTGACCGGCGTCCTCACTTGCTGGCACATGTCCGCCGCCTACGCTTGCAGCTCGGTCAAGGCGCACGGACTGGCCCTCATGGAGCCCGGCCAGCGGCCCGGCCGCGGCGGTGGACGCAGGCGGGGCGGCCGACGCGGCGGACGCGGACGCGGCGGCGGACGCAACGGACGCAGACGCGGCGGAAATGGTGGCGGCCGGAACAACCGCCGCCGCAACAGGAATCAAGGTTAGACACCGGCTCTGGCATCCCGTGCCACGCCACGCCATCCGCCAACTACCGTGGATGCAGCAGTCCACCGACCGACCGACAACTACCGACAAAGCCCTGCGTGCACCATTGTTGCTGTCCTCGCGCCTCCGCGCGCTCACTGATTGCGGCATTACGACTGGATGATGCACTATAGCTTATGACGTGATCAATGTACTATTCTATCAAACAAGACGGCTGCACCCATGCTTCGACTGCTCTCTGGAATCACATTTAATAAAATTGCATCGTATCAACTACCTTCACGCTCTTGTCACGCGTGCCAAAGGAAACGAAAACATTGCTAATGAATCTGACATGCCAGCCAGACCAGACTACGTTTATTCATCCAGGTAACTAGTCAAGCAACTTGTGTGACGTGGAAAGAGTGAGATAATACCAGTGGTATTATCACCATTATCACTATGTGCCGAAACAGGTGGGGCCAGAGGCATAGGCGCAGCCGAGAGCATGGAAGGCCGCCTTCCCCACCTTTCAGGTCCTTATTTTTGGCATATTAGCACCCTAGATGGCTCCTGACAGCAGTGACGTAGCCACAGAGGAGCTTTTGGAGTACCGCCCCTCTCGTTCCTCTTCTGAGCGTAGCGGGGCCTCCTGGGGCCGAGTATTTCAGTTTTTTGTAATTTATGACGCCCATAAGGATCCTTAAATATAAAAGCGGGTCGTCAATGCATTTAGATCGGATCCCAAGCCTAAACAGGTCCAATGCATCAGCGGTGCAGCCAGAGGGTCGTATGGGCCGCATTCCGCGACCCTACGAAACATGAAACGGCGGCAACGGTAGCGGTTTTTAACATAACCGGTTCAATTTTTTTTTTTGGTGAATATTATATGGTTTGATCGGTTTACACCCTCATTATTAGCCCCGTCCGAAGAAAAATCCGCTAAAAAGTAATTTGTCTCTAGGACATTTTACCATGGGACACTCAAAAAGTCGTTTGAAAGCAATTGGCCATGCATGTTATCAATAGCATAAAAGCAAGCTGCACGTAAACCAAATCTGAAAACTGGGTGGAGCAATTAACATTTTTGTCTCTCTCTACCTTGTCAAATAGCGGGTGTGGGGGGGACATAGACTACCCGCCCCCCCCCCCTGTTTCTACGCCCATGTCGCATGGGGCGTGTTAATATGAAGATGCACCGTAATTTTTACCATGAGAGGAACTGTCGAGTCGGTTTGTGCCGGTGGCTCATCTTTAATATTGATACCCTTCATTTGACGCGCCCTGCGAAAAGACTTGTAAATGGGGGGAGGCCTCTGAAGAATCGCCTTATATTAATATTTTCCGCATTGTAATCTCAGACAACAGCAGCCGGAGGGAACTTCAGCCGGTTCCGTTTCGTCAGTGTCCACAACAGCCTCACGATCCTTTCCGCGCATACCCGGGGTAGGGGGGTGGGTACGCGGCTCCTCCAAACCCGGGTCCTGCCCCCAGCCCCCCCCCCCCCCCCGGCGTCCGCCGGAGCGCACGTCAGCCGACCTGCGTCAGAGGCGTCACTACGCACTAGCAGCCGGAGGAGCTCGAAACGATCTATTACGGCGGCCTTACATTGATGCTCTCACCTTAAGCTTTGATATCCCGAGTCGGCAATACCCCAACCCACAAACCAAGTCATCTTATTGAAATGGAGGGGTCGGATGCCTGACGAGTCCGGAAGACGAAAACGCCCGCGCACCCCGAATAGCCCTAAACCGGAAACAGCACGCGAGCCTCAAGGTTTGAAGACGTGTGCCCGGCGCCGGAGTGAGTGCGGGTAGGAAAGGCCGAGCCCTGTCCCGTTCCAAGGTGGAGGCCCGTGATATGTCTTATTCCTTGCAATGTCGGCGTGTGTAAGCGAGAGCGTGCTTACCGGCAAGGGTTAAAGCGGTGATGCTGACAGTGTTGACTGGCGTTACCAACTCGCCATGGAAATTATCCCTGATGTCCACCGCAAGGTTCCAAACTACTTATACTAAGGAAATCCATGCATTCTGCATAATTTGGGCCTGCCATTTATGAACATAATGTATTTTTTGCTGATTCGGCCTCTGGGGCTTTAGGGCTTTGGTGAAAACGTTTTGGTCTCCGTAGCAGCTTTTTTCTGGGAGGGATTTCGACACCCTAGCGGCCAGAGTCGCAGTGGTTGCTGAGTGCAACCCTGCAAAATTGTAGCAATCACGTCCCAGGCAACTCTGCTACCTTTTGACGCTAAATGTTTAGTCTGAATTGTTCTTCATTCTGTCTCATGCTAGGTACAATCCCTGTCTCATTATTGTCCCATTATATCCCGTCATGTCCCATTATGTTCCATTATATCCCATTCTATTGCCAATGTTTTAAAGAAATCATGGCATCTGGCACGACAGCAGTTGGCATCGTTGTGCGACCCAACAGTTTTGCACAGGGCTGAACGTGATCAGCTGCACTGCCCTCTAAAAATTATCCACACTTCAAAACAGTGCAAAACTCATCAGCCTTCAAACCGGGGTCGCGTTAATAGGAGGATGAGGTACTTACCCCCCCCCCCCCCAGAAAAATACAGATGATGGGTTTGAGTGACGTGAAAACAAGAAAAAATAGGTAATAGCCATTTTTCTAGTGCTATGAATACATTTTATATGAAGCCGCCAAAGCCAGCTGTAACATGATAATTTTCTGAAAAGGAATTCACGTGCATTTACTTCTAATCAACAAAAACATGTTTCTGCTTCAAAAGTAAATGGCGATGATGTGAAAGGTGCGGGTTGTTGGTACAGTTAGAGCGCCTTTGGTACCGGGGATCAATGAGCTTGAAGAGGTCTGAGAATAGTTCAGCCCTGAGACGATGGAAGCGAAGAAACGTACCGTACATTTTTGAGAAAATGTTGCATCAACCCTGCGGTTCTACGTGGAAGTAGGGAAACATCGCACTTGTCCCCATCCCCTCGAATCCGAGGATCCACTGTCTGTACATCAGTCTCACTAACGATGGAAGGCCAGTCAGCACAGAAGGATACCATCACGTAAACGACATGGCCATCGAGAAAAATGAAAGCATTGCCTCCATCTCAACGACTTAATGGTGAGCTCTGCCTTCCCTCCTCCTCGCCGTCTCACCGTCTCACCTCCTCCTCCTCACTGTCTCACCGGCTGTGGTCAGTGCGGGGCAATGGTGCAAGCATAGGATGCCTAAAATCACGCGATTTACTTAAAAGTTGAGAAGTAAATTGCTGGCACGACCCGGTATTCAGAGGTCGGGTACTGAAGTTCTTAGAATGGGACATTACATAGGACTCTTCTGCTTTCCCTTCAGGCAGATGCGATCATATGAGCAGCCTAGATGTTAATAACATTTCATATCACTCGATTGGAAATTGCTCGCCAACGAAGCTATCCCAGCGCACCGCATGTGATGTACGATATTCGAAAATAAAGGTAACTATAACCATTATAGCAATGTCTTTCATAGGCACCCAGGTATCTTTCATCATTATGCCTTCAACATCATATATATATATATATATATATAATATATATATATATATGAACAGCGTATAAGGACATTCGAAGCTGCTCTAGATACATTTGATAGCACAGCATTGTGGTAACAGTATGATTTGTTCTTCAGAATCCACGCACGCACATATGAGGCCCCTTTCCGGACGAGGGGTCTCAGAGGCTTACTTTGGTAGAATAAAGTCTAAACCGCGCAAGGCATATCGGTGATGTTTTCAGCAACTGAACTTTCAAAACTTTACAACTTTTTCAATGTATGAAAAATCATCTTTCATCGATCACGATTCATGACACCTTTGTCCAGGTGATATAAATCCCATTTCCTACTAAGGCTCGAATGATGTACATGTGTCGTAAACTAACTATTTCAACCGACTTTTTTAACTGACTTGATGCTTCTTGTGGTACCAAGCGATTATAAGATGCTTTGAAATAAAATTCGGTAAGTTATGAGGGTCAAGCCATGGAAAATGTATCAACTGAAGATATTTGTAGCATGTCTGATAGGACAGCATCAGTGCATGATTTCGTGCGTCAATAACTATAGGCACCGATTTCTCGAGTGTTACAAGACGTTGTTCCTGTTCATTAAACTGGATCAACCCACCAAATGCCATTACAATTGATGTTCATTTATATTAATCTGATGCAATATTGTGCAAGCTATCAGACACATTTTCGGATAGCTCTAGCACGTAACTTCATTGAAGCAACGTGGGGTTAAAGGGAGCGAGCCGAACAAAAATGCTGTGAATTTAGATATGCGTTAAAATATGGCGTGCTCTCCGCATGGACTCGGTGTCTATCATTTTCTAGTTCTATTATTGTCCTAAGGCTGCATAATCTCCCCCCCCCCAAAAAAAAAAATTGACGTTAACACGGGCGCAATCTGAGGCGAGTGCCGCCTAGTGGTACTTCATTATGGTAGAGCCAAGGTTCTAACATAACGAAACGAGGTGGACCGTTACGGTGTGACGGGTAGAGGGGGGGGGTAAAGCGTCACGGTGTTAGGTTCCGCCCATGACACGACGGCCATAGTCAAGCATTGCAGGTGTCAATATTTTTTTTCGCTCAGGATTTGTAGAGAGGAAAACCTTTTAATGATAGCTTGTTGCTTGTTCCAGAAAAGCGAAATGAACTATGACAGGAGCAATACCATTTACACCACGGGCGGCCTACTGCGAGTCGGTTAAGTTGGAAACAAAAGCCAAAGGATTTACCAACCGGACACGGTACCCAACTCACGGGAATGCGGATAACTGACATGCGATCGCATTCAACAGTTCCCAAACAAGACACGGTGGGCTGATCACCAATATCCGGGACATTAGGCGGTCCAGGTCACACCAGGCGCAAATGAATAACGTTCCACGAATACGCACGGCCCCAGGTGCACTGTTCCCTTCAAGCACGCTCCAGAACGATTGATCGGCTCAGTGTAGCCCCAGGAATACACGCAGCAGGCTAATTGGACCGCGCCAGAGAAACTAATGGAACGCTTGATAACGCATCACCCTGATGACGTGAGCGCAAGCGAGCGCGGACCGAATACAATGGCACAGACCATCAGATCTGCAGAGGGGTGTTGAACATACGCGATCCCTTGTATGCGTGCAGATAGTCCTTGGCCACGGGTTACATATGTAACAAAGTAGCCTTCATTTTCATGGTTTTCATTTCTAGCCCTGAGTCTTCTATTTTCTTCCATTTTATATGCCTGACGACATAAATTTCAATATTTTTGGCGTAGAAATTCAGGCTATGACAAGAGATCTAAATTGCTCTTATTTCCAAGTTTCTGGCGTTGAAGTATATGTTTTTACCATGGTTCTTTTGCTTCTGCCAAGAGGCAAGTCTGCTGTCAGCAGGTATTTGTTATTGCCATCCTTGTTTCAGTATTGGCGATTTAGGAAATTCCTGATGCATATACATGTCACGGCTGACATGGCCTAAACACTATTCTGCCACGGTAGATATGCTGTAGCGCATGACTTTCATCCCATTTAGATAGCCAAATCTATCGGGGTCACCAGATCAGGACCAGCCTTAGAGAAAGATCAGACCAGGCCCACCAAAGCCAGGCTCACCCGGCCCACAACAGAGCCATCGCGGCCCCACGGCGCCAACAAATCCAGCACAGCGGCCTACCCGGCAGCAGCCGAGCCCAGAGCCACAACAGAGCCATCGCGGCCCCACGGCGCCCCAAAGCCAACACAGCGGTCTACCGGTAGCAGCCGAGCCCAAAGCCACAATAGAGCCATCGCGGCCCACGGCGAACCAAAGCCAGCACGGCGGCCTACCGGTATCAGCCGAGCCCAAAGCCACAACAGAGCCATCGCAGCCGACGGTGCCACCAAAACCGGCAGCAGTCGACCACCAGCGCCAGCGTGGTGGCCGTCCTCACTGTTGACGGCCTTGCCCGAGCCAGCGCGGTGGTCGGTCCCAGAAGAGCCTGCTAAGAGCTCCGGTCCCACCCGAGCCACGATGATGATCGGTTCCAGCAAAGCCTGATAAGAGCTTGCCTCACCCGGCCTCACCCATGCCGGGATGGTGGTCGGTTCCAGCATGGCCCACTAAGCCTCGACCTCGCCCATGCCAGGATGGTGACCTGCTTCACTGAAACTTCCATGGTGGTCTGAGGCCGGAGCCAAAACGGCGGCCGACCCTACCAGAGCCAGCGCAGCTGCCCTTCATCGCTCCCCCCCCCCCCCCCCCCCCCCCCCCCCCCCCCCCCCCCCCGATGCATCTCAGTCGCCGGCCACACCTGAGCCAGGCCCGGTGGCCGATCTGATATCGCACCGGCCTAAGTCGTCTGATACTTGACCCAACACAGCTGTCGGCCTTTCCCGAGCCAACATTGCGGTCGGCCTCACCAAAGTGAGCCACCATAGCCAGCACCGCTCTCGGCGTTTAAGGAGCTTGGCAAGCGACCGGTCCCGTGAAAGTCAGCAAAATGGTCAGCCTAGAAATCCTGTACAGAAGCTGGTCATGCCATTCATCTGAGCTGGTCAAATAGCGTGCTCAGATAAATAATTATTCAGAGAAGCTTCCGCTATCGTTATTTTTCTCACCCGACAGGACTGAACGGCACCATGATCACAACGCTACAATAAACGCTCATGTTAGTGGCGTTAGGGCATGCATCAAAGACGCTCTGTGATACTTCTAATTCTGTTTCGACCTTACCAAAACTTCCAAAGATTTGCTGCTACTCAGAGAAGAATAAATGAGTAGAGATATTCACATCTCAAACTTAAAAAGTCGCCCTTACATAAGAATGGTCCTAATATGTTTCAACGAGTTGGAAACCACCGCCTTCGGGTGGGCGTTTCCAACTTCCATGTTCGATCCTCCAGCTGAATACCTGGACAGTGAGCTACTTTTCGACCCACATTGTCTTCCTTCGCATCGCGCTTTCCGCCTGCTGCTCAGCAATTGCTTTCCCCACAGAAAACTGCTCCATCTCGCTGACTCCTGATCGACGCAAACGATACCTCCGGGCGCCCAACAAACCAATTGTTGTTGTCAAAGTATCTTCTCATATGTCACTGCATATCGTTTTCAACGTCGGAATTTGAAAAAACCTTTGATCATCAAGATCTGTCTGATTCGTACAACTCCGAATGCAATCTTGCCAAATCGGAGCAATGCTGAGGTGCTCGTCTAGGGAGTGACCTTATGATGCTTGCGTAGCGTCAGAAACATGCTGTTAGCATTTAAGCACCGTCCATTATTACTCTGCTCTCAGTGTAAAGGCGTTCTAAATCGCTGTCCTTGTCCATCTGCGGTCACGTCAAGGTAGTATTATATTTTGCATCGTTAGTTCTTTTGGGAATTTTGAACCAGATTGCTCTAGAAGGTATTTTTGAGACGTTCTAGCTAATCAGTGTCCCAAACCTCCATGAAGATATTGTCTACATAGTGGCAGTTAGTGTCCGGTTTTATGAAGTCATTTTGTAGTGGGTTGGTTTCTACGTGTCCCATAAATAAATAGGCGAAAAAAGGCTTAAGAGGACAGCTCATCGCAACGGTCTCAATTTTGCAGCACATTCGCCTATCAGGCCCGCGAAAATGAACTTCGCGGGTAAATGCTTCTATTAGTTGTTCAAGATGGCGCCCTGAGATTTTGAGAGAAGTAATTTAAGTATGATCATACACGCGGTCAAGAATGATAGATATGGTTCTTTCAATAGGCACGTTTGTAGATAGATTTTCAACGTCTAGACAGCCTAGCTGGCCCTTTGTTTGACGAGATTGCACAATGTTAATCAACCTATCCGTTGACGATAAGCTGCAGGACATGGGAAGATATGGGGCAGAAGACCATTAAGACGTTTTGCAATTCCAAAAGTTGGTGAGCGGATATGCAAAATTATTGGACGTTGGCGTAACCACAACGACACTCTCAGGACGCCTGGAAAGACACTAACGTGACGAGGCACCTCTGGAGCACATGCCACACGAACATGACAGAACATTGACACGACAACAACGACCGGACAACGCTGACACTCTTCAGACGTGCAAAGACAGGAGGCGCCTTCGAATTTGGGAAATTGTACTTACAAACGAAATTTCTCCACCTTTTCTCTAGGCAGACAAACCATTTCTTGCAGAACCCTTGAGCTATCAGTTGGTAGGCGGTAAGCACCATATATGTGATTGTGGCAATGTGTGCTGTGTCTTTACAGTGTTTCTGTATGGGTGTATTTTGTCCCCGTAATAAAATATGTTTTCCAGATAGTAATTCACAATTTTCATGCTTAAAAACTGAAAACTTACGTCTTGTGCAGCAGCTGTATTTCTGACCATGAGATAAGATCTCTAAACGTAAGAATGTACAGGTCAAGTAACATGTCAGGTTGTACGAAATATCTTTGATCTCAACGATACTGCTAAGACAAAAGTCCGGAAACTCGAACGATGCACGACAAATCTCGTCAATGCGGAGTCACCGGTGGTCTGTATTCAAACACACACCACACACACACACACACACACACACACACACACACACACACACACACCACACAACACACACAACACCACACACACAACACACACACACACACACACCACACACCACAAACACACACACACACACACACACACACACACACAACACAACACACACACAACACAGTGTGTGTGTGTGTGTGTGTGTGTGTGTGCTCTTGTGTGCCGTGAAAACAGGGACCAAATCCGGTTACACCCAACAACCCGTCACTGCCGAGGTCCGGTATTCACTACCGAGGTCCAAATGCCGGACCTCGGTTTCAGAGGCCTTAAATGAGATATTTAGTCTTGTTTGAACACGTTTATTCGATTTTCAGCTGGTCCTCGAAAAACGCAATTATGCGCATTTTACTTCCGGTTGTGTAAAGGTGTTATCTTGGACGAACTGCGCGCGTGTGTAGTTTTTCAGGTGGCAAGGTCACGTGGAAGAGAATAGAGATGAATAAGGAATGCAAAATCACGCTGCTCCATGATGTGGTCTCATCACTTGTAAGTGTGTTGCGTTTGGTATAAGCATTTAAATCACATTGAATCACGTTGAAAACTGGTGATGAAAGATATTAATGTAAATTGTGTTAAGTCACATGGGATACGTAGCTCTATCGCCGCCATTGCGCGTTTGGAACGAGCGCGACGGTGACGTTGCGTGTGCGTGCGGCCTTTCGGACGAGAAGACTGGGCTTACGTGGATGCAAGTTATTGCCGTCCGGCAAGGTTTTAAAAGTGAGTAGTAAATATTCGAAAGGGATTGGTGAACCCTGTGTTACCGACAACTGTAGCTAATGGAGGACTGATCTGCCTTGATTGATTAGAGAATGGTGTGTGCTGATAAGGATAGTTGCTGAAGTGGCAACATTGTGTTAGCTTTTGAGGTGGTGTTGAAGAGATGACTTCAGCAATATATGCAATTGTCTGGGTAGGTTTATCACGCTAGACCCAGACGTTTGTAAGGGGGATGCTTGCAGTTTTCTGCATGGCAGTGGGTGTTGTATTACATTTAAAAAATGTTGCCGTTAGGTACTTACAGACATGTTCCCCAACCCCCTAGAAAACACGTTTTAGAGGCTTTGGGCACCAATTTAGCCTTGAAGGGGAAATCATTACAACATAAGGTTTTCCATACATCGGAACCTTAGGTGGTAGATACCAGAGCATAAAAGGGTTGTGTGCCACATTTTAGGGTTCAATTGAAATTAGCAATCTGAAGATCATTCAGTATGTTACACAGTCTGCCATTCTTAAACCCTTCTAATTTTGTAAACCTTTCTAGTTTCTGATCTACACCTGCAAAGGTGCGATATTATGTCGTGGTGACTATTCAAGGTCACCAGGCACCCACAACGCGTAATGTCTTCAAATGCTGCCATTATTGGCCATGGGCGATTAAGGCAAGCCATCATATGACCGTTGCGTCGTTCATATCGGCTTTGTGAATACATTTTCAGACGTAACCACCGTCGGTTGGCTCAAATCAATGTTGTGCAAGATTACGTAAGTTGTCAGTGCATTAGCATTAGCAGAGGAGCATTTTTCACATAGCTAAGAAATTTAAAGCCCTTATCCTCCGAAGAAAAACGGGAGAATAAAGATATAGTTGAATTGATATTTCGGCAACTGCCTATATCGAAAAAGTAGCAGAAATAAATTCAAAATTGCTGCTGGTGGCCCTACCCGATTTTTCAGCTTTTTTGGAAATAGAAAGCCAGTTTTTACAGGACACCAAACTCTTAGAGGATTAAACAAAAGTTGTGCTAGCCGGTACCACGATACGGTGCTTATCTAATAATTAGAAAGGCGACAATAACGTGTAATGCAAACTATTCAAGCAAGTAGGCGTCATGCATTACGCTTCGTTCAAACAACAACGAGTTGAGGTTAACAGGTATCACAGTCGCGCATCAATATACATGCAAAGCGATTTCAAATCGAAACGACATCGCATATCACGCGTCAGGCGTCACTTCACATGTAGCTATTTAAGCTAGACACATCGCAATAAAGGCACATATCATGTTCGCAAATCGGCCAGGATGAGCTTTGTATGTTAAAATTGGTCGCTGATTTTTGCAAGAATAGATTAAATTTTCCCTACCTGGGGGCCCTCTGCGTCTGTAGACGATTGGGCTCTAAAAGGGGCATAGGGTCCATACCCCCTCGATTTCAGCCGCGCATGTTTTGCAAAAAATGGTCATGAAAGGGGATTCCCCTGTTTTGTTTG
>NW_023596297.1:11972997-12000343 GCF_011947565.3 Pollicipes pollicipes | reverse complement strand
TATAGCACAAAGCCTGCGTTATTTTGTGGAAGGGCAAAGAGTTTTTATTGTATTAATTTTAGTAATAATGCAATTCAGCAATATTGCCAAAACGAATAAAATGCGCAAAGCATTATAGATGCACCGAAGTGTTATAGATACTCGGCTACCTACGTGTGTCTATGATAAGTACGCTGGTAGGGAGAACCTAGATGAATCTGGCAATCAGGGTTCAAATGTAGCGCCACTTCTTCAGTGACCCATGCGCGCTGAAGTATGGGAACTCACTGATGTGCTTTGCACATGAACCGCGAATGCCATGTATTTTGCAGGCGTTATCAGGGATGTCGAGTTGTGTTTTTTTGTGAGAGCGCTGGCCCTCCAATGTATAATTGCTTCCCATGTTCGCCCGGGCTCTCCCAAGATTGGTGACTGTAATATTACAAAACAAAAAAAGAGGTGAAAAGCCGACTGATCCAAACTCAATCTTCCTTGGACGTTAATTACAGGTAATTTCTACTATGCCGCTCAAGTGAAGGGTTTTTGATCGACTCTAAAAATCACAAAATGCAAAATATAAATGGCATGGCTGTCGTATATTGGTGGACGTCGAAACGAAGCGACTAGCCCCTAAGAGAAACACACATTTGGAGAGGTTAGGTCAATGGGTCCTCGATTGCCGCCCCTCCCCCTCCAAACTGAGGTGAGACACTCACTGCTTGAAAGGCTTCTGCGCGGATCAGGCTGCCGCGCAAATGCCCGCCCAGCACTCTTCAGATGCCTTAAGCAGGGCAGTGTGAGTGGGGGGTTAGATACCTCCAGTTCCCACGACTGGGAACATCCTCAGGACCCCAGGCATTGCATTGGCAAAGAGCGAGACACGACCTGCTTATTATTAAGTATCAGCCGATTATTGCAGCCAGTCATAATGTTTCAAACTGAGCAATTAACTGCAGCCAACACAGACTACTTATATTGAATTATGTAATGGAATGGAACTTGTTAAAGGGAAACAAGCAAATAGTCTGAGCTGTACCATATTTGTCGGTTTATACTACAAAATGAACACTGGCTGGCACCGATTTTTGTGAACAAAGGCATACTTAATAACTCGGCTGGATCGGACCGGACAAAGCTGGAAAAAAATAGTGAAAATTCAATTTTGGAGAGCCGGTCGGATTAGACGGGATTAAAGTTTAAAAGCAACATATTACTTGTTAAGAGGGAAAGCCAACAATAAAACATATGCATCAACAACGACTCTAGCTTTAGGGGTTAAAACATGACAACACGAGGCATTATTTGCAACTACGCCTGATCACTATATTTCGCTACCAAGCCATCAACCACCTCCCTTCTTCTCCTTGTCGCGCTGAGGTTGAATTCCTAAGCGTAACAGAGTCAGCTTTTCATCATTTTTTTATTTTTCATTTTTTGTTATATTTCAGGCAATATGTGGACGAATCCTATACACTGTTGGCACATCAGTTGTACGGACCGCGTTTTGGGAGCATTAGTTTCATTTCTCGTAGAATTTGCAACACGCGCACTCAGTGAACTATGTTGGCTGGCAGGAATGCGTCTAGACAGACCATGGACTATGCATGACTGAGCAGAAACTCGCCGTCGGTGCCTTTGATGTTGGCTATTCCGCGGCGACTGTTTCTGATGCTCGCTACAATACGGGGGATGTAACATGTCAACTCATCCAGTGAATAGCGATTTTTGCCCCCCACTTTCCCAATGCGCTGAAATGACACCAGCTTGTGTTCTTTCACTCTGAGAACACGAATGTGACTTTTTAGCCCTTTTCAATTTACTGTTGGCAGTTTTTAGTGACTTCATATGTGATGTCACATCACAAACAGCATTCTTGAGAGCGTCATATCCCCAGCACTGTCATGATATTTAAGATCCGATAATTCACCCACCGTGGCGGTTGCGTTTGAGTCGCTTTAGGTGCTGGCTGTATGTCACTGACTGGGAAGGCCTGAAGCCGGGTGACAGCAGCCACGCTAACGGCCAGGTGACCTCAAAGGGGCAGGTGACCCTCAGGCAGCCCGCAACCGGGCATTGTTGGCCATGTGTATGCTTTCGCACGCAAAATTCTGCCTGGGCTTCATGCTGTGGGTGTGGGGTGAGCTCAAGATCCACGTCCACCCGGACAACCCAGCAGACCTTCAAGAGACTGGAAGCCGCCTTCAGGGACCTTGTGAGGGAAGGCATCACCCGCCGACAAGACTGGCCGACAATCGAACCACCTGTAGCATGTTCAGCTGTTGTGGCAGCTTGGACTTCTGGGGCTCCCTCCGGTGCATCAGGCTTTGCCGGGTGTGAAATTCGCTGATGACTACACCTGGCGCTGCTCGTGTTTGCCATTGAACGGACGTTTGATACCACCACAGTAACGTTTGTTTTTGACAAATACCTTTCCCCCTGTTCAAAGAAATGCTGTTTAAACTTTGTATCTTAGCCACACTGTTTTTTTTTAATCCGCTGCGTCTTACGGTCAATTTTTTCCAATTTTTCCTAATCCATCCAGTTTGGTTATCTCATGAAAAATCTGTCATATTATTAGACTGGCATACCAACAAGGGAGTTGGCATTACTAAAATGTCAGATATTTGCAGGATAGTATTTGGCGGAAAATGGACTTATCTTAACACTCGTTAAGGTGGCCGGGTTGAATACTACGCGTTTCGGCGAAGTTGGGGAACGGCGGAGTCGAAGATTGAGGACAGTTTGTGTAAAAAGCAGGCAGTAAACAGTTTAATCAAGAATAAAATCGAAAAGGCCGTCTTTTAGGCCGACCAGGAGGCCTGGATGATTCTAGACTACCTGTGCATAGTGTGCCTCTGAAACGCTACCACTGCTCGAAGGAGATTCTTTACATCAGTACGGATTATCTCCAACGCAAGCGCTAAAGCTGGATGCCTTCAAAGCCTTTTTGACCGATTTGTTGAAACAGCATGTCATACGCGGCCGCAGGTGAAGCGTGCTGCTGACTTGGCTGACAGGGTGCGGAAGTTTATCAAACCATTCCAGAAAAGAGGGGAGCACGTTTCCCCGTCATCAGAAACCGGGCCGCTTAACATCTCCATTGCAACGGTGCGGAGGGCCACAAACGAAACTGGGATTGGTCCTGTTCAAACCAACACACTGTCGTGCCTATTACTCCAGCCACTGGTCGGGCCGCGTCACTTTCTGCCAGAGGCCTTCCCGGCCTTCCGATGGATTCCTCCCAGCCACTATTCGGGCCGCGTCACTTTCTGCCAGCGGCCCCCGGCCTCCCGGATGGATCCGAAGAGAATGTAATTTGGACTGATGATGAAGGATTCTGTCTTCAAGCACAATTCAAGCAAAATGAGCGATATTGGGGACCCAGCCAACCCAGTCTGACGGATCAGTGCCGAATGCAGGGCTCATGGCTGGGAAAAAGGCCGGGAGTGGGGCCAGTGTTGAGGAGGACTGACTCATAACCTGGCTGTGCAGAGACGAGCCGTTCACTGGTCAGACATGCCGTCTGTTCTTCTCCGGAGCGAGCTCCTGCCTGGAATGCGCGCTTACTGTACGGCGACAGCTCTTATTCCATCGATCGGTGCGACTGTGCCGTCTCGTGCCGTCTCGCAGCCCGGGCCGGTCATCCCTGCACTTTCGGTTCCCGTCGGTGGCGATCTCATCCCGTCCCGGCCGCCAGGGAGGTCCGGCGGCCGTGTCACCAGCCGCCCTGCGCCTCACCCATGACCCGCTCGCAGCCCGGGCCGGTCACCCCTGCATTTCTGGTTCTTGTCGGTGGAAATCTCGAAACTCGCGACGAGTAACCCCAGATGCTGCACAAGAACTGAAGCGGGCACTAGATCACACTCACGGCAGGAGTGTACAAGAACCTCCGAACCGTGGGAGGCCAGCGGTGCCGCGTGTGGCTTGCGTTGGTGAGCAAGCACACGCGGATCGTGTGAGTGCTCACACGGTGAGCAAGCACTCCCCTTTTCATTCTTGCAATCCTTTTTATGCGGAGGAAGTGTTAGCTTTGTTCTTACGTGTATGCAAGAGACCGGCTGGAATCGTACCAACCCAGCTCGCAATTTCGGTCGGACCCCAACCGGGGATATCAAGGCCGTTCGCCAACTTTCCGGCTGGGGAATGCCTGGGAACAACTACGAAAGTGATGCATTCGGGTTGTGATTTCGATCCTTTTTCGAATCGTTTCCCAATATTTCCGTAAGCAGGGTGTCCGAGGTGTTTCCTCGAGCTACCGATGACAATTACGCACTGAAAAATGTCCAGTCCGGATTGGAATCTGCCGACCTTTCCCAAACAGCCTGTCACGGAATCACGAACGTTCTCCGATCTGCCTGTGGGGATTGCGTACGAAAAACGACTTCCTTAAGCAAATCCCACATCTGACGGCCGAGGAGGCTCGGGCGAATCCCAAGTTTTCCAAGGCGGTGGCCGATGGTAGGGATTGATCGGGAGAGGCTTGGAAAATCGGAAGCATTTTCCAAGACGGTTGGGGAAGCTTGAGGTTCTGAAACTTTCCCCTACCTTCCACGACCTTTCCCCAAGGAAATTGCTGGCTTTGATCTATTCTTAGTTTGGACGAAAGTGTGGGGTTGCATGGAAGCCAGGAATTGACATAATTTATAGATATATTTCTGGTATAAATAGCCATACGTATGTTGCCTGATTCGATGGTTCGTGACATGCTTACAAATTATGAAGCCGTTTGTGCTTGCGATGAAACCTGAGGCATGTGGATAGGGTCTGATCGGGCTAAAAGGATGAAGCTCATTCGAGGACCCATTCGGCTATGGAAGAGCGTTTTGAGATGTCATAACCAAGTACTAGTATCAAGCATATTTGCCCTGAATCTAAGCGACGAATGACAGTCTTGAATCACTCGGGTTACACATATTAGCACCTTTTATGTTTTAGTGTTATTCCGGCTGCATGCGCATGTGCGTCTTGGGGCGAGCACGACAGACATTTGTAAGCTTTTGCCGTCGTTGAAAATGTGCGTTCGAGGTCTCACAATGTTACCGGGACTGATCTGAATGATATGCACAGCGGTGAGCAAGTACGCGTGCCGCGTATACCGCAGCTCACCTCGCGTCTGGCAGTCAAACATTTCGGAGCAGTGGCAACATTCTTCCAAAATGTCAGGCGATACATGCTGTGGCAGCTGTGTGTGGGGAATGTTGTATCAGCGATGCAATGCACCGAAAATGGTGTCAATAAGTGTCATCCGGACAACAGGCTTCTGTTCATGCTGCCCGCGTTGGTCGATAATTGCCACATCAGGAAACGATATCGGAGTAGCAGTAACTGAAACGCCAAATTAGTAAAGAGGCCACAATTTTCTTATACCACAACCACAACAAAATACGAGGCAACAGAGACGAGTTTTTTTCCAGATGCCATAGCACACTGAAATTACGTGCGATGCAGCTTACTCCATGAACAGAACTACTTGATCTTGCCTACCACAGGTGGCGCCACTTACCCCAGTTAGACAGGTTGTACCATTTGGAAGGAATCCATCCAGCGTTCCGAATGGATTCTCTGAGTGCATTCTCAAAAGTGACTTATTTGTACAAGAACGGTGACCGCGGCCTGGCGATTAATTACCGGATCCATCTCACCATCCCCAGTGATATCCCCAATCGCAGAGCGCTTCGTTTGCGGCCAGTTAGCTGGATATCTGGCAGCCAACTTCCTGCTCAACAGATGTCAGTACGCGCATTGTCTCGGTCATTCAGCGGAGAACATCTTGCTCGGCGCTGTCTCGTGGACAGTCGGCAAGTCGATGGTGACCTGATTGCGTCGATAGTGACGACAGATTTAGGGAAGGCTTTTGACTGCGCGGATAAAGACGCTCTCTTGCGGAAGCTGGTTTGGTGTGTCACCCGACCTCATTGATTCCATAGACCCATGAAACCAAGTTATCTTTATCTCAGCGTCGGAGAGCAAAAGATTCAGGATGGTTCTGAGGTTCGTCCCGTGGACAGTGGCGTCCCCCGAGGGTCTTTTGTCAGACCTTTCGCTCCAGCATTGTCGAAGCATCTTCAGCCCTCTTTTCCACAGCCGTCTGCTGCAGTATGCAGGTCACACGCCCCTTCGACAGCTTCCCGCCTGACAACGACGGCTTCCTTTAGCTCAAAGTTAGGTCAAAGAAGTTCATTTCAGTAGTGCACAACTAGTTCGAAAACAGCTCTGACGATGAATGCGATAAAAGCCGACTTAAGTTCACAGTAAACAGTAATTGCAAAAGGCAGCCAGCGTTTATTTAAACTTTTTGGGGGGCTTTCATTTAACTTTTTTTGGGGGGGGGTTATCATTTCAGTCTCCGAACACGATCGAAATGTTAGGAATGGCCGTGGACCAGTCGCTGACCCGGAACACGCACGTTTTCGTGATTGTGCGCCGATGCTACGGCATCCTCACCTCATTGAATGCAGTTTGACGCCACGCACCACAAAGACCCCCATCGTGATAATTTAGGCCCTTTTTGCCTCCCTTAATTTACTGCTTGCTCGTCTGGGATGGAGCGGACGATTGTCAACTAAACTGCAGCCAAAAAGTGACAACTTGGCTACTCGGGTAATGGCGGGCGCACGGCCTGGCGATCACATCTCACCTGCTCGGGTAATGACCAGCGCACGGCCCCGTGAACACATTTTATCTGCTCGGGTAGTGACCGGCGTGCGGCCCCGTGATCACATCTCACCTGCTCAGGTAGTGACTGGCGCGCGGCCCCTCCTCGGGCAGTGACGGGTGTGCGGCCCCGCGATCACATCTCACCTGCTTGGATAGTGACCAGCATGCGGCCCCGCGATCACATCTCACCTGCTCGGATATTGACCGGCGTACGGCCCCGCGATCATATCTCACCTGCTCTGTTCACCGTTCGAAGATCGGCGAGTCTGCCACGAAGTGCCAGTACCTGGAGATGTACAGCACTCACCGCAATGTAATGCCCCAACCGTCGTTCAGGCCATCTTGTTTGCTCGTTGATGTGAGCTATCTGTGCGAGACACACGCCTGTCGTACACATAGGGGCTCCATCTACCGACCGAGAGCCAGCGAGGCTCCGTACATCGAGCCGCGTCGGAGCGGGGTGGGCTGCTCGGTGAGGCACAGGTCACGTCCAGTGGTTGTGAGCTCAGGGCGGTGGTCCGCCTGCGGATAACCTATGCTACGATCTCTGTTTGATCTCTCTAATTTTCTTAGCTTTAAAATGAATCGTTGTCTGTTCTCTTAGAATCGTTTCGCGTGTGTCTCGCATCTTGCGCTTCTTTTGCGTTGCAGCTGTTTTTTATCGTGTTTTGTGTGGCGTGGTGTCCTGAAAAATTGTCCTAGCACACATGAACGTGAACCAGCAAATTAGATGAATGCCTACGGTTCCGCTTTTTCATCATTTCAAAATACCATGGAGTCTATACTGACGGATTTGTGCTAACGTAAACAATGCAAGGTCACCTTCAAGAAAGTGTAGTTTTGACAAGTTATGTACTAGATGAAAGCTAGATGTGCCTGCCTTTATCCTGTAGCCCACACGGGTCTGATATAACTAAATCGACGTTTGGTGTCTTGCAAGGCAAGTGTAGTAGAAGCTTCATGGGCGCTACAACATGTACGATTTGTAAGCTTATTACCAGTTTCTGTTTTACAACAAACCCGACACATTTATCGGAAACAATTTGGCGGCTAGTGTGCCTGTTCATGCCATTTGCGATAAAGTATATTCCCCTGAGATGCGGCGTGACCTGCGGCGTTCCGCCCGATTTCGCGCGGCACCAGAGCTCTGGAAGCCTACAATATCTGACGTTGTTCACCGATAGTATTACCAGCGCCCTATCGGCGTCACCTGCCACCATCACTGTCCACCGCCAGCTGCTCTGTGACGGCGGTCGATGAACGCGAATCCAGCGGCGGCGTCAGTCTGCTCGCGACGCACTCCAGCCACCGGCGCCCTACCAGCCGGTCCGCGGCGCACTCCAGCCAACGGCGCCCTAGCAGTCGGTCCGCGGCACACTTTAGCCACCGGCACCCTACCAGCCGGTCCGCGGCACACTCCAGCCACCGGCGCCCTACCAGCCGGTCCGCGGCACACTCCAGCCACCGGCGGCCTAGCACCCGGTCCGCGGCACACTCCAGCCAACGGCGCCCTACCAGCCGGTCCACGGCACACTCCAGCCACCAGCCCCCTGCCAGCCGGTCCGCGGCACACCCCAGCCACCGACCCCCTAGCAGTCAGTCCGCGGCACACTCCAGCCACCGGCACTTTTTCAGCTGGTTATGGCGTAGTTGCAAGGACTTTCCTTATCATAATTCCCATATCAGGTGAGAGGTTGTCTATACCTGAAGGTAAACAATTACGTCGTGCTGGGATGTGTCAGCGCAACGTAGTGTATGTCTCATTAATCGCTTCGGCCGCGGCAATCCAGACGTTTGGAGGTTGGCCGGTGACACTCAGTGCCGGCCTGTTTTCCTTCCCACAGGGAGGTATTTGTCCCGCAGAGACGCCGTGTCTACTGAGGGAGTGAGAGGACATGCCGCTGCCTATGCGGTGCGAGGAGACACCGTGGGTGTGCTATGGAAGATAGTCCGTGCTGTATCTGGGGCGGCAGGGAGACACCCCGGAAAGTGTCCGCCGCGAAAGTCGACGTTGATGGATGTCGTCATGCATCACATCAGGCGGCGGGACGCGTCCGTGCGGCGGCGGCGGCGGCGGGGTGTTACGTCGGCCGGCCTGAGCGGACCCGTGTACGCGGCCTCGCGCAGGGGGCCGGAGGGGGGGGGGGGGGGGCTCTAGCAGGACCTGGCGTTTTTTCTCTCCGGGGCGCGCGGCCAGGCGGTAAATCAGGAGGGTTAAAGAACGCAGCATTTCAAGATGAAAACGGCAAAGCCGAACACGATAGGCGCACAGGAACGGAGCGGAGTGTGAAAGGAGCGTGGAGTGAAGCTGGCACAAGATAAGAGAGTTACTAGATAGTGGCAGTTCAGGGTTGGACTACAACGATAACGTCGTCTTAGTCCGTTATGTTTACAAAGCCAGAAACGCTTGCAACTTAAAAGACTAAAATCACATCTAGGGAAACAGTGAGGTCACTTAAGGTCAAAACACTGAAGGTCACGAGATAGTCTAAGCGGATGTGTCCCGGCATTTTCATGCGAAATCTATTGGAAAGATGCGTCCGACATCGCCCTCCTGCTTTATTTTGGTCGTCTGGTGCCTGCAGAATTCAGCGCATTCATCATCACACCAGTTTCTAGCAATGCATAGTAGAGCCCTCGCATCTGCCCCTCTCTTAAAGAAATCGCTACCGCCGCATGTTTGGCATGTGTCACATGGTACCCGTGAATGCGTACAAGGAAATGGTTGTGGCGCCAAACGAATTTTGGCCCCATTTCTTTGCACGCAACGCTTGGGTTGCTGTCATGTTTTTCCAGAGACGCGGCGGGCCATATAACCTCCGCTTCCGTGACGCCTCCGACGTCACGCAACAAAACAATTGCCTGCAGGTTTTGCGCAGCCCGCCAATCAAAGACGCCGCTCTGCGCGCCCCCCGCTGCGGGGCGTGACCTCTGCCCGGCGCGTGCTCCGGTGACTGCCGGCGGCCCCGGCGCGGCCCGCCAGCGCCCTGTCACCCGCAGCCCGCGCGGCGCGCGCGCCGGTCCGCCGCCTGATGGATGATACCGTCGGCAGCGCGACGCTGGTGTCCGCTGTCCCGCTCCGGGACGATCAGCCGGTCGGCGGAAGAGCCTAGTACGGCGAAGAAACGAGGCGGCGATTAGCGCAGCGACGGACAGGCCAGGGTCGCGGCCTACCTGACGAGGGGCGGCGGGCAGGGACGAAACGCCTCGGCGAGTGTGGGGAGGGGCGGAGGAACGAGTAGAAACAGAGCAGTCGAAAAATATTTTGTTTGGAATGGTTTGAGCAAAGTTTAGGTTATCCCGAAAAAGTGTTAGCCTGAGAGCAGTTACGCTTGCGCTTGACTGAATGCTGCCCTGATTCATGCCAGATTGCGTTCTGTGTAATTTTAGTCATTCATAGCACAAGTAACACACATTTTGGTAAACACGCAGGGCCTGCACACTGTTTCAAAGGCTTCGACAGCCTGTGTACAAGACGTCCCTGATCTCCTTCCGTTTATCAACAAATGATGGATTAAAAATGGTTCTGATGCTTGAAACTTAAAATAACTATTATGAGTTACGTTAATGCGTAAGCAAGCTGTGCCTACGGCTACGAGTGCCCGTGGTCATAAGCACAGCTTGAAAGGTCGAGTTTTGTGAATATTGCACATGCTTGGTTGCTAACATCGCTAAGTAGCACTTCCTGGCTGATCGAAAGGTCAGATAAGAGCTCCCGACTCATGCTGCCAAGAAATGCTGTTCACAAAACTCAGATACAATCACACCGCCGTCTTTAAATGTATGCATCATGTCTGACCATCCGGAACCTCTTCGGTGTTACAATAAGCGGTACAAATGTAGTATTCAGTTCACGCATGGATCGTTGGAATGTCGAATTGGGCTGGTTTCTGTTACAATAAAAAAGGACCCGAAATTGAAATACACACATATATACATGCATATATATATATATATATATATAAATGTGTGCATATATATATACATATATGAATGTTTGTACGCATAGAGCGATACAAGTCGGCCTATCAATTTTACTGTTTGAGTAGATATATCAAACCCAAATTTAGTTATCGTTACGCTGTTCATCTTCCGGGTAATGTTTGGGCTACGTAAGAACACAGGCACGAAACAGGCCACACGTTGATAAGCCTAACGAATAGGTGCCGGCCTGGTCTACCAAACGACGGTCAAACTATTCTTATTTCCTCGTAGCATTGCAAGTTAAGCGTCATGATTTATCTATTAGCGACCTTTAATATATCAGAAGGCACTGGTTAAACGGCTCTATCAGGCGAGCAAGTGCTATATCACCAACACCCGACGTTTTAAGGGGTGCGCACGATTATGGGTGTCGACTTGCATTCTTTGGTGAGGGCCCACCCAAGTGCAGAGTTGCCCCCTCCACCAATGTTGGCTTGGGCTTCCCAATATTTTTGGCTCGAACATTACAAAATGTAGGAGATGTTGGCCACCGCACAAAGGCTCTCTTCTTTGATCCTTTTACGTAATGGCGTTGCAATGGAGGGTGCAGCTGGGTAACTTGACCACGCAACCGTAAAATTACATCCTGAAATAAGGGTAACTTAGGTAAACTGTTTAACATACCATGCTATCGTTTTTTCGTCCGTCAAACGTAAGTCCAGACTCTTCCCCCCTTCCCTCCACAACTGGTCATTACATTGGCGTCGATGATTCACCGCTATCGTGGACTTTTATGCCAGGCACATTTGACCTTCTACCCATGATGGGCTACGAGCTTAGCATTGTTGTACTTGATGTCGAGACAGGAATAACTGTGTTATAAGCCGTCATGAGAAAATCAAAGCGGGTAACAGCGAGGCATCATTAGTTCACAATGTTCAGATACGAGATGGGAAACAATGTGGACAGCAAACATTTTTCTGAGACCAATTTTTAATCCGGTTCCATGCTGAGCATAATTGATCGCTAGCAATCTGAATTTACCATCTCATTATTTTAATGCATCCCCAGCAGATCCATTTTGCCTGGGCCCCTCCTCCATATAGAACGAAAGGGTATTTGCCGTGCCATGCGACTACACCTTGAAAGCAGTCACGCATAGTTCAACTCGGATAAACGCGTGACATTACGAGATGGAACTGTGATATTGTTTTTGACGTCCCATACGCTTTTCGGGGCAATGTGCGGAGAAGTTTGAGCTTCATCTGGAGTCCTGTGACTAAAAACTTTCTATCGTTTAGCCACGTTCTGTTAGTACTGTTGGAAAGTCAACGATTCGGGATGAAATCAGACTTTCGGACTGTAAGGAAGAAGTGCATCACCATGCGCAGCAGAGAATAATATTTTGCAATGCTGCGCAATGCTACACATTCAAATCAAGCTTATTTTGCAAGCTGGCCATTTATTACCTTGTTATGCTGACGAAGAACCATGCAAAAAGAAAGTAAAATGGCTTGCATAATATGACGTACATTCATTCAATGGAAATTCTGCTCGCCTCAGGCGCGTAACAACAATTCAGTCATAAACATGCATGTGGTGGTTATTAAATAAGCACATTAATTTTCTTCACCACAGTCAAAACAAACTCATCATTACAGTTGTTGCAGTGCATTTCGGCATCTAATTGGAGCAATTTGCTTTGAGCTGCAGTTCCACGCAAGCATTTGCCAATATGAATTGTTCATTTTGACCCATTGAACGTAATTGAGCACTGTTCGGTATTATTAGCTATGATTATATTGTTCATTACAATTGTTGATGCTGTGACATATTGGAATTTATAAGTGTGGTACGACGTCAAAATTAAACCAAAGCTTCGCACTTCGATCGTGTGTCACGCAAAACTTGTGACTGAAATAAAGCTGTAGTTTTCCACAGGAAGGGGGAGGGGGTGGCGCTGCGTCCCTTATTGCCGGACAAAATAGAATTGGAACAGGTTGTGTAGTTTAACCGGATGGCTTGTCCCCGGAACCCCGTAACTGGACCTGTTACGAAGCTGGATTTTCACCGCTCACAGACGTAAGACAGATGTGTCTGTCGTATAGAGCATACCACCACTAGCACAGCCTTCCCTTCGTCATAAAAATTCGTGTTTGCTCTCACCACCAGATAAAAATCGTTTCTTCTGAGCGGATAAACGATGCAATAAATTTGACACGCGTAGGGCCGTAAGACGTGCAGAGATTCGAGAGGTTAAACTGAAAGGCTCTGAAGTGTGGAAATGACCGAGGTCCCATGTGACTAACCCCATCCTGGTCTCCCACAGCAAGAACTATGTAATGCTGTCCATGGCTGCCATAGAGGAGTGCCTTCGGTGCCCGAAGGCGGTCTCTGTAAGGCGGGGGCGTCTTTATTATCGGATCAGAAGATGCACGTGCCTATAATGTCTCGCCCGTCCCCTTTCACTCTAGATCCGCCCGTGCATGAAAATTATGTTGTTATAATTAGATTATTTTTAAAGTGATACACATATGTAAAATGTACATTGCCTTTCGTGAAAACAAATCGGGCCATATCCGTTGAGAAAAATGGGTGGGGGTGAGGGGTGAGGTTATCGGACCCCCGGCTGGACCTCCCAATCATTTGCAACAATTGACACCACTTCTGACGATCACGAGTGAATCTACAATCACATATAACGTGTGTTGTAATCTTATGGCCACTTGTTATCACCATTATACTTTGGAGTGTCGAGCTTTGACAAAATTGCCAACGTTTCGTTGAAAACGTTGTTTACTAATATATTCTGGTATGCTGAAGGCTGAGAAATGTTAGAAGAATCCGGAACTCATGATGTGGAAGAGTGGGAGCTGAAGGCCATTCTTGCTTATATTAAGTTCCTGACCGCAGTATAATGCAACAAAGCCAGGCTGTAGTAAGCCAGTGATATTACAAGCCAACCATCACATAATGCCCACGGCAGGAAGCGAGTGAGTGTACACAGATAAGCACATCACGCATTCAAATGGTACAGTCGGCCCCAGAGGTGTCGAAACGAACTGCGTCAATTATCATGTGAACTTGATGTTTGGCAGGTGTCTTCGCATCAAATGTCACTGAGACTGACCTTTCTCTGTGCTTTCAGACTTTTGGCGCCTGGAAAACATGCAGACAAGGGACCACATCTTACACCTAGACCTGAAAACGTTAGCGCGGAACAAAGCGCTCCTTTGGGCGACCGTCTTTTGCCTGGTGACGCCTATTCAGTGGACTCGGTCAGAGGACGGGTAAGAACATCAATAATAAATAGGCGTGAATAGTGCTGTGCATAGTGCATAGTCACATTAGTCCTCTGTTCTCTTCTCTCCTTCTGCCCCCCTCTCTCTCATTTCTCAATTTCTCTTCCTCCCTGACCCCCTCTCTCCTTCCCCTGTCTGCCTACCTCTCTTCGTCGCTCTTGCGCACCTTATGTGAGTGTACTTAGTCACACCTGTTTTGTGTGTTCGTTACGCGCGCACTTAATTCCATTATCATTTGTGTGGGAGATGGACATAACTTGTGATTGGGCCTGTCAAGCAAAATGGTTTGAATTACAATAGTACAAACCTGTGACATCTCTTAAATTACACTGATTGCTTCTTCTTTGCTTGCCCTCGCTCTACCCTTCACCGTGTTCTGCTATTTTCGGGCTTTAGGATGGACCACAAAGGAATCTCTGTACGACTGAGGTGCTGGCATTGTGATGTCCCATTCATGGAGTAGCATTGTGGGACAGTAGGCCCCAACCTCCTGTGTATAATTGCTGGTCTGATCTGCTGTCCTTATCTCAATATTAAATCATTTGACTATAAAGTCAATCACATTGCGCAAAAAGCGTAATGATTTGTCTTTCTATAAATTTGACGTGTAAGTTACAGGCCTGCCCAAATGGCCGTGAATATGTGTGATATTCATTCAAAGTTCTATAGTCCCAACATACGGCAAAGGATGCGCATTTCGCCTGGTAAAGCGTCATTTCACTGCAGCCGTTCAGATATGGCTGCCATCTTCCTTGCGAGGCAAAAGTTCGCGGCGCGCTAACGTCACCTGACAAAGTTCGCGGCGCGCTAACGTCACCTGACAAAGTTCGCAGAGCGCTAGCGTCAGGTGACAAAGTCCCGGCAAACATTTTAGGATCTGCCGCTACCTTGCAGGGGGGAGGGTGGCGTTTGGGCGGCGAGAAAGTCAAGGGTTCAGCTAGCACACTCATCTTAAGCGCGCGATTAATTTGAGCATATCTTTCTTCCATAGCGTTGTTTCTTTGGTATTATTAAAAACACAAGCTTGTGAATTTATGTCCTATCCTCCCCACCCTGCTCGGTACTATACTGCCGTAGACTGCACTATCCTGTAACGCCCTGTGCTGCCATGCTTTGAAACAAAGTGGTTCACAAGTTTTCAGGGGGGACAGCTGCATCACTGGATGCTGTTGCATAGTTTGGTAAACTCGTGACATTCGTCCCTCCCCATCTCCCCCTGATTTAACTTTGCACGCCGATAGCGAAATCTTGGAAGCATCTCCCGCTCTGGTCTTGCGCATCCTTCCAGTCCAGCCGAGCCCATCCCAACCAAGCCAGATATCGAACAGCGCTGCTGTTGCCCGCCTTCATGGCATTGATTATGGATCTGATCCCGTCGCAGCTCTAAAAAAGATGAGATGAATTTGGAGACGGATTGAAGAGCGCTGAAATCTATTGCCTCGGCAACGATTTCAAATGAGGCATCAGCTGTCTGCGCGCAACTGGCTCACTGACGGTGGATTACATTGGACGTTTATTTTATGAAAAAATATCCAGGATATTGGATATGCATAATTGATGATGATCCTATGCATAAAATTACTAACAAAAAGACTTGCGATTAATCCGCCTACACCAATTAACACATCTGTCCTCTGTCTCTTTTACATGACAACAAATGGAGCCAAAAAAAGACATATGAATGAACTATGTCTACTACCATGTCTACCACAATGTTCACAATGTCTACCATGAATATTTACCACAGCCTCCTACAAACTCCTCTGAAAACACCTTTCATTTCTGGGGAGACTGGAGGAGATTTGAGGTGAGCCTTGAAGAGCTTGGAGGAGGTTGCAGGAGCCACGGAAACGATCAGATTTGTTTCGAAGAGCTTTGAGGAGGTCAGAGAAGCAACAGGAACAACCCTATGCTGGCTGCCGTTTGAAGGGAGTATTTCACATTCACATGGGGTTTTAAGACGAAATAGCCATATTAAAGATACTTCGGTGCTGTTGACAATCCTGTCTTCTTAAGACCTAAGCCGTTCTATCTTCTAAGCTACACGCCCGCGAAAATGGAGAAAGGTATATTGGGGAGAGTATTTAAAAGTCATGTTGTCATTCATGGCGTCATAATAACGTCGTTCAAGTTTTCCCATTCCATTAGCCACGAGGTGATCAAGACCAAGAAAAATTAGCTGTCGAGGCGTTCATATCTAGCTTTCGTGATCGCGATTTCCAGATATAACGGCCGTCGATTTGCTCTCAATCAATGTTGTGCGAAATACGATGACGTAATCAAACCATGACGGATTGAGGGGCATATCTACTAAACAGAGAATTTTGCTGTCTAGGGCAGTATTTTCCACTTAAAAATTACATTGATTGCTGTAAGTGAGCTAGTTTCATCAAATCTGATGCTTGATTCAATATTTTCAACTATGAAACATTTCGTTTGATGCAGCCATTACACGAGGGCGCGCTGGCTCAAATGGTCGAATATTCTCCTATCAGGATCGCATCACAACTACGAAGGTGCTTGACCTCTACACACTCATTTGCAGTCTTTTTGCCTAGAGGATATCAGCGGCAGTTAATAACACAAGTCATGGATAAGACAGAAGTAATAGCCATATTCTTCGGAGAAAAACTAGTTAAATGGAGATATAGATGTGCTGATATTTCGGCAACATGCCTTTATCGAAAGGAAGAGCGAAAGTGAGAGCGATAAACATTGAGTGATCTTCGTTTCGATAAATGCATGTTGCCAATCAACGCATCTATATCTCCATTCTCCTGGCTTTCCTCAGAGGAATTAGGCTATTACTAATGTCTTATCTATGTGAATAATGTTCCTCGCAAATGCAATTCAAAACTGGCATAATAACACAACTAAATGCAGGAGAAGTGAATGGAGCTATTTTTAACCCACGCTCAAGTAGTGTAAACCAAATGGGGTTGGCAGAGTTGTTCCGGGACCTGTAGCCGTCGCTCAGCTTTTTAAGATACTTACGTGCCTTAAAGTAATGTCCTGGTTCATTCCCCATCTGATTATGTAGTTGCGACCAGGGTTGGTTACCGCCACGTGGTCTTAGGGTCGGGAGCTATCCGAACAGCCGATTTTGTGACCAGCTGATGGCTAATGAATAACGCAGGGTCTCATAATTGACATAATTTTGTATTGATGTGGACAATGTGTCCCCCTATCTTTAAATTTAGTGAACTAATTGGTGCTCATCGTGAATATCAGGTACAAAGTTAATTTATTGAGACCTCGGTCAATTATTTAAGGTGCGCGGATGCTTACTAAAATTCGCAAACATTTTGTCAGATTGTGCAGTAGTCACATTTCCCTCACTAACATCTCACTACACTGTAAAATGAGTAAACTGATCGGCTATTGGCCGTAGCCATCAGATGCCGCAGCGGTCATGACTTTCACTGAGACCAACAATCGGTTACTTTTCCTCCAGCCTTAAAGAGGATATGCCACCATTTATTGCTAGATCAGATGCGTCCGAGTTGATCTTTTTTCAAAAACCTTCTGAAAACCTCTGAATAACTTCTTGAAGTAACTCCTCCAGCGAGAGAAATCTCGCTTAACACTCTGCTCACCACTATAAAAATAAAACTGTTCATTTTCCTTGTTTTTTTAAACGTGTGTGTTCTGTATGGTTCGCAGTATACGAATTCCTCGAAACGATTATGCAGTAAATGCTACGAAAGCTGGAAACACTTTGTTTCGGGCAAAACACGTACGAACACGATGTTATCAACACCAGAACTCCACGAAACATTTCACTACAGTTTTGATTTATCACTCCGGCGTTTAGCACAGTACTCTTTCCCAAGCGCGTTTTGGATTTGGGAATAATGCATGATCTAAATTAACGCGCTAGTTAAAAGTTCAACTGATATATTTCTCGATCAGTGGGCTTCGCCTCCTGCCATGCCAATCACAATAGTTTCTTGTAGTGACGTCCTTCGTGACGATGGAGGTGCCACTTTTAACCCCGCAGACCCGCAGGGGTTAAACCAGCCCAAAAGTGCCCCATGTGGTCCATAACAGCAGACGACGGACGACCATTAGCAGATTATGCTGCCTTTTTGGTGGCAGTTGTCATGACGACGGCAGTCACAACAACTGCGATTGTTGTAGGCTAAGGATACACTCTGGGGCTGCGTAGAAAATATGTACAGTGCTGTGATGAAACGTTGAAAGTATAATTTGAACTGGAAATGATTAAATAAATTTCCGGATGTTCTGGTTCTAATGTATTCGAACATTTTCCTAAGAAACTTTAGAAATTTTGTGTCTTGACGACCACTGCAACGTGCACTTAATAATTGTGCCTTGGTGACTCTAACGCACCAGCGTTATAGGCCTTACATCGTACCTACGCGTAGACTTCAAATCAGATTTGCTCCAAAAAACGTTTAGAGGGCCAACCAAGTGAACATTGAGCGGCGTAAGACAACTATGAATCAGGCGCATTTTTCGTTGTCTCGCTCACTCCAGCCATGTAGACATTTTGGTGATGTCCTTTCCTAAAACGTGATTTTGTGTCATCGAACGTAGTTTTATCAGGAAAGGAGTGATCGCTTACAATTCAAACAGCTTACTGAGTGCCTTGAGGAATATACCGCTTCGGGACTTCAACCCTTTTATGGTTTTAAAACCCCTTCTCTTCACAATTTGCTCCTGCTTCTGGGTGTTACAGACTCAGTACCCAACTATTCACTATGGTCGTTCACTATAACTTAACTTTTCACTCAGCTTGGTGAAAAACCGCGTGCTTCTTTTGAAGGAAGCGTCCCACCTTTTTCACTATTCACTCATGGAAGCGTCAGGCATCAGAAGCGTCCAATTTGGTCCATAATGCTAATTTTCTCCAAAGTCCTCTGAAAAGCCTACAATTTTGATTTCAAGTAGCAGTTTCCACCGAAGGAATGTCATTATCTCCCTGCTCACCACTGTGAAACACATAATTTCTACTTGCTTGCCTTTTCCTAATGTGTGTGTTGTGTTCCATACACCAATTGATCAAAATGTTCGCGAAATAAATGGTGCAAGAGCTTAATACTCTCTATTTAGGGAACAAAATAAACATATGTGAGGCACCATCACGCAAATTCAACGAAACGTCGCACAATGGCTTTAACCTTTTCCCGATGACGTTCAACACAATGATTCTTTTCGAAGGATGCTTTAGTTTTGGAAAGCAGTGTTTGCTTAGACGTCCAGCTCGTTGCATGGTTGTGTTTACGAAACGGGTATGTACTATTGCCGATCACAAATGGTGCACGTCTCGCTAAATGTATACGTTGCCCGCTGTGCCAACCGTAAACGTTCACTTCTTCTAAGGGCATTAATCTTAATAAATCCACAGATGCCCAAATACCAGCATGATTGTGAAGGTAGGAACTACCACGTAATGAATGTGAACATGTGTGACTGCCCTGTACCACAAAATAGTTACATCCTGATCAACCCGGCTTTACCTGACATTAAATTATGGCACCCATCTTAAGCAACGAGTGATGTGAAAGGGACAAAGTAGAATTGGGATGTGATAAAATCAAAATCAGGAGAAATGGAACCCAAAACTGGTAATTTTGCATGGGAGATGCAAAGCCGTGCATCCGGCGGAAAATATGGGGGGAGGTAATGACAAGTCTTCTGTGATAACTTGGGGAACACGATTTCACTGATTCCCCCATCCCCTTGGTTGGTCAACCCCTGACAACCATGGAAAATGAATGGAATATGAAAAAATAAGCGGGTGCTATGTGGGGAGAATGCTTTCGATAAAAAAAAAAACAAAATGTCAATCGTTGGACACTTCTGGAAAGACATTCCAAAGTGACAACGGGATTTTGGAACACTTTGAACATATTGCAGAAGATTCAACAGTTGCAAAAGACAAAATAATTTCAATAAAATTGATAGAAAGACAGCAAAAATCCATGCAGTCAGGTTGTTAGCACACCTTTGTCGACTTTGTTGGTACCCACATCGTTATATCGATGAGAACCATGAAGTGAGTGGAGCACTGTGAACGTACAAAAGCAAAAATCACGCTTGGCCATGGACAGTTCATTAACAAACTGGATTCTTAGTCAGAAGCCACAACCATTTGCTTAAAAAGGTAGGGCACCCATAATTTTTATGCAGGGATGCAATAGTAGTGTGCGTTTCAATGAAGCTACGTAATTTTATTTGGACTCGGTGAGGTACCTGTCTTCCACAGTCTAGTTCCTCATACCCCTGGGTTAGGTATATTTATATTTATCCAGCATAATTTGTGAGCCAACGAGCCATACTAAGGCACTGTGCTAGCAAATGCAAATGGGCAACGTCACAATGTTACAACATTTACCCGATGCAGCAACCCATGTTAGTCATGATTGCAACATCACAACATGCTTATATATTTTATCTAAGTCTGTTCGGTGTTTCACTTCCAGAGTTTTCAGAAACCCAGAGAAGAAATGGGTATTGAACGCCTCATTGGTACCAATGAGACAGAAGACTCGCTTTTTGACAAAACTGTTTCCTTCATTGTTTGGATGTTACCAATGATTCATATTAATATTGATCCTAAGCCACAATTAGTGACTGCTGTCTTTAGCCAAAGGTTTCAATGCAGGCTTCAGATGATGTTTTTCTGTAACCATTATCCAACATTCGGTGAGATCCAGCCATCCCGCGTTGAGGAGGACTAAGCGGTATTAACATCTTGGTACCCTGTCTTCGCGATTCACATTATGTGCACGAAATTTAAAGAGCGCCCAAAAAAGTGCGCCTGATGCTGGCGAACGTTGCCTTATGTGCGCAAGTTTTGTCCAATGCCCGGGATGATAATTGGGCTACTAAGGGAAGAAAAAGTGCAGTGTGGTTCTGAAATGTTGACCACACATTTTGTGCTGAGAAATATTTACTTTTGGTAGGTACATAATAGATATATAATAAGTATATTCAGCTAGAAATAATGCTTGTTTGCATACACTACCCTGTTGGTGATACAGTTGTGCTCCCCACTTCTACTAGTATTAATGACACGTCCCAATGATTCACCAGGGCATGTCTCTGAAATATGATGCAATGACGGGACACTTTCTTTAACAAATAGCCTTGTAAATGTGCACAGCGATGCCATATTCAGCCGTCCTTGTTGCCCCACATATGTAATTGATCCCTCGGCACGGATTGCTGACAGCTGTACCACAAAGCCTTCATGTGCGTTTCAGATTATATATTTTTGCTTAGCTAAGAGATGTTCTCTCTGATGACAATGACCAGAAACATGGAATCGGGATTGCTGAAATCCTACGTTCTTCTTAAAGGGAATGTTTCACATTTGAAGATAGTAAAACATCACATATGATGGAACAAGCTCACTTATAACGATTGGTATACTTAAGTTGTATTCGCGAGGAACATTGTTCACTCCTTTAATGAGCGGGACACTCACTCCTTTAACGAGCGGGAAGCCACCGAACCGCAGTGCCGTCATCCGCCATTGTCCGCCGTCGCGTCCGTTGTCAGTCATATCAAAACGCGAGGTCATAATCGTGCATACCTAGCAAGCGGAAGCTAGAATCAAAGCATGACATCAAGGGAAGCCTGGAGAGGCGACAGTGGTCCGTACGCTGGCAGTGGAGTCGATGGAGGGTGAATGAGTCTGGATGAGGAGCGCACTTGACCAGAGAGGTCTGCGTCTCCTCCGCGTGATTGCTGTGTCCTGGTCACGCGCTCAATTCCCGCGCCCAGCTGTTCTGTCGTCATTGCGGCTTTACGATGCACTCAGCTGCGGAGGCTTTATGGCGTCGCCTGCCCTACCATAACTGTGCATACCGAGCTATTTACATAAACAGAGAGCTAGCGGCCCAGCAATGACTGGTTCGAATATGCGACATTGGGCATGTGACCACCGCGGGCCGTTTGATGTATCGTCATGCTAATGGCCTTGACATTTTGATACCTTGCATGTGACCAGTGATTATCTTTGAAAATGGGGTTGTCTTCGCCTTGCGTTCTTTTGTGCGTCCTTATAAATGCCTGAGGCGAGTAGTTCATCGTGTGTGTTGATGTGGAAGTATTTTGACTAAACTGCAAGGAATTTTCTTTCAGACCTCTTCGATTTGAAGATTTGAAGTCATGCTAATGACCTTGACATTTTGATGCCTTGCATGTGACGGGCGATTTATCTAAAAATGTGGCCGTCTTCGCCCTGCGTTCTTTTGTGCGTCCGTAAATTATGTCTGGGGTGAGTACTTAATTGTGTGTGTTGATGTGGAAGCATTTTCACTCACCTGTAAAGAATCTTCTTTCAGACCGCTTCGATTCGAAGATTTCCTCCCACCCGAGGTTTTCAAGAAATATGACAAGATGAAACCTCCAAAGACTGAAGGTCAACCGACGAAAGTTGACTTTCATGTCACAGTAATGCAAATAGACTCGATCAACGAGAATTCCATGGTAAGCCAGTTCATAATTTAGATACTCTTCAGCTACAAATAATATCTGGCGTTTTCCAGATGTGTTGTATTTGTTTATCAGCTTCTATCATGCTTTACAAGCCCATGTCCGAAGCGCGTTGCGCCAGTCCATCAGCTGTGTCCGTATCTTGCGGCACCGAAACTAGCGGAGCGTTTTTACTGTCTCGTTCTCCGCACCCCTTGACCCTGGCATGAGCCTGTCTGAGACAGCCGGAGATTCATCGGAAGTAAATCGCTAGACGATGTCGATTGCTGCTTCTCCCCTCCCCCCCCCCCAGGTGTTTTAAAAAGACACTTTCGTTTTGGCTGCAAACATTTGACAGTCGAGAGCCGAGAATGATGAATTTACAACCTCAACATTTTCCGACCGGACGGTTTGGTTGAGTTCCGGTTCTGTTACGCTTCTTCCCCCATGTTATGTTAAGTATTATTGTCGTTATCTTCTCTTATTAAATGTGTTATTTTATGAGTTTTTGACCATACTGATAATTATTGCACATCATTTATATATATATATATATATATATATATATATATATGTATATATATGTACACATATATGCAATTATCATTGCTTTTATTCTCTCGAGATATTCTGCCCACTGCTCCCAAGCGCGTTTTGAGATCATATTATGTTTACTGATCCTTGGGTTATGTTTTCCCTAAACTCTGATTGTTAAGATACGTGTTATGCAATAATGAACCGTGCAGGACAACTAAGTACTACTCCTGGGTTTGATAATGCGCCATGCTGTTTTCAGACATATGTCGCCGACATATTTTTTGCTCAGTCCTGGAAAGATCACAGACTTCATCTTCCGGAAAATATGACATCAGATTACAGGTACGTTGCCCTGTGAGACGACAATCGTGGCTAATGGTTACATGCAACCAGGGTTTAGTATTGACATTAAGCATGACGTAATATTTTGGACCAGCTGCAAAAGTGACGAGAGAGGCATCGCCGCTTGTAATGGAAAGCTAGGTGCAATTACAGCATAGAAAAGGTCCCCGTGCCCTAGCGCGCCTTGGAAGGTAAGGATCTTGCACTGCCATGCGTCACGTACACTGTTTTGCGTCACATGCACTGCTACGCACCACATACGCTGAGTGAAACCCTCAAATGTTCATTGACAAGCCAGATACCGACAGTTCATTTCTGTGATTTGACTTCGTTCCCTTAATGCAATTGCTGAATGGTGCACTTTCGTTAAGTTATCAGCGCTTTTCTATCCTGTTTACAATCAGAGATAAGAAGGCACATTGGTTGCGTCAATTGAGCTTTATTATTTGGTTCAGTGGAAGGGGAGGACATTCGTTATTTGGTTTAACTTCAGGCGCAAATGGCCTTCAGCAAGCTAGGAAACACTGGCGCCCTTTTTGGCCCTTTAGCCCTTTTGTGGTCCCGTAAGGAAGTATACCTGCCCTGAGGTCGCCAGCGGAGACTGGAATCAAAGCGTGACATTGAGAGAGGTCTGGAGAAGCGACAGTGGTTCCTACGCTGGCAATGGAGTCGATGGAGGGTGAATGAGTCCGGATGAGGAGGGCACTTGACCAGAGAGGTCCGGCGTCTCCTGCGCCTGATTGCTGTGTCCTGGCCACGCGCTCAATTTCCCGCACCCAGCTGTTCTGTCGTCATTGTGGCTTTACGATCCACTCAGCTGCTGAGGCTATATGGCGTCCCTGCCTCTCACACTGTCAGGAAGGGCGGACACCACGGGAACAGCCAGATGCTCTGCTGGTCTGAGAAAATGTCTGGTGGGGCCAGGCCACACTGTAGTGTAACACATGTTAGACAATACAGACAAATGCCATTTAAAAGCTTAGATTGGAGCAGCGGATCCGCCACCAATTTCCGATAGGGTGGCGAGACTGTAAAACCATCACGACGCTTAACTAAAAATAACCCTATCGAGCCGCAGCGGCGAGGAACCGCCTCCCTGCTGCTACGCGCCATTGCAAAAACTGAAATGAGTGAGAAGTCTTTCATCAGAGAGCTTACCTAGATTAACCAACTGGCCGTGACGTGCAGGTGTTAATTGTGTCACAAGTCACGCATGTTTTATAACACTGTATGTGTTTCGCTGGCATTGCGTCTCATTTGCATGTGTTACGTGTTCGGTGTTGATCTATGTAGTATGTACTGACGCGGCGTTAGAATAGCCACTCGCTGGATTTCGCCAAGGTTCGCAATAATAATAATAATAATAATAATGGGGGCGAGGGGAATCATGCGCTCAATAACTGACATTCTCTTGGATAATCAGTGCTATGAAAATCCTCTTGTGCTTGCGCAAGATCACTGTGATGCATAGAGACACGGGAACCGGAGATGAAGGCAGGGGCTGAGACCAACAACTTTCCGAAAATTTAACGTTGTCTCCGTGGGCGTTGACTGAAAAAAACAATTAACCATGATTTCCTTTCCCTCTCATTGTGGAAGGATTGACAGGTAGTTTCTTCCATGCCGGGGAAAAATCCTATCGTACTTTCGTAGCTTCCTCTCAGCAGTCGGCACAGCACATACTGTCACGTAGACTAATTGCCCAGCTGATGTTTCAATGTCTAAACGTGTTTGTGTTCAGTGGAAAAACTTTGCAGTTTGATGTTTTCTATATTTCATCGTCCCACAGCTACGCTATTGCTGGGACGCCCGATCCGAAAATATTGTTATTTGTATATCGACAAATTATAACAGAATGTAAATCTGACCATTTATTATTGTGCCCACAAAAAATCCAAACTACACACTACTTAAGGATCACAGAATTCACTTACACCTTTCAGGTGTGTACCACCACCGATTATGGTGCGGCCCTTAGCGCAGCCAAATATTCTTTGACGCGATGTGTGTGAACTCGCAAAAGTGACTGCACCATGACCTGGATCCGTTCGATCCAGGCGAAGGCGATATACGCGGCATAATGCTGCTGCGTTGATCCAGTAACAGTGTGTTGAAGACGATGCGCCGACACACACACTACTGATGCATCACCATTAAGCCCAGGAAGTTTCCATCCTTGCCGCGAGCTGAAGCTACATTCAGCTGCGGCTGAACCGACGGGGAGGGCCATGATAAGGCAATCAAGTTTGACGACTTCAAGGATGAGATTCCTGCGCGTTGTGCTTCTCATCGCGGAGAACAGACGGAGAGGGCGGGGGGGGGGGGGGGGTCATATTTACCTTGGTAAATAGCAAGAGGGCGGTGCCCCCTTGTCGCTCTGGCAGCGCTGCCCCTGGATGTCCCGTAGCGTAGGTATGCACAACTTCTGCGCGACCAGGAACAAGGTATGCTGAAAATGTAATGTAATGTATGTCTGTAGGCTTCAAAAGAGGAAAGAAATGAAGAAAGGGTTACATGGTCTTTTGGTTACACGAGTGACGCTACAGCGTAATGGACTTAAAACAAAATGCACCTAAGTTGTATGTGTTAATGTGCAGCCCACGTTAAAATCCCGTGGCCGACTGGTGGAGTACATCTAGTGACAGCTTAAATATTTTCTAGTGCACCGCGAAAATGAAACGAAGCAAAGTACGCAACATTTTTAGTAGCATTGCCTAATGCACGTAGACAAAATCTCCCTGATGGGGTTAAGTGTTAAATGACATGATGCCATGTTCTGCTTGGTCCCATCCTTGGCTACGCCGCACAATTTCTTTGAAACTTGTTTGCATATTGTCTGAAATTTTGACCGTCATTGCAGGTCAGGTCATTGACATAGCCAAAGCCAAGCGATATTGAAAAACTTTCAGGTATCGCGCTGCTTTCATTTCAACTGTTCTTTTTAACCACTGAAAGTTATTATTTTTACGAAGCTTCGGGAATCGAAAAATATAAAGCGTATTACGGATGTGTCTGATTGACAATGATGCTGAAGACATGGACGCAGGGACAGTGTAGCGTTGCAAGGTCAACACCCAAACGTGTGCGGTCACCGATAGGTGGTGCCAACGAGTTTAGTGGTGTGTGAGAGGCATCAGGTATCTATTGAGAACCGTGAGCGTCTCGAGAGGTTAGTGCATTGTTTTTATGTGTAGCAATAGTATGAGTGTTTTGTTTGCCAATAGATGATGGCTAATGTAGCTACGCTTGGCGGTTCAATGATATTGCCAATCATAACTAGGTAGAACGTTGCTGGTACGAAATAATATAGCTGTCCCGAGCCATGGCGCTAGTACATTATCATTTCAACACCCCGAATACCCCGAGACACGGCGCACTGTTGAACTGAAAACGCCGTCGCAGTCTGGTGAAACACATCCACAGGTAGCAGAAGCCACGATGGCCATATGTGAAACACAGACAGGCTACCCACTACCCTGCCCCCCTTCCCAACCCCCCCCCCCCGCCCCTCGGTCTCGTCTGAGTCAACTACGCGGACCCAGACGAAAAATGCCGTCGAGTCGCCCCTGGCTGGACGCTCGGATGCGCAGCCGCCCGTGCACCCCGTCCCCAGGTTGACTGGCGTTCCAACCCGCCGCTATGCGTGACACACGTGCGACTCAAGCTGTCTGGCGTCCCAGCCCTCCGGCTATGAACAGTGGGCGGCCCGGTCCCTCTGGGCACCACACGAACGTTACCTCCCCTTCCCTCCCCCACCACAATACCTGTCGTAACACGCCCGAACGAAGACCGCTGGTCCCGTCCATCAGTGAGGGCGGCGATGGGACGGCCTCGGTCCGTCTCGTTCGAGCGATTCCCATCAACCGGTGGGAATGGGTCCCTTCATAACTAAATGTCCTTCATATTACAGTGGAACTGTCGCGGTCTGATCTCAAAATGGTCTGAAATGAAAACACCTTTTGCCGTATCAGTTTCGATCATCATTGCCGTACAGGAAACATGGTTTCGTCCCACCGACACATATAACTTTAAAATGTCGAGTTACTCGTTGTACCGCTGTGACACCACGGACGGTGAGCGTCGCCAAGGTGGGGTGACATTGTACATCAGTCAAGAATTAACACAAACACCACCTCACTCTTAACACACCTGTTCAG
>NW_023596297.1:11820763-11971997 GCF_011947565.3 Pollicipes pollicipes | reverse complement strand
GACCTTATTCGACCTTCAGAGGACTGCGGTGGGCGAAGCCAGAAGATTATATTTATTTTGAAGTCTAAATAAGCATGAAGGTTTACGTTAGGCGGATGTTCCAAAACAATACTTACTCTGGATCATTTTAAGTCAGTGACCTCTGACCTCCAGTAAGTCAAACTAAGAATGTCTGTTGACATCCCTGGGATCAACTCATTCAAAATTAACATAAAACTATCCTGTTAGCAAGATATCCAGGGAGAAGCAGCTTGGTTTTGACCTCGGTCTGATCTTTATGCCTCACCCAGGTCAATAAATAGACGTTGTCCTAAATTCAATTGGATATCGATTTGCGTAACCTGTTTGGTGGATTTACGAGAAACACTATGCTCATAGATAAGACAGTAGTAATAGCCTTCCTTCGGAGAAAACCATGAGAATAGCTTTATAGATGCGTTGATATTTCGGCAACATGCCTTTATCGAAACAAACAGCATATCAGATCTTCTGCTATTTGTTTCGATGGAGGCCTTCTGCGGAAAAATCAACGCATCTATACTTCTATTCTCCTGGTTTTTCTTCGAGGAATAAAGCTACTACTTTTGTCTCATCTACGGCTAATAACCTAACAAACTGCCTCAGAGAAGCATGGCTTCGTGTAACACTCCATCGTCGCCTCAGATTTAACGATTCCCCAGGAATAGCCTTCGCTGACAGGCAAGGCCTGACTTTGACCTGCCATAGGGTAGAGACCTTGCAAGGTGCACCTAACTTCTCATACCAAAAGATCCCCATTCCATTGGCTACATATATGCACAGTTTGGTGCGGCTACACCGCGTCGGTCAGGAAATACTCCGGAAAAAACATTCTGGGGTCAACTTGACCCTCCCTCAACCGAGCGTCTGTTAAGTCTGAATTTAAATAAAGTTATTGTTCAATGATAAAACGAATCAAAACATTCTCACTAAAGGCAAGAACAGCGGTTTTTAAGTACATATCAGGCGCATATCACCAGCCTTTATAGGTTTGTCCGGAATTATTCTCGTCATTGAGAACGCAACATGAGAGGCCGAACATCAGGAAATAGATCTGAGCAGAGGAGAAAGCCCGGCCGGCAGAGAGCATAGCACCGAGAGATGCGGACGCCGACTGTCGTTGGTGATGAAGGGGAGCAGAGAGATATCAGGACGGATGATTCTGAAGGCGGTTCGCTGATGGCAGCCAAAAGAGCGATTGACGGGGGCATGATGCTGCGCTGTACGCTGCTTACGTGCTGTTTCGCAGATGGGATCGTGGTGCCACGGTCGGTTGGCAGGGGTCCTACTGCACAGGCTGCTGGATTTTTCTGTCAAGTATATCATTCGTGGACAGTGCAAGATGTCTACACTAGGGGTGTAGTTTCTTATCAGTTGGGTGGGGGGGGGGACTCTAGCCTCCCCCCCCCCCCCAGCAAACTGAAGCTCCAGGCCCGCTTAAATTTGAAGAAGAAAGTGGCTAACCCGAGGAAAACCCGCTTTCTGGCGTGTTTTGGGCGCATTTTATGTTCCGCCTAATGTCACCATTTAACTCCCCCAAAACTCTTTTTTCAAAAATGCGCCTTTCATACTGTGGATCGTGTTGAAAAAGTCAGCTAGTTTCGTGGTAAAGTAACAGGACCATGACAAAGCCTCTAAGCTGATTGCAATGGAGATATCCGGGCTTGGTTTCGACGAGCGCTTGACGGCACCCAGCACCACTCGACATGTTCGCCAGAGCCGGAGATGAATGGCACAGCGTCGGCCAGCCGCCGTCTCCGCTCAGGCCGGCTCGACGCCGTGTCGGGACCGGAAGTCGTGCGCGTCCGGGTCAGCTGACGGCGTCCGGACGACACCGTCAGCCCTGACACGACCCGTGTCCCCGGACGACACCATCAGCCCTGACACGACCCGTGTCCCCGGACGACACAGTCAGTCCTGACACGACCCGTGTCCCCGGACGACACAGTCAGTCCTGACACGACCCGTGTTCCCCGGACGACACAGGTCAGCCCTGACACGACCCGTGTTCCCGGACGACACAGTCAGTCCTGACACGACCCGTGTCCCCGGACGACACAGTCAGTCCTGACACGACCCGTGTTCCCGGACGACACAGTCAGCCCTGACACGACCCGTGTCCCCGGACGACACAGTCAGTCCTGACACGACCCGTGTCCCCGGACGACACCGTCAGCCCTGACACGACCTGTGTCCCCGGACGACACAGTCAGCCCTGACACGACCCGTGTCCCCGGACGACACAGTCAGCCCTGACACGACCCGTGTTCCCGGACGACACCGTCAGCTCTGACACGACCCGTGTTCCCGGACGACACAGTCAGTCCTGACACGACCCGTGTCCCCGGACGACACCGTCAGCCCTGACACGACCCGTGTTCCCGGACGACACCGTCAGCCCTGACACGACCCGTGTTCCCGGACGACACCGTCAGCCCCTGACACGACCCGTTGTCCCCGGACGACACAGTCAGTCCTGACACGACCCGTGTCCCCGGACGACACAGTCAGTCCTGACACGACCCGTGTCGCTGGACGACACCATCAGCCCTGACACGACCCGTGTCCCCGGACGACACAGTCAGCCCTGACACGGACCCGTGTTCCCGGACGACAACCGTCAGCCCTGACACGACCCGTGTTCCCGGACGACACCATCAGCCCTGACACGACCCGTGTCCCCGGACGACACCGTCAGCCCTGACATGATCCGTGTCCCCGGACGACACCAACAGCCCTGACACGACCCGTGTCCCCGGACGACACAGTCAGTCCTGACACGACCCGTGTCCCCGGACGGACACCATCAGCCCTGACACGACCCGTGTCCCCGGACGGACACAGTCAGCCCTGACACGACCCGTGTTCCCGGACGACACCGTCAGCCCTGACATGATCCGTGTCCCCGGACGACACCAACAGCCCTGACACGACCCGTGTCCCCGGACGACACAGTCAGTCCTGACACGACCCGTGTCCCCGGACGACACCATCAGCCCTGACACGACCCGTGTCCCCGGACGACACAGTCAGCCCTGACACGACCCGTGTTCCCGGACGACACCGTCAGCCCTGACACGACCCGTGTTCCCGGACGACACCGTCAGCCCTGACACGACCCGTGTCCCCGGACGACACAGTCAGCCCTGACACGACCCGTGTTCCCGGACGACACAGTCAGTCCTGACACCACCCGTGTCCCCGGACGACACAGTCAGTCCTGACACGACCCGTGTTCCCGGACGACACAGTCAGCCCTGACACGACCCGTGTCCCCGGACGACACAGTCAGTCCTGACACGACCCGTGTCGCTGGACGACACCATCAGCCCTGACACGACCCGTGTCCCCGGACGACACAGTCAGTCCTGACACGACCCGTGTCCCCGGACGACACCGTCAGTCCTGACACGACCCGTGTTCCCGGACGACACCGTCTGCCCTGACAAGACCAATGTCTCCGGACGACACAGTCAGTCCTGACACGACCCGTGTCCCCGGACGACACCGTCAGCCCTGACACGACCCGTGTTCCCGGACGACACCGTCAGCCCTGACACGACCCGTGTCCCCGGACGACACAGTCAGTCCTGACACGACCCGTGTCCCCGGACGACCACAGTCAGTCCTGACACGACCCGTGTCCCCGGACGACACAGTCAGTCCTGACACGACCCGTGTCGCTGGACGGACACCATCAGCCCTGACACGACCCGTGTCCCCGGACGACACAGTCAGCCCTGACACGACCCGTGTTCCCGGACCGACACCGTCAGCCCTGACACGACCCGTGTTCCCGGACGACACCATCAGCCCTGACACGACCCGTGTCCCCGGACGACACCGTCAGCCCTGACATGATCCGTGTCCCCGGACGACACCAACAGCCCTGACACGACCCGTGTCCCCGGACGACACAGTCAGTCCTGACACGACCCGTGTCCCCGGACGACACAGTCAGTCCTGACACGACCCGTGTCCCCGGACGACACAGTCAGTCCTGACACGACCTCGTGTCGCTGGACGACACCATCAGCCCTGACACGACCCGTGTCCCCGGACGACCACAGTCAGTCCTGACACGACCCGTGTCCCCGGACGACACCTTCAGCCCTGACAAGACCAATGTCTCCGGACGACACAGTCAGTCCTGACACGACCCGTGTTCCCGGACGACACCGTCAGCCCTGACACGACCCGTGTTCCCGGACGACACCGTCAACCCCGACACGACCAGTGACCCCCGGACGACACCGTCAGCCCTGACACGACACGTGTCCCGGATGACACCGTCAGCCCTGACACGACACGTGTCCCCGGATGACACCGTCAGCCCTGACACGACCCGTGTCGGCGAACGACACACTCAGCCCTGACATGACCCGTGTCCCCGGACGACACTCGACCTCTCAGCCCGACTCTTTTGCGCGCTGGGCTTTCCTGTCTCTACGGGGTTGGCTTGGCACATTGCAAAATGGTCGCTTAGTAGATACGCCACCCAGCTATTATCAGGGTTTTGCGGAAAATCAAGTAATGGTTGATTTTCATATGGAATAAATGGAAATCAAGCTCATGGTTGGCTATCTGAAAGCTTGTTTTGCGCAACGACTCAAGTACCTGAGCTTTGCTATCAAGTGCGCGAGAAACTACAAAAGTGTTTTGGTACAGGTACACAGATGGATAGTTTACCTGTCTGTTCTTGGTCTGCACCACCCACAGCGTTAATCCTACTCATTCTACTGAACAGGCACATTCTTCTAGCTTCACCATCTCCTGCACATTTCAGTGCACAGCATGGCTAATGGACCCCACCCGAGCTGGCCCGTCCCCATTGTCGGCCTGGCACGGCAGGCGGCTCGGTGCCAGCCTGCGGCGGCGGCATCGGTGGGGGTCGCGGCGTGTCGCGCCGGGATTGTATCGGTTCCAGGAGCGGATCATTGCGCAGCAGACGGTCGGACGGACGGCAGGCGGCCGATGCCAAGCTCCGATGAGCCAGAACGGAGCCTGATGAGAGCTGCGGCCCCGCGGCAGTCCGGCCGCGCCTGCGGGCGAGGTCACCTCACGCCGGCGCACTCGGCCTGACGCGGCTGGCGGGGCCGTCGCCGACCCCCCAGTCGCAGTCCCGATCACGCTGCGGGGATGACGGGATTGTTACCAACGGAGCAGTTGAGTTGAATTCGTTTCGTTTGCTTCTGCCCGCCGGTTCAGCCCCGCCCCACCTCCCGTCGTCAACACTCGTGTTGTGTCATTCCGTTATTGCCACCCCTCCAGCGCGGCGGCCAGGCCGCACCCGCGACAGCGCGCACCGTCACTGGCGCGAGAGCGCCGCGCCTGCTTGCCTCGGCAAGTGTGTGGACCAGTTATTTACACGGGGTATCGTCATCCCATCAGCCGTGGGGCGCGGCGCCGCGGGACTCCATCCGTCAGCGCTGTCAGCTCTATCACTGCCCTCCGCCCCCTCCCCGTCCGACGGCGGAGGAGCCATCGGGCCGACGACGACGGTGGCGACGGACGCATCCATCTCGACGCTCAATGATCGCGCGGCGCACGGTTCATGCTTTGTCATGACGCCGGTGGGCGATTGCATCGAACGCGCACGCTGGGCGCGCCGCGCCGCACCGACCGCGCCCAGCCGTGCTGCCGCCGGCCGGAAGGGAATGACCGGCGGGATGCCTATCACCGCAATAATGGAGGCGCTGGAAACCTTGAAATGTGCTGGCTGAGCTCTGAGCACTGCACTGACCGGGACGGGTCACGTGGCATGGGCATCGCATGAACCAGCGGCCATGTCGAACGGGCTGTGATTGGAGCGGGGAGAAGCAATGGTTTCCGTTGTTCCGTTGTTCCCACTGAGATTAGGCCAGCTGTGTGTTAAAATAAAGGATTTCGGGAGTAAAATAGCATCCTTGACGGATCAGTTATGTGTTTTATAATGTTTGCAACACTCTAGTTTGTCAAAGTCCTTGTGTAATAAAAGCTACCGAAAGTTTGAAACGTCCTGTTTAAAGAAAAACGAGACGCAAATGTCAGGCTATCTTCTCCCAAATTCAACGAAACGTTATGCTAGAGCTTTATTTTACCCCTATGGCTCCCTTTTCTCCCCTTAATAGTGTTTAGACAGCGCCTCCTTTCGAAGTGCACTTAAGCTTCGGGAAACGGAGAATCGCATTGTCTATAGTCATGCACTGGTTCAAACTTCAACCAATGCGCCAAATCGGTAACTGGCCTTGTCGCGCGCTTGCCAATCGCAGGCGTTCACTTGCCACTGACGTTCACTCATTCATAACAGAAGAGGTGCTACTTTTAAGCACGCAGGTCCGCAATGAGCGGGTTAAAACAGCTCGAAAACCTTTAACCCGTAACAGCTGTCAACGGCCCTCAGTAGATTCCGTTCACGTCACGATTCACGTCACGACGGTTGAGACAACCAGGGGTGAAAAGGCTACCGATTTGCAGCATATGATCGGCGACAAAAAAACTTCTGCATGCTTTTTGGTGACGAAATTGCGAAGATCGAAATACCTTACAACAGGTTTGGCTTAGCATTTGACAGATTTGACATTGACGCCTCACTGCATGAACAGGTTAAGCCATAAAATGCCTCCAAACATAGCAGATTTAAGCAGCATAGCTTCAGCAGGTGACATAAACATACTACAAACTAAACCACATCAGTGCTGACATCACAGATTAGCGGTCACAGTGTTTTTTTCTTCACTGGCCCTGAGATCAGTGCTTTTCACAGTTTTTCGGTCAAGATTCACGCCACAAACAAAGCAGTGTGACATACCAAATAACTAGGTTCATTACATACTAGTCATAAAAAATATGACCGGCCTCAGCATCTAACGACGAACGTGACAAGTCTGTTACGCGGCGTTTTAAATCCCCGTGTTAATTCAGACTGCTGGCTTCGAATGCTCACCACGCGGCTGAGGTATGGGTTCAGTGCAAGCCTGTGTGCTGCCGTCGCTTATGTTCTTGTCGTGCAAAGCTAACCGGCTTCAGTAGAGTCGCTTAGCTTTTTAAGCATCTACCACGGAGGGCGTCCCTGGTAGTGGTGTTAGAAGCCCCTGCCAATCTGGGAGGCTCGTTGTTCGTGTACATCCGAACTGTATCTTGAGAGGTCAACGGAGGACGTTTAAGTGATGCATTTCATGGATTCATCCGAGGTTTCCTGCTGCTGAAAGAAACAGCGGTTTTGGGTAAGAGAAACCTTGCACGCTCCCTGCCTCACTGCAGACTTCAACGATCTAACCGGTTGACAGGTGCGAGATAAAACGCATTTTATTGTCATTACATTGTAAATTGAGCTAAATAAGGGTCATACAGACGTTCATAAATGTCTTGTGCGTTTTCTGATATCAAGATTATATGAATTTCATACTACATTTAGTTGAGAGAAATGCTCCACGTTTCAAAATATTAAAACAGGCATCAGCCTGCTATGAAATAAGCTCACTTATAGCTTTTGGTATGCTTTGAAGTGGAAAAAACTGCTGCAGACAACGCAATTTCTCTATTTAAAAAATATGCAAATACGTTATTATTTGATAGCGTGATCATACCTTGCATAACACTGAAAGCCAATTGACGGCCGCAAAACCTGGAAATAATGCCGACGAACACCAATTATCAGCGACTCTGCAATTATCTTTGCATTGGCCTTGATCACCGCATGGCCAATTTGATGGCAGGATTTAAATGACGTCATTATGGCGTCATGGATGCCTGGTTGATCTTGAAATAGTGTGCACGAAGAAGTCTGCACATATTCGTGGCCATGTAGCTCAGAAACTAGGGGAGTTTAGGGACAGGGCTATGAACTGCGCAGAATGATCTTCAAGATGGCCACTTGGTTCAAAACCCCATACACAGGTAGAAAACTCCCTTTAACACTCAAATGCTTTCCGGGCGTCATTTTCTACATTGCACTTGTTACCTGTGCATCTGTCTGTCCGTTTGCAGTTCTATAGCCAGCAGCACAGCGCGGAAGCCGCAATGATTGCCGTCAAGGTTGCGCATGAAACGGGTTCAACCTTCGTGACGACACGCAACATAAATTCACGCCCGCCCGACATCCGTATCAGGTCACAGCCCCTGCGGCAGTGAGGTATGCGCTGGCGCTTAGCAGGGAGTCATTTTTCGTCTACTTGGGGGAAACATTTCCGATTAGGCGCCTGTTTATCTCAGATGTACTTGACATTTTTTTAGGCGCGGGCCAACGTTACATTGTCAGGCGGTGGAGCTACCAATCCCGGCAGCGTCGCCTCTTCATGCAGTAAAACAATCGGGAACCACTTGTTGATGCTATATGTGTGTGCCACAGCTGCAAATCTAATCGTTTTTATGGTCTTGCTCTTCCATTTCTCTGAGTTATTAGCCTGCCTCCGCCTCGTTCAGTGACTCAACGAAATAAAGGCATTCAACTATGCAATTATAACAATGAGCTTCTTTACGTTACCACCGATTGTAGACCTTGAACCATTTTAGATGCCAAGTATGGATGAGTTTTGAGTAAATAAATCGTATCAATGAAAGGAAAATGTTTGAAACACGATGCCTGGTCAATAGTACTGCATTGCTCTAATTCCCTACCGACTCAGATGTTATGACAGTATATTTGACCCAGAAAACAGTGAACATGCTGTCATGGGCGCAAAATGACGTCAGCGATGTGACGCGCATGGCTAGCAGCATTGACACTGCATCCCATTCATCTGACAATAACAACCATCGATGACCATTCTGGTTCCGATTCTGATTCTGGTTCATTCTGGAACATGGATCATTCATGCGAGAGTTTGGCGTTAGCAGGTGACTCACGCTGACTAGGCGTCCGCCGAGGGTCCTTCTGATCAAAGCTTCACCCAGCAGAACACACATGACCTGGTGACCTGGACTGCACGGCATTACCAGGGGTGGACCCTTGCGGTTTTCACTGGGGGGGGGGGGGGGCGAACCCATGACTCTGGCCCATGCTGTTTCCAAGACGCATTTCTTCACAAATTTCGTCCACTTCACTCTGCGGTCATAATGTGGACTTAATATAAGAAAGTCCTTCGGCTCCTGGTTTTTCGTATCATGAGCTCAAAATTCTGTCATTAAGTTGACGACCTCGATATACCACAAGGTTGGTTAAACAGCATTGCAGTGCTTAACAACGAGCATATTGACGGTACTCAATATTACGAGTTGCGCTGATCCTGAAGAGCTCATCTCTTGAGGATGAGCGCGGAACGGCAGGTGGCCGTTTGTATTTTATTAATGCTTCTTCATAAACGCCTCATAGCTTCTGGAAATTTAAAGTGTGGTTTTGCATCCCGTTTTGATTCAAACACGGGCCACTTGCTTGAGAAGAATTAACAAACATTTGGTTACAGCACCTGCCTGTCATAGTGGACGCCGTACGTGCACATAAATGGTACCACTTCAAGGCCGCTCCAGGAGGCTACGGGAGGGCGGCGATTTTAAATGGAAGTCGGGCTCCTCCCGGAAGTACCAGCCGCTGATGCTAAAGAAGATACTTGATCGAATGACAGGATTGCACTGTTCCAGTTCTGTATAAATTTAATGGTCTTATTCTGCCTGTAATCGAACAATGCAGACAAGGGTGTTGCTGAGGACACGTGGGAGAAGGCATGGGGCTTTGCCCCCATCCCTAGGGCCACTCATGAGCCAGCCCCTAGGCTCAAACCAAAACCTCACTTTGAAATCACATAGCCTTCATTTCCAATAGGCGCCAAACTTCAGGGACATCGCAAAGGGTCCCAAATGTTCATGCTAGGGAGGCACCAAAACTCAGGTGCACTATACTACATGTGTCTAGTCCGTTTGACAAAATTATAGATTGGCCCATGCGGAAAAGGAGCACTGAAACAATTATTTCCAGAGGGCACCACGAACGGCCGCAAACCTTCATTCTTAAGCGGCACAAAAAAGCTGTGCATCTCACCCTGAACGAAATACTGGAAAGTTCCACAGATGAGGTGCACAAAAACCTATTTGTCGAGGCACCATGACCTTGATTCTCCAAAATGGTTTCTCTGCGTTTCACCACGACGAAGGTCCTGTTTGGCCGGTTCTTGGATGCTTGACGACGTGGACCAACATTTTTTGTTCTAGGGAATCATAACCTCTATTTGCCAGAGACGCCCAATTCCAGTGTCCTTAAAGGGCACCAAAATATGCATGTTTGATAGGCAACAAATTTCAGGGGACATTGCAATTCCTGTGGTGCTCCATTGACAAAACCGTGAATCGGCCCATTCCGTGAAGTGACACCAAACCTTCATTTCGTAGCATCCAAACGTTTATTCAATATAACGGACTAGTTCAAGCGGGCCATTGAAAGGGTCGCGAAACTTTCATTTCAAGGGACACTGTGATTACGTTGCTTTCCATCCTGACCAGATTCCGAATGGACCCCTTCCCCAGAGAGGCACCACAACATTTTCATTGCAGGTTATCAAAAACATTATTTAAGCAGGCACCCAATTTAAGGGGCACAACATTGGGTCCCAAAAGGTCTTTTTTGAAGGGACAATAAAGTTCAGACGCACCACAATGCTCGTATCTCCCATGCGAGAAATCCGGGATCGGCCCATTCGGCGATAGGTTCATGAAAAGTTGTATTTTAAGGCACCATGAGGCACCAAGCAGGCACCAAATTTAAACGAGTCATTTCAAGGGCCCCAGTATCTTCATTCTCAAAGGACACCAAATTAGAGGCTGCGCAACTTCTGTGCCTCCAACACTGACGACATCCTACTTCAGACCTCTCGTCGAAGACATACCCGATGCCTTCATTTCGGGCATCACGACCTTTATTTTGAAGGGGCATCAACCTCTAGGGGGGCGCCACAAGAGCCTCATGGCCCTTTAATTTCATGTGGCGTCAAACTCCAAAGGGGACACAATTGCCCCATTGTCTACTTTCACTAGCAACCAAGGGCGCCACTATCGGTGGGACAGGGGCACGTGATCTAAGTTAGGTTTTTAGGTCCCGAGTCCCCGAGGAGCCCTTTGGGCCCCGGGGGTACGACAATCAAGTGTCCGATCGAAGGGTCCGAAGGACAGGCCGGGGGGATGAAAGGACCTCAGCCAGTAGGCAATACCAAACACTTTGTCCCGCACCGGTCTTGGCCCTGGGGCTTCTCCCAAGTCGGGGTGGGACCGGGCCTGCAAATGCTTATCCAAAAAGATTGTGCATTGGTCAGGCCCATGTGCTCATCAGGGTCTCACAGAGCCCAAAATGGGGCCTGTGTTGGGCACACTTGCTGAACCGGGATAAAAGCGGTACCTCGAATGTCAATAGCCTCTTGCGTTGGTCAGGACCCACTTGCCAATGATAGGAGACGTCAGAAATGATGATGCAACGATCTGCACTCGCAATGAGACAGTATCTGTGCCACTCAGAGGTCACGGGACCGAACGAGGGCCCTCCGCGCCGTTTCAACCAGGAGGCAGGGGCCGATGAGCCGAATTGGTGTCTCGCCGCCAATTAGGCATTGGACTAACTGTGCAGGTAATATATTATTTTGCGTCATTGACGTGTTCCTACGTCGATCCTGTGTCAGATGCTGAGGTCAGAGGGCCTGCCGCATTAGGGGTGGGGTCGGGGTGCCCTCGCCCGGATCGTCCAGGGCACCCCGGTCCCCTTGTCGCCAGAATAGCAGTTGCTAGTTGCCCCGGGCTGGGATGAAACGGATCAGCTCCTGACCAGTACAATGCATCTATGTGATTTCGAAACAAATTCCCAGAACAGAATTAGCAGTTACAGTATCACAGGCAACCGAGCATTACGCTATTGCGTCATGAGTTCGTAGTGCTGTACATGCTAAAGCAATCTGAAAATACGTAGGCAGCACAATTGTATACGAAATGCGTACGCATCACATATTGTGTACTTCGTTTGTTATTGTTTTTTGCTTATCAAACTAGTAATTATTGTATATGCATATAGCGTATTTTGCTACAACAAAGGCTATGTTCTACAACAAATATATTAAAGTTCGAATGCACTACGCTCTTACGTGCCGGGGGCGCAGTACACCTACTATTCGTGTTTCTAACATCTAGAATTCATATCGTTTAGGCATTGCTCGTGTCAGATTCCTCAAGAAAAACGCAAGAAATTTTCGTACTCTTTCAAGATACTCAAATATGCAGCACAAAATTTGACTACTCCCATGTCAACGACACAAAATATGTTACTCATAACGCAGGAAGCTGGCAGCATGTTTTACTTTAAGACAGAACATCGCGTCAAAAGTCTACGAATTTTGATAGATTCGCCGCTTTCTGTTACCACAACTAACTTTAATATTCGTGTCATGACATGTCACTCGTTCTTGTTTCTATATTTAACCATTCACCACAGGGTGTCATTCTCCGCGATGCCCGCCCTTCCTTCCAAGATGAGAGGCAGGCGCCGCCGTGTAATCTTAGAAGCCTCGTAAAGCCCCAATGACGCTCAAACATTCACTGTGAGGTTAGATCGTGAGACCCTACACAATCTTAAATTAGCTTTGCTTCAAAGAAATCCAGGAGTATCGGGAGCCAAGTTCCACATTGTGTAGCCGAACAAAATATAGCGGAGGTATAGCCAAATATTGGCGCAGCCCAACGTTGGGGGGGGGGGGGTGCGGCCAAAAAAAAGAGGTCCCGCTCAACTTGGGGGGGGGGGGGGCTTGGCCCCAAATAGATATTAAGTTCCACCCCTGGGCATTCCGCGCTTACCAGGATTGTGATCAGGCAGCACAGCTACAGCATCAGTGGACTTGACAGCATCTGCCGCAGCCTGAAGAACCTGCGTCAGCTTTCAAGTCTTCTGCAAGATGTACGGCGCCTAAATCCGAGAAATCCTTACTTGTGCACCTGCCAAAGCTTCTCCTCTGGCAGTGGCTGCTCAGAGCGAGCCTGATATTCGCGAATGAGCTCTCTCACACATCTTGACAAGCACGCGACGGAGATGAAGAACTCTGTCAGTTCCAGGTGCTGCAAATCAACTCCCGGGCCGATGGATACCAGGAGATGATCGACTAGGAGCGAGGAATGATCGCAGAGCCATCCCGGACCGGAACCCTGTCAGGGGGCACAGTCGGAAGAGACAGGAAGAGAGCTTTGTGTGCGTGGCTCGTAACACTGAGAAACCATGCGATCGATGACATCAAAAGTTGATTTTCGGCCACCGCGCTAATGGCATGTAGTTGTGGCACGTGTACGCCGGCATCAGTAAGATTTACCTAAGCCTATGGAAGCAATGGTACTGCAGCATATAATTTACCTGATCTAATTTAGTTTGAGTGCCACGTTTAATCAATCTCACAAAACCAACTGTTCTCGCAGTCCTGAAACTGTGACATTCCGCAATATAAATTTGTTTAAAAAAAACGGTTTTCTGTACGCAAGGACATAAAGCCATCAGAATACACCAAGATGAGACGGTTTCACCAATGGTGCTTACTACTAATATAAGTAACTACTTTCACCGCGTAAATAGCTAGTGTGCAGGCCAATCTATATAGTGTGCAATTTTGATCACCGCGGGGTAGCTCCAGCTTGCTTTACGTGGAAAATTTGTGGTAGCTCTTACATTCCTCTCTCTGTATTTCTCCGGTATGACCTTTTGGACCTGTTCTTGACACCGGCATAACTCGACTCGGCATGCCAGTGATGCACGGCATACGGCATACGGCATACGGCATGCCAGAGGTTGTCACGTTGAAAAGAAAACTGATCATTTGGGCGGACAGCTTCGTGGATTTCTTGGCACTGCGTCAGCGCTTGTTGGCACTCAGACACAGGGAACCGACACCATTGAAACGACTTGGTATTTATGTGACAATGTTCCAAACGTCCTCTCGGTAGTAACGTCCTAAAGGGAGCATCTCACCTTTATGTACTTTTCACTTATTGTTAGATCGGACGCGTACGAGTTGATAAGCAATACCAGTTTTCTGGAAATCCTTACGAAAACCTCAGAGTTTTTATCTGAAATTGCCGTCTCTGCGGGAGAAAACTCATTTGAGACCCTGCTAACCATTATGAAAATGATACATTTTATCTGCCGTCTTGCAGTGTCTGTGATCTGTACTGTTTGCAACACCCAAAGGTGCCAAAATGTCCGTGCAATACATCCTGAAAAGCTTGAAACACTCTGTTTAGCCAAAAAGATAAGGCCATTATCATGAACATAAAGCCATTATCCCGCGAATTCAAAGAAACGTAATACTATGGCTTTAATTTCTCCCATATGGCGTTTACCACAGTGGCTCTTTTCGCGGTGCAAGTTTGGCTTTGGGAATGGGGGCATCACATGGCCAATAATGACGCGCTGGTTCAAACTGCAAGCAGTGCGTCTCTCGGTAGAGACCCTTGCAGTCCGATAGACCAATCACAAACGTTCCTTTGTTCGCACTAGTGGAAGTGCGCACGGCGGTTGTCATGACGGCCGTGGTCGCGACTTCGGTGAAGAGGCGTGATGCTGTCACAAAGCGTTGATAACGTTGGTTTGAGGTTCCACTAGAGCATGTTTTTGAAATATTCCCTAAAGGTGGAACACTCCCCTTGAGCTACGAAATTGTCAAAAGTGGCGTTATCAGATCGTTCGTTGTTAGATTACCACTGCATTCATTTTCATCCACGCGTCTAGTTACATATCTCAGCAGATAGGAGTGGATGTCTGCGATTAGCGGGTGCTGCGCCGTACCACAACATATGACTTTCACAGACCTTGCAGTCTAAGCCAGTGGCGGAACTAGCCGACCTTTTGCGGTCGTGCCCCACCTCCTCTCCCTAGAAGCAACATTATAGCGAATTAACTTTTGCAACAATCTGCAATGATATCCTCGATATGCGTATATGTTGAGGAGACAAATTTGTTATTAGTGGTTATTACATTTAAGACGTCCGTGGGGCTTTTGAACATAAAAATGACCCATCGATGCATGCGAAAAAGATCTTGAGGCCATAACGGTCCTCGCATGTAAAAGAGGCCCTCTATAGCTACGAAATGGGCCCTTGTGCCTGGAAAGGATCCTATGACCCGATCCCCCCCCCCCCCCTGGTCGAAATCTGGGCAACGGCCGTGGTCTAAGCATTCTAGCTTTCCTCCTGCCATTCCATGATGTGTGCCCAACAAACCCATGCACTTTTACCGTCACAACATGTTGCATGCAATGTAGTTTTTGCATATGTTATCCAGTCCTAAAACGCTGACATTACCAACGTCATGGCCTTTTCACTGAAATCGCATGTCACCTCCATTCAGCATGTTTGCATCTCATGCTAGATAGGAAGTTCTGGATTCCCTGTTGCCCCTCCCTCCATTTTCTTCACTTACACTGCAAATCTCCCAACCTCACATTAAAGACCATAATGGCGTGTATGCCATGAAGCACTCCGCGCTACATGGCGTACACGCCATTATTACATCTTGCGCACATGCTCCCCTCTCTGTTTCTTCACCCTTTACTCGGGTCTATAAATTACTATCCACGCCCTACCTTACCACAATCCTCTTGAGACGCGATTACCTGCAACTGCAGCGCCAGACGTGCAGGCGCGACCAGGCCAAGGCCCAGACCCAGACCCAGGCACAGGCACAGGCACAGTGCTTATTGCGGCACATCCCAACGGCTCACCAAACGCTGCAAGCGTCTCACAGCAAACGACAGCGAGCAACAGAACAGCAACACCGGAAGCAGCGCCACACACATGAGTCGGTACCTCAGCGAGCCTGCAGACGGCACGGGGTACGACGTCGCCGGCCAATACGACACACGGCCGGCGGTGCCGTCGCAGGGTCAGCAGTGGCGGGAAGGTGACAGTTCTGCTGCATGCCCTCCGCTGCTGCTCTGGCTGCTCGGGTTGGCAGCATTCAAAAGAAGAATCCTCAGATTGTGATGGTATCATTTCCTGCTTGTTTTTACACGAGAAGTCCCTGTTTCTGTTCTGTCGCATAGTTTTTGGCAGCGACTATTCAAAGTATTTATTTCTTTGTCTGAAATGATCCAAAAATATTTAGTCATTAGAAGAGTAGTGATCAATGGAAATTATCTTTAGTCCGTTCTAAAAGTTTGAGGTTTATGAGCCACGGAATCAAATGAGAAATTTTGATCACATTGAGCCCGGATGTTAGTTGAACGTGGTAATTGCGGACGCGAATGCCTTTCCAGTCGTTCAAAATGTATCCCTCGTCGTGGACTTGACCTTTCAGTATGAAAGATGCTGGGGCGAGTAAATATTTTTGGGGAAACTATACGCTCTTTTTGCGGAATTATACAGGCAACAGCTACACGAGTTTTTCTAACTTCTTTTCTCCCGGTGCACAACTTCGTCTATCGGACTTATCCATGCCAGTCGGATCACGAACTACGTAGCTTTCTAGTGAGGAATGCGTCTCAACATAACTTTCACTGAGGAGCCGCAGAAATGTGCGACTGAGGAAATGATTTCAGATGCTGGAAATACATTTTCTTCTTATTTTACGCCTCATTAGCAGCTATTACAGACTTGAATAACCATTGCGCATCACGCATCAACCAATATCCACCATTGAGCATCAGTAACTAAATCGGAACTAGTGCAGCGATTTGGTTTAGCCTTGAACGGTTTTCACAAACACAGCAAAAATGTATGGTTACAAATTTAAGGTGGATATTTACATAAAACGTTTGGGTTAAAAGGCATAGTTTTGCTAGATTTTCTTCCCTTGAGGAGGGCATATTTTACAAAGGACGCATATCCAACGGATCCCCGCCTAGGTAACACACAGTTCCCACCTGAATATGTTGAGCTAGGCAGCAAGCACAGAAAAAGATGTTTTTGGCTCAGTTGTGCACTTAATAACCCTGAACGTGTCGATACAGTTCCAGGTTATGACATGGATGGGGCAGCGACCAATTTTGACAGCCTGTTGTTGCAGGTTTCTATCCTGAATTTTAAGAAGGTTTCCATTGCGTATGTGGAGCTAGAAGACTGCCAAGTAGGATGTCAAGTAACATAAACCTCAACTGATCATTTGACAAGGTTCTGAAAATATTCACGAATCGAGCAGATCATTTGCTCCTAAATGGCGAGCAAAGAGCTATGCAACGATATTTTCCCTCTTGTCTAGCCTATCACCATGTGCTATAGGTTAAAAAGTCCCTACCCCTGACGGGCAAGCTACTGCTGATCCCACCAGTGACATTGTTTGAAAAAACCTCGGCGTCAGGGTGACGATGGGCCGGAAGCGCATCTGCCGCTTGCAGGGCTCGGGTCACTCTGACTGGCACGCCCCAGCGGGGCGCTTCCGGCCCCAGGCGGGACTGGCCCGCGGCAAAAAACGCCCAGTGGTCCGGCGATGACTCGGCATGGGAGGAGTCAACGGCATAAAATGGGCCACCTCCGCACCACCAGCGTCACTGCTGCGCCATGGCGTCCCTCGTCCGCCCCGCCGTGCTGCTGCTCGTGCTCGCCGCGCTCTGCGAGGCACGCCGTAAGCGCCGTCGCGTCCGCCCTCTCGCTGCGGACCGAGCTAGCATAGTTGGCTCGCCCCTCGCTGCTGGTTCTGGTCCGCTCGTCACCAAGCTGGCCTGCGGCCGAATCAACCGTATCCTCACGAGTTTAAGTTTTTTCTTCTTCAAATAGTAATGCATGATGACTAGGCTGCCACGTCTGATCATATTTTTTTCTGGGAAACACGGGATAGAATAGACTACGTATTAGGTTGACTGTTTTGGAAAATTGCTCCAAAATAGAGCCATTTTGGGCAGATTAATGGTCATGTCTTACTATGTCATTATCATGATTCCAACAATCGTCTATTCTTTATGTGCGTCTTTTCGTTGCACCTTGGTGAATCGTAACGCCAACTTCCCCTTTCCTTTCGGTATAGATAAACCCGAACTCTGTGAGCCATATCATCGTTCCTGGCGTCCTCTCCGGCACCAGCGTTATGCTAAGACCATGAACCCTGTCCGCTTAATACCATCACGTCTACAAACGTATGCGTTGCGTTAGCTCCAATGCCTCCCCCTATTGACCAGCGTTACCATCAGCTGCACTTATCGGCGTCACCGTCAGCGACGGCCTAGGTGGTCGCACCCAGCGATCCCTGACGGGGCTGAACTCGCCCACCGTTCCTGGCGTGTGGCGATCCGGGCAGTTCTTCAGCCGTCGTTTACCAACCCCGTCAGGTGGCGGCAGGCGCAGGCTTGGCGAGAACAACGGCATGGGCATGGAAGGCAAGGGCATGGATTTCGACCTGGAGGCTGTCGGCTGCGTCCCTGACGACTTCAACGCGTTCGACATGAGCGCCTGCAACGCGACATCGCAGGCTGCCGGCACCGGCATGAAGGGTCTGCTGCAGTGTTTGGCTGAGAGGTGAGGCCGTTGCTCCTAGGCCTGGTGATCGACGTCGCCGGCCAGGCGTCGTGAGGTAGCAGTCCCCTGCTTTCAGCGGTTGAACGATCTTCGAGTGGCGTGTCTTGGCGATGGTCTGTGCCCGGTGATACGCTGTGAGTCACCGAAGCGAAAGGTATTCGCGTTTGGATAGCCCGGGCTGACTGAAAGTTGACAAGGGCCCACCGGTGAATCATTGCTAAAAAGGACCTTTCTGCAACTGCGAAAAGAATGTTAGGCTAGTGATTTTGAAGTTTCCTTGCACGCTGCACTGACCGTGCAGTTGCACAAGCCGAACTGTGCGAGCTTCCCATGGTCTGCAGGTGACAGAGGTGTCGTCGATTTGTGAGTGCAGGAAGGCAAGCGGATTATGACTACCTTCCCTTGGTTATGCTACCAAGCGACGCTTGTGTAGTTACTCCTGCAAAGCGTTTCCCACAACATGGGCAAGACATCTCAGCGCTCCACTGTCGTCATGTGTGAGCTCGGGTGCCGTTCATCCGCGACCCATTGCCCGGGGTTTCAATGCTGATCGACTGTTGCCCGGTGTTCCAATGCTGATCGACTGGCGAACACTTGTGAGCTCGTCTTGACATTCGTCCAAACGCCGTCCGTCCTTGGCCAGGTGGCGGCTCCCGACGGTCGACGGGGTGAGGGGACAAGACTATCATTCCCTCTATTGAGCTCTGCCTTCGTCTGATCTCTGCCTCTGCCTGACCTCTGCCTCTGTCTGACCTCTGCCTCTGTCTGACCTCGCCTCTGTCTGACCTCCGACCTCGTGTGACTCGTGGCTCGGTATGAAAACTATTGCCTCTCGTTTCAGCCTTAACCTTGTGGACGACCAGGGCCTGAGCGACAGCGGCCGGGACGAGCTGCTGGACTCGCTCTCGGACGACGAGCAGTGGCAGGAGGAACAGCGCCAGCATCTAGAGCTATGCGAGGAGATGATGAGCGCCAACCTAACAGTGGAGCAGCAGGGCGTCTACATCATGGCCTGCTGGTACAGCCTCAGCACCTTCGAGTGCAAGCGGTCGAAGATGGAGGAGCTCGGTGCGTCCGTGGATGCCGAGAACGGCGGCGATGTGGGCCAGGCGCTCGTCTTCATGGCCGAGGGCCGCTGCCTCAAAGGCCTGATGAGTAGAGACAGCAAGGAAGCGTTCAAAACCTGCAAGGGTGAGGTTGGTCTGGACTTTGGCGTACTTAAAGACGGTTTCGAGTACGCTGCCAGCTACCTGTCGGCCATCCAGAGCGGCGACAACAACGTGGGGCCACCATCCGCCGACAGCGTGGACGCCGTTAACAACCAGTTGGAGCTGATGACGCAAGCAATCAACTGCACCATGCAGGCACTCGGCGAAGCTGACGGCAACGAGGTGAACTTTGACACGATGCGCGCCAACCTGGATGCCATAGAAGCGCCAGAGTGGATGAAGCGGACGGGCCAGGCCATCCTAGACGAGTGCGCCGGCCAGGAGGACACCAGCGTGACCGGCGTCCTCACTTGCTGGCACATGTCCGCCGCCTACGCTTGCAGCTCGGTCAAGGCGCACGGACTGGCCCTCATGGAGCCCGGCCAGCGGCCCGGCCGCGGCGGTGGACGCAGGCGGGGCGGCCGACGCGGCGGACGCGGACGCGGCGGCGGACGCAACGGACGCAGACGCGGCGGAAATGGTGGCGGCCGGAACAACCGCCGCCGCAACAGGAATCAAGGTTAGACACCGGCTCTGGCATCCCGTGCCACGCCACGCCATCCGCCAACTACCGTGGATGCAGCAGTCCGACCGACCGACCGACAACTACCGACCAAAGCCCCTGCGTGCACCATTGTTGCTGTCCTCGCGCCTCCGCGCGCTCACTGATTGCGGCATTACGACTGGATGATGCACTATAGCTTATGACGTGATCAATGTACTATTCTATCAAACAAAGACGGCTGCACCCATGCTTCGACTGCTCTCCGGAATCACATTTAATAAAATTGCATCGTATCAACTACCTTCACGCTCTTGTCACGCGTGCCAAAGGAAACGAAAACATTGCTAATGAATCTGACATGCCAGCCAGACCAGACTACGTTTATTCATCCAGGTAACCATTCAAGCAACTTGTGTGACGTGGAAAGAGTGAGATAATACCAGTGGTATTATCACCATTATCACTATGTGCCGAAACAGGTGGGGCCAGAGGCATAGGCGCAGCCGAGACCATGGAAGGCCGCCTTCCCCACCTTTCAGGTCCTTATTTTTGGCATATTAGCACCCTAGATGGCTCCTGACAGCAGTGACGTAGCCACAGAGGAGCTTTTGGAGTACCGCCCCTCTCGTTCCTCTTCTGAGCGTAGCGGGGCCTCCTGGGGCCGAGTATTTCAGTTTTTTGTAATTTATGACGCCCATAAGGATCCTTAAATATAAAAGCGGGTCGTCAACGTATTTAGATCGGATCCCAAGCCTAAACAGGTCCAATGCATCAGCGGTGCAGCCAGAGGGTCGTATGGGCCGCATTCCGCGACCCTACGAAACATGAAACGGCGGCAACGGTAGCGGTTTTTAACATAACCGGTTCAATTTTTACTTTTTTGGTGAATATTATATGGTTTGATCGGTTTACACCCTCATTATTAGCCCCGTCCGAAGAAAAATCCGCTAAAAAGTAATTTGTCTCTAGGACATTTTACCATGGGACACTCAAAAAGTCGTTTGAAAGCAATTGGCCATGCATGTTATCAATAGCATAAAAGCAAGCTGCACGTAAACCAAATCTGAAAACTGGGTGGAGCAATTAACATTTTTGTCTCTCTCTACCTTGTCAAATAGCGGGTGTGGGGGGGACATAGACTACCCGCCCCCCCCCCCCTGTTTCTACGCCCATGTCGCATGGGGCGTGTTAATATGAAGATGCACCGTAATTTTTACCATGAGAGGAACTGTCGAGTCGGTTTGTGCCGGTGGCTCATCTTTAATATTGATACCCTTCATTTGACGCGCCCTGCGAAAAGACTTGTAAATGGGGGGAGGCCTCTGAAGAATCGCCTTATATTAATATTTTCCGCATTGTAATCTCAGACAACAGCAGCCGGAGGGAACTTCAGCCGGTTCCGTTTCGTCAGTGTCCACAACAGCCTCACGATCCTTTCCGCGCATACCCGGGGTAGGGGGGAGGGAACGCGTCTCCTCCAAAGCCGTGTCCTGCCCCCCAGCACCCCCCCCCCCCCCCCCGGCGTCCGCCGGAGCGCACGTCAGCCGACCTGCGTCAGAGGCGTCACTACGCACTAGCAGCCGGAGGAGCTCGAAACGATCTATTACGGCGGCCTTACATTGATGCTCTCACCTTAAGCTTTGATATCCCGAGTCGGCAATACCCCAACCCACAAACCAAGTCATCTTATTGAAATGGAGGGGTCGGATGCCTGACGAGTCCGGAAGACGAAAACGCCCGCGCACCCCGAATAGCCCTAAACCGGAAACAGCACGCGAGCCTCAAGGTTTGAAGACGTGTGCCCGGCGCCGGAGTGAGTGCGGGTAGGAAAGGCCGAGCCCTGTCCCGTTCCAAGGTGGAGGCCCGTGATATGTCTTATTCCTTGCAATGTCGGCGTGTGTAAGCGAGAGCGTGCTTACCGGCAAGGGTTAAAGCGGTGATGCTGACAGTGTTGACTGGCGTTACCAACTCGCCATGGAAATTATCCCTGATGTCCACCGCAAGGTTCCAAACTACTTATACTAAGGAAATCCATGCATTCTGCATAATTTGGGCCTGCCATTTATGAACATAATGTATTTTTTGCTGATTCGGCCTCTGGGGCTTTAGGGCTTTGGTGAAAACGTTTTGGTCTCCGTAGCAGCTTTTTTCTGGGAGGGATTTCGACACCCTAGCGGCCAGAGTCGCAGTGGTTGCTGAGTGCAACCCTGCAAAATTGTAGCAATCACGTCCCAGGCAACTCTGCTACCTTTTGACGCTAAATGTTTAGTCTGAATTGTTCTTCATTCTGTCTCATGCTAGGTACAATCCCTGTCTCATTATTGTCCCATTATATCCCGTCATGTCCCATTATGTTCCATTATATCCCATTCTATTGCCAATGTTTTAAAGAAATCATGGCATCTGGCACGACAGCAGTTGGCATCGTTGTGCGACCCAACAGTTTTGCACAGGGCTGAACGTGATCAGCTGCACTGCCCTCTAAAAATTATCCACACTTCAAAACAGTGCAAAACTCATCAGCCTTCAAACCGGGGTCGCGTTAATAGGAGGATGAGGTACTTACCCCCCCCCCCCCCCAGAAAAATACAGATGATGGGTTTGAGTGACGTGAAAACAAGTAAAAAATAGGTAATAGCCATTTTTCTAGTGCTATGAATACATTTTATATGAAGCCGCCAAAGCCAGCTGTAACATGATAATTTTCTGAAAAGGAATTCACGTGCATTTACTTCTAATCAACAAAAACATGTTTCTGCTTCAAAAGTAAATGGCGATGATGTGAAAGGTGCGGGTTGTTGGTACAGTTAGAGCGCCTTTGGTACCGGGGATCAATGAGCTTGAAGAGGTCTGAGAATAGTTCAGCCCTGAGACGATGGAAGCGAAGAAACGTACCGTACATTTTTGAGAAAATGTTGCATCAACCCTGCGGTTCTACGTGGAAGTAGGGAAACATCGCACTTGTCCCCATCCCCTCGAATCCGAGGATCCACTGTCTGTACATCAGTCTCACTAACGATGGAAGGCCAGTCAGCACAGAAGGATGCCATCACGTAAACGACATGGCCATCGAGAAAAATGAAAGCATTGCCTCCATCTCAACGACTTAATGGTGAGCTCTGCCTTCCCTCCTCCTCGCCGTCTCACCGTCTCACCTCCTCCTCCTCACTGTCTCACCGGCTGTGGTCAGTGCGGGGCAATGGTGCAAGCATAGGATGCCTAAAATCACGCGATTTACTTAAAAGTTGAGAAGTAAATTGCTGGCACGACCCGGTATTCAGAGGTCGGGTACTGAAGTTCTTAGAATGGGACATTACATAGGACTCTTCTGCTTTCCCTTCAGGCAGATGCGATCATATGAGCAGCCTAGATGTTAATAACATTTCATATCACTCGATTGGAAATTGCTCGCCAACGAAGCTATCCCAGCGCACCGCATGTGATGTACGATATTCGAAAATAAAGGTAACTATAACCATGATAGCAATGGCTTTCATAGGCACCCAGGTATCTTTCATCATTATGCCTTCAACATCATATATATATATATATATATATATATATATATATATATATATATATATATATATATCTCTCTCTCTCTCTCTCTCTCTCTCTCTCTCTCTCTCTCTCTCTCTCTCTCTCCTCTCTCTCTCTCTCCTCTCTCTCTCTCTCTCTCCTCTCTCTCTCTCCCTCTCTCTCTCTCTCTCTCTATATATATATATATATATATATATATATATATATATATATATATATATATATATATATATATGAACAGCGTATAAGGACATTCGAAGCTGCTCTAGATACATTTGATAGCACAGCATTGTTGGTAACAGTATGATTTGTTCTTCAGAATCCACGCACGCACATATGAGGCCCCTTTCCGGACGAGGGGTCTCAGAGGCTTACTTTTGGTAGAATAAAGTCTAAACCGCGCAAGGCATATCGGTGATATTTTCAGCAACTGAACTTTCAAAACTTTACAACTTTTTCAATGTATGAAAATCTCATCTTTCATCGATCACGATTCATGACACCTTTGTCCAGGTGATATAAATCCCATTTCCTACTAAGGCTCGAATGATGTACATGTGTCGTAAACTAACTATTTCAACCGACTTTTTTAACTGACTTGATGCTTCTTGTGGTACCAAGCGATTATAAGATGCTTTGAAATAAAATTCGGTAAGTTATGAGGGTCAAGCCATGGAAAATGTATCAACTGAAGATATTTGTAGCATGTCTGATAGGACAGCATCAGTGCATGATTTCGTGCGTCAATAACTATAGGCACCGATTTCTCGAGTGTTACAAGACGTTGTTCCTGTTCATTAAACTGGATCAACCCACCAAATGCCATTACAATTGATGTTCATTTATATTAATCTGATGCAATATTGTGCAAGCTATCAGACACATTTTCCGCATAGCTCTAGCACGTAACTTCATTGAAGCAACGTGGGGTTAAAGGGAGCGAGCCGAACAAAAATGCTGTGAATTTAGATATGCGTTAAAATATGGCGTGCTCTCCGCATGGACTCGGTGTCTATCATTTTCTAGTTCTATTATTGTCCTAAGGCTGCATAATAATCCCTCCCCCCCAAAAAAAAATTGACGTTAACACGGGCGCAATCTGAGGCGAGTGCCGCCTAGTGGTACTTCATTATGGTAGAGCCAAGGTTCTAACATAACGAAACGAGGTGGACCGTTACGGTGTGACGGGTAGAGTGCGGGGTAAAGCGTCACGGTGTTAGGTTCCGCCCATGACACGACGGCCATAGTCAAGCATTGCAGGTGTCAATATTTTTTTTCGCTCAGGATTTGTAGAGAGGAAAACCTTTTAATGATAGCTTGTTGCTTGTTCCAGAAAAGCGAAATGAACTATGACAGGAGCAATACCATTTACACCACGGGCGGCCTACTGCGAGTCGGTTAAGTTGGAAACAAAAGCCAAAGGATTTACCAACCGGACACGGTACCCAACTCACGGGAATGCGGATAACTGACATGCGATCGCATTCAACAGTTCCCAAACAAGACACGGTGGGCTGATCACCAATATCCGGGACATTAGGTGGTCCAGGTCACACCAGGCGCAAATGAATAACGTTCCACGAATACGCACGGCCCCAGGTGCACTGTTCCCTTCAAGCACGCTCCAGAGGGATTGATCGGCTCAGTGTAGCCCCAGGAATACACGTAGCAGGCTAATTGGACCGCGCCAGAGAAACTAATGGAACGCTTGATAACGCATCACCCTGATGACGTGAGCGCAAGCGAGCGCGGACCGAATACAATGGCACAGACCATCAGATCTGCAGAGGGGTGTTGAACATACGCGATCCCTTGTATGCGTGCAGATAGTCCTTGGCCACGGGTTACATATGTAACAAAGTAGCCTTCATTTTCATGGTTTTCATTTCTAGCCCTGAGTCTTCTATTTTCTTCCATTTTATATGCCTGACGACATAAATTTCAATATTTTTGGCGTAGAAATTCAGGCTATGACAAGAGATCTAAATTGCTCTTATTTCCAAGTTTCTGGCGTTGAAGTATATGTTTTTACCATGGTTCTTTTGCTTCTGCCAAGAGGCAAGTCTGCTGTCAGCAGGTATTTGTTATTGCCATCCTTGTTTCAGTATTGGCGATTTAGGAAATTCCTGATGCATATACATGTCACGGCTGACATGGCCTAAACACTATTCTGCCACGGTAGATATGCTGTAGCGCATGACTTTCATCCCATTTAGATAGCCAAATCTATCGGGGTCACCAGATCAGGACCAGCCTTAGAGAAAGATCAGACCAGGCCCACCAAAGCCAGGCTCACCCGGCCCACAACAGAGCCATCGCGGCCCCACGGCGCCAACAAATCCAGCCACAGCGGCCTACCCGACAGCAGCCGAGCCCAGAGCCACAACAGAGCCATCGCGGCCCCACGGCGCCCCAAAGCCAACACAGCGGTCTACCGGTAGCAGCCGAGCCCAAAGCCACAATAGAGCCATCGCGGCCCACGGCGAACCAAAGCCAGCACGGCGGCCTACCGGTAGCAGCCGAGCCCAAAGCCACAACAGAGCCATCGCAGCTGACGGTGCCACCAAAACCGGCAGCAGTCGACCACCAGCGCCAGCGTGGTGGCCGTCCTCACTGTTGACGGCCTTGCCCGAGCCAGCGCGGTGGTCGGTCCCAGAAGAGCCTGCTAAGAGCTCCGGTCCCACCCGAGCCACGATGATGATCGGTTCCAGCAAAGCCTGATAAGAGCTTGCCTCACCCGGCCTCACCCATGCCGGGATGGTGGTCGGTTCCAGCATGGCCCACTAAGCCTCGACCTCGCCCATGCCAGGATGGTGACCTGCTTCACTGAAACTTCCATGGTGGTCTGAGGCCGGAGCCAAAACGGCGGCCGACCCTACCAGAGCCAGCGCAGCTGCCCTTCATCGCTCCCCCCCCCCCCCCCCCCCCCCCCCCCCCCGATGCATCTCAGTCGCCGGCCACACCTGAGCCAGGCCCGGTGGCCGATCTGATATCGCACCGGCCTAAGTCGTCTGATACTTGACCCAACACAGCTGTCGGCCTTTCCCGAGCCAACATTGCGGTCGGCCTCACCAAAGTGAGTCACCATAGCCAGCACCGCTCTCGGCGTTTAAGGAGCTTGGCAAGCGACCGGTCCCGTGAAAGTCAGCAAAATGGTCAGCCTAGAAAATCCTGTACAGAAGCTGGTCATGCCATTCATCTGAGCTGGTCAAATAGCGTGCTCAGATAAATAATTATTCAGAGAAGCTTCCGCTATCGTTATTTTTCTCACCCGACAGGACTGAACGGCACCATGATCACAACGCTACAATAAACGCTCATGTTAGGGCGTTAGGGCATGCATCAAAGACGCTCTGTGATACTTCTAAGTCTGTTTCGACCTTACCAAAACTTCCAAAGATTTGCTGCTACTCAGAGAAGAATAAATGAGTAGAGATATTCACATCTCAAACTTAAAAAGTCGCCCTTTACATAAGAATGGTCCTAATATGTTTCAACGAGTTGGAACCACCCGCCTTCGGGTGGGCGTTTCCAACTTCCATGTTCGATCCTCCAGCTGAATACCTGGACAGTGAGCTACTTTTCGACCCACATTGTCTTCCTTCGCATCGCGCTTTCCGCCTGCTGCTCAGCAATTGCTTTCCCCACAGAAAACTGCTCCATCTCGCTGACTCCTGATCGACGCAAACGATACCTCCGGGCGCCCAACAAACCAATTGTTGTTGTCAAAGTATCTTCTCATATGTCACTGCATATCGTTTTCAACGTCGGAATTTGAAAAAACCTTTGATCATCAAGATCTGTCTGATTCGTACAACTCCGAATGCAATCTTGCCAAATCGGAGCAATGCTGAGGTGCTCGTCTAGGGAGTGACCTTATGATGCTCATGCCGTAGCGTCCAGAACATGCTGTTAGCATTTAAGCACCGTCCATTATTACTCTGCTCTCAGTGTAAAGGCGTTCTAAATCGCTGTCCTTGTCCATCTGCGGTCACGTCAAGGTAGTATTATATTTTGCATCGTTAGTTCTTTTGGGAATTTTGAACCAGATTGCTCTAGAAGGTATTTTTGAGACGTTCTAGCTAATCAGTGTCCCAAACCTCCATGAAGATATTGTCTACATAGTGGCAGTTAGTGTCCGGTTTTATGAAGTCATTTTGTAGTGGGTTGGTTTCTACGTGTCCCATAAATAAATAGGCGAAAAAAGGCTTAAGAGGACAGCTCATCGCAACGGTCTCAATTTTGCAGCACATTCGCCTATCAGGCCCGCGAAAATGAACTTCGCGGGTAAATGCTTCTATTAGTTGTTCAAGATGGCGCCCTGAGATTTTGAGAGAAGTAATTTAAGTATGATCATACACGCGGTCAAGAATGATAGATATGGTTCTTTCAATAGGCACGTTTGTAGATAGATTTTCAACGTCTAGACAGCCTAGCTGGCCCTTTGTTTGACGAGATTGCACAATGTTAATCAACCTATCCGTTGACGATAAGCTGCAGGACATGGGAAGATATGGGGGCAGAAGACCATTAAGACGTTTTGCAATTCCAAAAGTTGGTGAGCGGATATGCAAAATTATTGGACGTTGGCGTAACCACAACGACACTCTCAGGACGCCTGGAAAGACACTAACGTGACGAGGCACCTCTGGAGCACATGCCACACGAACATGACAGAACATTGACACGACAACAACGACCGGACAACGCTGACACTCTTCAGACGTGCAAAGACAGGAGGCGCCTTCGAATTTGGGAAATTGTACTTACAAACGAAATTTCTCCACCTTTTCTCTAGGCAGACAAACCATTTCTTGCAGAACCCTTGAGCTATCAGTTGGTAGGCGGTAAGCACCATATATGTGATTGTGGCAATGTGTGCTGTGTCTTTACAGTGTTTCTGTATGGGTGTATTTTGTCCCCGTAATAAAATATGTTTTCCAGATAGTAATTCACAATTTTCATGCTTAAAAACTGAAAACTTACGTCTTGTGCCAGCTGTATTTTCTGACCATGAGATAAGATCTCTAAACGTAAGAATGTACAGGTCAAGTAACATGTCAGGTTGTACGAAATATCTTTGATCTCAACGATACTGCTAAGACAAAAGTCCGGAAACTCGAACGATGCACGACAAATCTCGTCAATGCGGAGTCACCGGTGGTCTGTATTCAAACACACACACACACACACACACACACACACACACACACACACACACACACACACACACACACACACACACACACACACACACACACACACACACACACACACACACACACACACACACACACACACACACATATATATAATATATATATACTACACACACACACACACACACACACACACACACACAGTGTGTGTGTGTGTGTGTGTGTGTGTGTGTGTGTGTGTGTGTGTGTGTGCGTGTGTGTGTGTGTGTGTGTGTGTGTGTGTGTGTGTGTGTGTGTGTGTGTGTGTGTGTGTGTGTGTGTGTGTGTGTGTGTGTGTGTGTGTGTGTGTGTGTGTGTGTGTGTGTGTGTGTGTGTGTGTGTGTGTGTGTGTGTGTGTGTGTGTGTGTGTGTGTGTGTGTGTGTGTGTGTGTGTGTGTGTGTGTGTGTGTGAAGAAACTATATGCATAGATAGTTTCAACCATACCATATCGAAACCGTATCATAAATAAACCATATCAAGAAACTATATGTATATATATATATATATATATATATATATATATATATATATATATATAAACATGTCGTCTATAATAATGGACGCAAGCAGGTCTCACTAGGGCCACTCGCACTACGCAGACGAGGCGGCCGGCAGAGCAGGCTGTTTGACGGGCGCGGCCTCGGTCGGTAGGACTCTCCGGGGTGTGCTGCGCGGCACTTCCGCCCGTCCCGCGCGCCCAGTCGCGAGGCCCGGCACCGCCGCGGCCACGCCCGGCACGCGTCATCATCACCCCCGCGGGGAACAAGCACTTACGTGATTCCATTTGTAGACGGCACTCTTGGAAGTCGTGCGGGTACATGACAAAGTTCATGGCGCAGGAGAGCGTCAAGGTGAGCCTGCGGAAACGCCACGCAAAATGTCACGTTCACATGCATGCGCAATTGGAGACTTAATGATGATGTGGAAGAGCAATGTTTGACTACGTCCCACAGAGGATTAATTTGTCCCCATCCCAACTCCAGGTCTCAGCAAGCCAATTGATGCTAATGTGACATTTGTAGTGTTTAATACGAAGACGTTAAGTCTATGACGGGTTTTGAACTTTTCCTTTTCTGAAGTTTTCTGATGTTGCATGCGCTCATGCTGTTGGCCAAAACTAAAAACGGCCTGTAATGTGAATACGATGATCTGTTGACGTCATGCGGGAGCTGGGCAGCTGGCAAATCTCGCAGGCATTCACATACGGTGATCAGAAGGCACGATATTGAAATGTGCACTGATGCCGAGGGATCTAAGAGCCAACGGCCGAAAACGAACACCGAACATTATAAGCTGGCCATTGGCAACCATTCACCAGTCACGCTTACTTGACCATGTAGAGGATGGACTTGTCTGCGTAAAGCCACACGTAATGGTTTGGCACCGTCATTGTTTGAAATGTCACCGACTTGGCGTTCTTGAAGAACGAGTCTGGACGCCAGATGTCGTTGAGCCAGTCCAGGTTGAGTAGCCTGCAGGGCATACATGCATACGATTAAAGCTCAAGGCATTGAATCACACATCGGCCACCAAAGAGCGAAAACAGCAATGCCCTCACGCCTCAGATTTAGATAACCTCTCGTCCAGTAAACTATCTGGCGACTTGATTGCATTTGTTTCTGAAACTTCAGCTCGAAACTAACATAGCTCCGTTTTCCGTGTTTTGAAGTCCGAGATGAAGGAATACGTTTGGCAGTCTGTATACTCTATAAAACCGATGAGATTATATGAAAGTTGATGCCTCTCCTTGGTGAATGCCTTTATATGAATGTCAATGCGTTGAGATTTGAAAACTATGACGCAAGGTTTGGTTTTGATTCCGAAAAAGGCCTTTATGACCCGTGTCATTAGTTTAGGTGAAGTTTCTTCATCCGATCACAGTGAAACCTACGACTTCTTTTGTTTTCGTAAGAGGCCGCAACACACAAATACTTGTCTACGAAAGTGTAGCGATTTGTATCTGGGTATACATATACTTCGAATGCTCTCCATGCATCACGTCGATGCGAAACACCGTGTTTAAAACGCTATGTTGACCAGTTTTAAGCATACTTGGTTGATGCAGATCGTGTTTCTGCAGTCATTTAAACATGTGAGACAGATTAATGTCCCCGAGACAAATACAAGAAACGTTGCGTGTAGAAAACTCGATTGCGCATGAGGAAATACCACGTGAACGAAAAAGGCTTTGAGGATGATTTTTAACACTAGAATGATCACTGGTCACTCTCTAACGCTAGCTAATCTCGACATCGGCTTTACGTGACCTAACGATTGAGCCTTCGCACAACTTTTCTAGCACTTTTCAATCTGAGGATAACAGGGGGTAGAAACCTTCCCCTCCCGCTTCCCCTCCCCCTCCCTCTCCCCCACTTCAGCGTGAAATTCGCACGGACTACTGTGAGGGCGCAGGTTAACAGTGTAATCTACGTCAATGCTGCGAGCGATGTCTCTTACACTATTTACAGCGAAACTTTCGAGCACATTCCTATGCGTCAAACTTTGCGGATCGCCACTCGCGACCAGCCGGAGCTGCAATGACGACGTCTAACAACACACTAAACATGTGAGACTTGTACAGCTTGAAGCATGCGCAACTTCCCAAACGCTCGATAGAGGCGTTAGATAGGATCACGGTCATCTTTGTGATAGCAGCACGTACGTAACTAAGCTGTCAGAGAAAATTTTTTGAGTGTTTCCAAGCAAGATCCCAGCATTTCCAGGAATAGCGAATGGATTTAAACTGTCAATCTTTTAGACATTCGCCTGCATCGTGAGCCGAATGGAACATTGCTTGGCAGAACCTTCAATGCTTTTCATGCGACCGCTGAGCTTTGTATGGCCTTCTTATACTGGACGGCGCGGCAGGTGTTCCATGCGGCCCCATCTCGTTCCCGGCACTGTACCACCCGATCTTCCCCTGCTAAGATTATGACATGACGCGCCCCCACCGTTCGGACTTTCAAGGTCATCCTTGTGCGCCTTTCTAGGCCGCGGGTGGTTGTTGGCTCTTTGAGTACGTTTTCGACCGCGAATACCCACGGAAAGAAATCTGAGGGCTCAGATTGCCGAATGCTGGCCGCTTTTTCTCTCTTTCGATGACACTAGTTTTGGCCCACAGCGCTCTCCCAGCCACTGTCAGGGACGTCACATTTGCACCGTGTGTGTCGTCACAACATCCTGCTGACGGCAGTGGTATGACGTGTTCTCAACGGCAGACTTTCGGTCAGCCTGCCCAAAACGAGGATCGCCTTGTGACGTCTAGTCGTCACTGTAAGTGCAGCCCTCGACCTTCCTGAAGTCGGGAGGGAGCAGCAACGCATCGACTGTCGATGGCGCACCAGGCGGTACACTTCTCCCTGTGTAATATCGCTTCATGAACCCAATAGAGTCTCGGCGGAAGAAAGCAGTCATAGTCTTGACGATTAAATTAACCGTCTAGATGAAAAGCGCCTCTTTTCTTAACTAAATATCATGGAGCAACGAAGGGCCGGGTCCGCACTGGCTTAGGTATCAGGAAATGCAGCGCGCGCGAGCATTACGATCGGTCAGTGAGTGTTTCTCACATGAGCTCCCTTTGTATCTGAACAACTTAAGCTTTTGTATTGCCAGCCTAAACGTAGTAGTCCGGCCTGACTTTGCCAGTCACGTTTTGAATATGTTCTTTGCGATACGTTTCTGCACATGATGCAGAATTGAGTTTCTTCATGGCACTTTTTGTGCTTTAAAATGGCATTCGAGGTACATTGGAGCCTCGTCTGATTCTGCTGCGAAGCACTGAATCATTATTTTTATTGTCTCATTTATTGTGCGGGGCAACGTGTCATCAACCATCGCCATCAGGGAATGTTTAAGACATGAAAAGTGAAAAATGAAACGAACAAAAAATGAACAAAATGCAAATTCACTTAAGTGGTGCTGTCATTTTTCAGTCACGCTAGTGTGAAAGAAAATTATCCGTTTTTTTCGGGAACGCACGGTGTATAATAATATTCCAAAAATTATGAATGCCACTTATCATAAGACATGCTTCTTAAGTGCGATTAGATGATAAGCTCTTCTCAACACTTACAACAACGATGGCCTACGCAACGGAAGTTGAGTGAAACAACCTTTTATTACATCAACATCACTACCATCGCACCCCGATGTCTTGCCATTGCAGTTGTAAGTGTTGAGTAACCCTGTCACTGACAGTGGCGGATCTAGAGGGGGTATGGGTCCATATCCCCAATTGGATCGGAGGGGCACGGAAATCTCGTGGTGAAAAACATCGAAATCCTCATTTCAGGTCCACATAACCTTGATTTCAAGGCGGACCAAAGTTTAAGGGTTCCAACAACGGCCCCAAATCTTAAGTTCAACATAACAAATGTAATACAATTGCATCTAAAAGTCAAGTGGATTAAACCTGGCGGATCATTCCAGCGGTAGATATTTTACCGATTAGAAAATACGAATCTGAAGAGGATGTGGCCGAAATCCGGGAGCTTCTTTGCGACCGGAGGAGGGAGGACTAGTTCTAGGGGCACCACAATGAAGCGTGGCCCCTCCCTTGACGACATTCAGGATTCACCCCTGTTCAACGGTGACACAAGACAAGTGCATGTTGTTGCGTCGTCAGCGTTTTCCATGTCCGTGTTTATTTCGGGTGCAAAATGAATGTTTCAATTAACTGGAATGTTCACATTTCAAAATGTTAAGGTAAGCACCAGATATGGTGGAAAAGGCTCTTCATGAATGTTGGTATGCTTTAAAGAGCAGAAGACCAATGAAGATGACCAGTTTTTACGATGTAGCAGATATGCTCCTTAATGTATCATTGTTAAGTAAGTATCTCGGGACGTATTTATAACGCCAGAGTGGTTGACCTGCCGCGCCAGCATTGCCACTGTGGCGAACGGGCTAACCCACTTATAGTATTTCAACTCGCCGGAGGGGATTTGTTAACTTATGCGTATGAAAAAACGACCAGTGTTCTGCGCACATGTTTTGGCCATTGTTCGTAGTGGTCTTGTATATTTCCGTGATGGCATGTCTTCAACATGCATTTTCATTCCCGTTGCGGTGTTGTTCTTAAAATATTCAATTACCAGCCTCGTGCCAGTCATAAGAAGAAGTACTAGCTCAAGATGTCTGTATATGTATCTTGAAGCGTGGTTCGTAATCAATGCTTGCATTTAGTGCGTTAAGCTAGTTGAAAGCCGACTGGTATCCGTTGATGCGACAATTCGTACTCGCGTACTTACGACACGAATAGGCCGATGGGCATATTCGTCTTGACCTTGAACACAATAAGGCTACTGAGGAGGCAGAATTCGTTTGACGTTTCTATGAGGTCAGACATCTCTGGGTAACTTCAATCCGGGCGGTGCGAGAGTCTGTACAAGCGCTTAGCTCATAACAGAGCGGACTCAGGTCTTACGAATGCGTTGCTGTAAACTGCATGGGGTAATCTTGAGAATGGCCATCTTTGCTGAAAACTCCACAAAATGTGTGGAAAAGTCCCTTCAAATGAAGTAATGCGCCGCTCGGATGCGGCAAGGGCGAGGTGGCAGGCGGGGCGGCTACTCAGCATTGCCGCTATTGTCGTGTAACAGAGGAAGGGCGCCGGGTGGAGGCGGAGGGAGACGGGATCCGGCAGACAGTACACACGGGGCAGCGAGAGGCTCCGAAGCGTCGCTCAAGGGGAGGGAGCGGAGGGAGACGGGATCCGGCACCCAGTACACACGAAGCAGCGAGAGGCTCCGAAGCGTCGCTCAAGGAGAGGGGGCGGAGAGAGACGGGATCCGGCACCCAGTACACACGAAGCAGCGAGAGGCTCCGAAGCGTCGCTCAAGGGGAGGGGCGGAGGGAGACGAGATCTGGCACCCAGTACACACGAGGCAGCGAGAGGCTCCGAAGCGTCGCTCAAGGGGAGGGGGCGGAACGCTGACATGCTGACGGCGAGTCGTTGGGTCTCCAGTTAGCTGCACAGGAGCAGGAGCAGCGGGAGGTGGAGCTGCACGCCGTCACCGCCGACTATCTGCAGCCGCGCTAGTCGCTCAGGAAGCAGCGACGCGCCGTCCGTCACCCGCGGAAGTCGCCTCCGCTCGCGAGCTCCCGTCCGGAAGCGGCTTTGGCCGGCGCTCGGGGGGTGGACGGTGACGTCAGCGCCATGGACGGGCGTGATCGCTCTCTGGTGCGCCACGATGGAAGGGCAGGCGCGCGAACCTGTGCTATGCCGGCAGTAAGGTACGGCTGAATCCCCTGCTGGTTCCACCACCGGTCCACCTTGATTTCGAACCTTCATGATGCTTTTTGATTCCGAAATCGATTCCAACATCCGTCATGTGGCTACCCTAAAACATTTGCATCTCGCCAACTCGTTGGGAGTGTTTGCAGATGCTGCAGCTGCTTAATAATCACAAAGATCCGAAAACAGATCCCATTGTTGATAAATAAGATAACTACACACACGAGCCTCCCTCCAGGTGGCATTGTGCTGTGTGGGTAAACAGGATTGTCGGCCAAGGTCATAATGAAACTTAACGTGTACCTGGGAGGCGCCGAGCAGCGCTACAAGATTACCCCAGAGAGCCGGCAGTAAGTGAAGTCTGTCAACAGGTCGATTTAAACATGGCCGCTGCTCACGGCACAATCATATTTCATGCAACCTCAGCGCGGAAAAGCCCGCGACACCATTAACTGTCCATGTTAAAACCCTCGGGGTGAGATGGAAGCTCTGATCATTTTAGTCCTAGTTGTGCGTAAGCAGCCGACAGGAGCCACCGGGAAGATAGCGACTCACTTGTAGCAGAACTGATGTAAGAACCGGACTCCAGGATCTAACCGGAGTGAAAAAATGAAATTTTTGTCCAAGCACTACTCACCCAAAGCCCCTGGCTAGCAGCGTCGCCGCTGTAGAGAGACTACAGTGCACCAGGGGTCGACAAATCTATCACCCGCACGAAGAGGCGCAGGTCAGAAATGCGATTGGGGACCTCATGCAGAAGTTTTCTAACTGCATTTTCTCTTGGACAAGCAAACAGCTCTGACTCCAAAGGCACTTCTTACGGCCTCCGAAAGCCCCGGACACCTAAGGGTATTGTCAATTTTGCGTTTTGACTCCGGTTCTAGCGCTATGAACTAAAACACTGCCATGACGAAGGTGCCACACCGCCGAACTCTGCTACCATCGGGCTTAATAAGTACACTGCCTCTGAGTGCCTACTGCCACACCACTAGCGTGCGTCGTAGAGACGGGTCACTCCCGCATTCCTGCCATGTATCACTCTGTGCCAAGCGCAATCGTACAGCGCAAATCGCATCAACATAATGTCCTACCACAGAGATCGTTGACGGTTGCGTCGTCGCAATGCACCGAGCGACGGAAACTCAGACACACTTGGGCGTTCGCTTTCCGAACGAAAACAAGGCTGTTGTGTCTTTGATATTCTCGCGCGGGAGATACCGCGCGGACGTGTGCAGTTTTCACGAGGCGAGGCGTCACCATCCGGCTCGGCACCGGTCGCCAATTCCCCAGCTGCTCGTCCACAGCCGTGCTAAGGTCGCTAGAATGGCGGGCCGCGTGCGTCTCGCGCTCTTTACGACAGCGCCGCGCGCCGGCGGACCTGGACGGACGGTCACTGGCGTCGACAGAGCTCGCCTGGCGCTTCGCTCCGTCACATGGGAGGCGGCCGGCCTGAGCAATCCGCGGTCGGTAGTCGAGGAGGAAAATGAGATCAAGAGAGAGGAAAGGAGACGGACAGAGCGAGGGAGTGAAGAGGGAAGATGAAAGATAAAGAAAAAGTCAGCCAGAAAGAAAAAGATGAATGGGGGAGAAAGAGGGGGAGAATTAAAGGTACTCGTGTCTCCGTTGAGACAAGAGAACAGTGAAAAGAGGCAACAAAAAAGTGAAAGAAAGAGACAAAGAGAAAGGGAAAGAGAGTTAAGAAGAGATAGAGAGAGAGAGAGAGAGAGAGAGAGAGAGAGAGAGAGAGAGAGAGAGAAGAGAGAGAGAGAGAGAGAGAGAGAGAGAGAGAGAGAGAGAGAGAGAGAGAGAGAGAGAGAGAGAGGAAGAGAGAGAGAGAGAGAGAGAGAGAGTACGCGTTTCAATTCCAGGAACCGAGGTGCGGAGAGCGTGCCCGGCCGGGCAAGGAATCAGTGAGGGCGGCCTGGAAACCCCAGAAACTACGTTAGCCGTCAGTCCCGCCGCCTGACCCCTGCAGTGAGCTTTGCTACTTTTAAAAAGGGGATTACTGGACGCCTGCTGTTTCGGTTGCCCGATCTACTTTGAAGCCACATGTACTGTTCATATACAAATAGCCGCTTGTACTGCCAGTATACAAAACACCAATCTGCCCACAGGTTGTTGGGCTCCGGAGTGCAGGGCCCCAGTGGCAGTTCCGGCCATGCCTTTGCTGCGTTCTCAGCTGGCCACCGTTTGGACCAATCACGACGACGCCTGGATGGACGTGCTGCCGCTATTCCCAGCATTTGTTTTTCCACCGGCTGCGGCCGCTTCTCGGCCTGCAGATCTAGGCATGTTCGAGCGTTCGGCTCGAATGTCCGCGTCAGTGAGAGCGGCATCGGCCCGAAGCTCCGTGTTGGTGAGAGCGGCATGGGCCGCCGGCCCGAATGTCCGGTGTAATCGGAGCGGCATGGGCCACCGCGCGCTGCACCGTTTTACAACCCCATTAGCTGAGCCGGCAGCCAGCAAAGTGGGCCGGGCACGATACGTGCTGTGGAGGTCGGTAGAGGCCCGAGACCGCCCGCACCCGCTCCCTCCGCTCTCGGCAATCGACCTTGGGTGTATTCGCAGCGACCCAGACGACAAAGGTTCTATGCAGTCAACGTCACTCCTAACGTCATGCCCCATCGGCTCTGCGCCCTTTTAATGTTCGCGGCGACGTGCACAATGAGCCCACGAGACATCATGTGGAGTCTTTGCCGGGCGTGCAGGATCTTTTTCCGCGACTCGATTGCAGTGAGACAGAAATAACGCAACAAATTCAGTTATATTGAGGTCAATTTGCGCGCCTAGGACCGGCCACCAATGGAGAAAACGTGTTTTGCACATCACAATGAACAAAATTTCCACGCGACAGTTACGAAGACGTAAACAAAAAACAAACAAACAAAAACTAGTCGCGCTGCGAACACATACGCCAGTGATTTTGCGTGATGTCAAGTAGAATAGAACATTCTTGGCGCGCTGCGAATACAACCCACGTCTGCAGCTAGCCAGCGGCGGACCTGGCCAATGAAGTGATTGTCAACGGTAGCGAATAGTGGGGGTGAGATACAATCTCAGCCTGGCAGAACATCTGATGGCATGATATATAATGTTTACTATTATACATGTCATTATCTGCGATGTAGCAAGCACTGCCAGCCCTACCTTTCACCCCTCTCACAGGCTCGCGCCGCCGCATTCCCCAGCGTCTAAGCGACGCAAGTACCACGGCACTCTGAAACTCATCATAGCTCGCTTCCCCTTATCATATATTTTGGTATGCTGTCAGATTTGCTTTCGTTCACTCTTGCTGGTCTCCGCCACATTCTGATAAGGTGGGAGGCAAATCTGGGCATCTGATAACGCCATTTGTCTGTGGCATCCGTGGGACTGGTATAACTACACTGGAATCCCGGGGCGGCGCTTCCGAGAGCGGGGGGGGGGGGGAGTGCCGCGTCCCCCTCTATCGTAAGACAGGAGTGAGTAGTCCCACACCTATTCTTCCACCCTTCTTGCAAGAGAAATTATGTTATTCACACTGAAATCACTCATGATTTCCTGCTTCAACTTTTGTTGAAGTTTTTTTAGACATTTGTGAAGACAAGTGTGAAAACTGCCTTTTCGTACTCGGGGAAGCTTTGCAGTTCCAAGCAAGTCACTGCGCTAGACGAGGTCAGCCTGAGTTCAAATCTAAATTTAAAACTATGTTTTGTTCATGTAGGGACAGATTTGGTAAATACTGCACAAGTGTCCCGTTATGCACACATGTGCATTTGCCATTTAACAGATATTTTAACATTCTGTGGTCTTAACTTTTAGCGAAATTCGGCGAGCATTCTGGCAGTGGTTGGCCTGACTGGCAGGAACAAACAGCAAACTTATTGCTCCTGTTGTTGAGCGCGTCGCTGTCTTCGGCGACGAAAGACAAAGGTGGCAGTAGTTGCCCTGTTGTTTTTCCTCAGTTAACAACACGAGCCCTCGTGCAGTGTGACACAAGCGTAATCACCCGCATCTCAGGACTCGTGCTGTCAACCGGCTGGTTGCGGCCGAGTGGCCGGGACTAGCACTGCTGCGTTGGTTGTGCTGGTCCGGTTTGAAACATCGTTGCCGGCATCAAGGTGATGCCGACCCGGACTGGCAGACAGGGAAACGGGCCCAGAGAGTGACGGATCACGAAGAATAAAGAACACTACGTTGTCAGGTTGCAAAAACATATATCCTAACGCCATTTTTATTTTTCCTTTCATTGGGCTTAAGGCGTTTCGGCCCGTTTGGACCATTTCACGCATTGAACAAGGGAAAATTCAAACAAAAATTACCTACGAGCATTCAAATCAGGTGAAGCATATTTGTACGTTTGAGGAAACTGAACAAGAGATTAGGCAAGTGTGGATCATAATCACCTTGAATATTTGTTTAAAGGGAATTCAGGCTATGTTGACGGCATTAGGTTTGCAGAATAGTCCATTGCTGTTGGTATTCGCCACATTGGAGAAGAATATGTCTGACTGTTAGAGGACAACCACATGAATAACAACGAGGACGAGGATGTTGCAAATATAAACTACTGTGCGTTAGTTTTGTGTGGTCAAGTCGAAGACGGGTCAACGCCTTCTCCTCCAAACGGTCTGTGCGGTTTGTCGATGTCCAATGTGTAATGTCTCTTTTCATGTCATAAAGCTGGGTTCCGTTGTTTTCCGTCCACTGTCGTTGCCAAAGTCGTTTTGTCAAGTAGTGGATTAATACTTTTATAGTGGCATGGTCAATATGAACGGATGTAAATGAGCGTCCGTCAAGGCTTCCTTGTCCAATTGGTCGCCCTGTTCATTCCCTCCAATGCCTCTATGGCCTGGAATCCACAAAAAAATGATGCGCATGCCCTGTGTGTGTACAGAACGATGCAAGTTTATGATACTGACAAGGAAGTGGTGAGTTAGATCCGGGTCAATAAGTGACTGTAAAGCTGCCTTTGAATCGGAGCAATCACTACGGTCCTGGTCGTACGATTTCGATGTTCTTTGCGTTGTAAGGATAAAATATGGTAAACAATTCCGCAAGATAAACAGATGTACCATTCGGTAATATACATTTTTTAAAAAATAATGCTTGTGACATTGTATTGCGCATCCGGTGCGGTTTCCGGTCCTGGAACCGTCGGTATAAATAAAGTGACAATTTTGATATTTTGCAACCATGCGGTTGAACTTCTGTTGTGCACGAGTTCCTGCCAAAGAGCTTTTAAGATTTAAAAAAGAAACAAAATGTTTCGTGGTGTCAACTGCCAGGGGTGCTCTACTAAGTCTGGAGGCACGGCCACATATGGTACTACGTAATGCATGCTTTGACAGAAGCCGGTAACACGAGACGCGATCGTCAGGCCCGGGCGGCGCTCTGCCGGTCCTCTGTATGTGTGATTAATTCGGGGTGAGGCGTGTATGGACGCAAATGGTAGATGGCTGGGATTTTGTCGAATCTTTGTGATGTACCTTAAGGTGTATTCAATGCGTCGTATGGCTAGAGGCATAACGCATGCATCTACTTCGGGTGCACAATTTGGTGATGTCCTCAGTGCTACCTGTGCGGGTCGCAAAAACCTATTTTGAATGACGGTTATGGTTTTTAGGCTATTTTCACTACCACCTGCATGCATAACGCAGTCATATTCGATGATCGGGAGAATCCAGGATTTTTATAATAACAATAGCGTATGCCGGTCAGCCCCGTATCTTGATCCTGAAATGCATCTGAACACATTTAAACGTTTCATGCATTTGGTGCGGACATGTTCGACGTGTTTGTGCATTGATAACCTCGGGTCAAGAATGTTACCTAGAAATTTGAATGAGGAAACAAAAGGAAAATGGTGACCGTCAAGATTAAGAGAATATGCCAGTGTATTTCGTCGCCTTTTGCTGAAAATCATAACGGCAGATTTTTTAGAAGATAATTGGAAACCATAACGTCTTGACCGTTGTTGTTTTTTGTCTAATGCATTTTGGAGGCGTGGTAGCGAGTGATCGTATTCTGTGTCTGAACACCAGATTGCGCTGTCATCAGCGAAGAATGAAGAGGAAGTGCTAGGAGGAAGTTCATCAAATAGATCATCAATCATTAGGTTGAAAAGCGTAGGAGAAATGAAACTCCCTTGCGTGAGTCCGTTTTCTAGGAAATGGACATCGGAAACAGCCAATCGGCATCTCACACAAAACGGCCGTATCCCGGGAGAAATGCCACGAGGTAATTCGATAAATTTCACTTAAATCCCAACTTATGGAGTTGAAAATAAGTGTCGGTTCGAATACCATATCGCAGATGCGAGCAATACCTAGGAATACAGCTGTGACTTGACGTTTTTGACGGAATGCGCGACGACTGTCAGTTTCTAGGCGTATTATATGACCACAGGTGGCACGGTTGCGTCTAAATCCACATTGTTGGTCCGATATCAGTTCATCATGATCTATTAACCAGGCAAGGCGCTTTCCAACCACGCGTTCCATGAGTTTTCCAAGGCAACTAGTGAAGGCGATGGGACGATAGTTGGCTGGATCGTGAGTGTTCTTGCCTGGTTTTGGAAGTGGGATGATTATGGTGTCCTTCCAAGTGTCTGGAAAAAAAACATAGGAAGACCACAGGTCGTTGAAAATATTCAAAATAAGCTGAAACATTTTGTCGGATAGATGACGAAAGAAAGAATAGTGTGTCATCTTGACCTACTGAAGTATTACCGGTGGATTTAATTGCATTGCGAAGCTCTAGCAAGGAAAATGGTGCATTGCAAGTCTCTGTGTTAACATAAAAGAAACATGTGGAAGGCAGATGAAAACTGAGCCGTGCATGATCGATGAATCCTGTTTTTAGTTATCTGATAAACTACAGTGAGCTATACTGTGGGTAAGAGTGTTTATGATCCGAGGCGGTGCGGTGGTTAAAGCGTTGTTGACGCTTAGAACTGGGAGTGAAAATGAAGGCCTTGAGCCAGACAGTGAACGAACTAATCCTCGCATTTTTCTTAGCGGTGTGGCTGCTGTAAACTGTCGTAAAAAAGTTAGCCAGGAGAAAGTAATGTTTTGCGGTTCTTATGGCTTTCTGGGTTTGTGCGCGTTCAGAGTTGCGGACAAGTAAATGAAAAATATCGTGATTGCGTCGAAAACTGCGAAAGGCACGTTTATGTCTCGCAATGGCTTTTTAACTTTATCTGCCTACAACGGCACAGGGAGGCGTCGTGGGAAGAATTTTGCCAGTGGAATTGTCGCGGTCGCTGCAGAATGAATATGTGTGATAAGATCAGCTCCCTGCTCTGGTAAATCATAGCAATCCTGGTTGCCAAAACAAAGTTCTTGAAAGTTGGTCCAATATGCCTTGCGCAGATTCCAACGTGTTAGATGTCGAGGAATTGTATCAGCAGCAGTATCAAAAGTGGTGTAAAGTTTAATTGGAAAATGGTCCCTCTCTTGGACATCTCCCTCAACAGTCCAATCAAAGAAAGTTCCTGTTGAGGGAAAGCACAACGACAAGTCAATGGCTGTTTCTGTTCCAGTGGGTGGGTGGTGATAAGTATTATTATCTTTGTTTAGCAGCACTTAATTGTGTGCATCAGTAACATGTTCCACCAAACGTCCTCGGCGATCAACGGCTTGGGTGCCGTTACTACACGTTGGACTGTGAGCGTTGAGATCGCCGAGGATGAGAAAAGGGTTTTGAAATTTGGCAACAAGTTAGTCAAGCTGCCTTAAGAGCTCCGTATTGTTCTAATTTGGTGTAATGTATATTGGGCATATATCGAAGGTACGGCTATGCAGCTGAACTGAACATGCAACAGCCTGAACAGGTGTGTTAAGAGTGAGTGGTGTTTGTGTTAATTCTTGACTGATGTACAATGTCACCCCACCTTGGCGACGCTCACCGTCCGTGGTGTCACAGCGGTACAACGAGTAACTCGACATTTTAAAGTTATATGTGTCGGTGGGACGAAACCATGTTTCCTGTACGGCAATGATGATCGAAACTGATACGGCAAAAGGTGTTTTCATTTCAGACCATTTTGAGATCAGACCGCGACAGTTCCACTGTAATATGAAGGACATTTAGTTATGAAGGGACCCATTCCCACCGGTTGATGGGAATCGCTCGAACGAGACGGACCGAGGCCGTCCCATCGCCGCCCTCACTGATGGACGGGACCAGCGGTCTTCGTTCGGGCGTGTTACGACAGGTATTGTGGTGGGGGAGGGAAGGGGGGGGGGTAACGTTCGTGTGGTGCCCAGAGGGACCGGGCCGCCCACTGTTCATAGCCGGAGGGCTGGGACGCCAGACAGCTTGAGTCGCACGTGTGTCACGCATAGCCGGCGGGCTGGAACGCCAGTCAACCTGGGGACGGGGGTGCACGGGCGGCTGCGCATCCGAGCGTCCAGCCAGGGGCGACTCGACGGCATTTTTCGTCTGGGTCCGCGTAGTTGACTCAGACGAGACCGAGGGGCGGGGGGGGGGGGGTTAAGGGAAGGCAGATGGGTAGTGGAGCCTGTCTGTGTTTCACATATGGCCATCGTGGCTTCTGCTACCTGTGGATATGTTCCACCAGACTGCGACGGCGTTTTCAGTTCAACAGTGCGCCGTGTCTCGGGGTATTCGGGGTGTTGAAATGATAATGTACTAGCGCCATGGCTCGGGACAGCTATATTATTTCGTACCAGCAACGTTCTACCTAGTTATGATTGGCAATATCATTGAACCGCCAAGCGTAGCTACATTAGCCATCATCTATTGGCAAACAAAACACTCATACTATTGCTACACATAAAAACAATGCACTAACCTCTCGAGACGCTCACGGTTCTCAATAGATACCTGATGCCTCTCACACACCACTAAACTCGTTGGCACCACCTATCGGTGACCGCACACGTTTGGGTGTTGACCTTGCAACGCTACACTGTCCCTGCGTCCATGTCTTCAGCATCATTGTCAATCAGACACATCCGTAATACGCTTTATATTTTTCGATTCCCGAAGCTTCGTAAAAATAATAACTTTCAGTGGTTAAAAAGAACAGTTGAAATGAAAGCAGCGCGATACCTGAAAGTTTTTCAATATCGCTTGGCTTTGGCTATGTCAATGACCTGACCTGCAATGACGGTCAAAATTTCAGACAATATGCAAACAAGTTTTCAAAGAAATTGTGCGGCGTAGCCAAGGATGGGACCAAGCAGAACATGGCATCATGTCATTTAACACTTAACCCCATCAGGGAGATTTTGTCTACGTGCATTAGGCAATACTACTAAAAATGTTGCGTACTTTGCTTCGTTTCATTTTCGCGGTGCACTAGAAAATATTTAAGCTGTCACAGATGTACTCCACCAGTCGGCCACGGGATTTTAACGTGGGCTGCACATTAACACATACAACTTAGGTGCATTTTGTTTTAAGTCCATTACGCTGTAGCGTCACTCGTGTAACCAAAAGACCATGTAACCCTTTCTTCATTTCTTTCCTCTTTTGAAGCCTACAGACATACATTACATTACATTTTCAGCATACTTGTTCCTGGTCGCGCAGAAGTTGTGCATACCTACGCTACGGGACATCCAGGGGCAGCGCTACCAGAGCGACAAGGGGGCACCGCCCTCCTGCTATTTACCAAGGTAAATATGACCCCCCCCCCCCCCCCCGCCCTCTCCGTCTGTTCTCCGCGATGAGAAGCACAACGCGCAGGATCTCATCCTTGAAGTCGTCAAACTTGATTGCCTTATCATGGCCCTCCCCGTCGGTTCAGCCGCAGCTGAATGTAGCTTCAGCTCGCGGCAAGGATGGAAACTTCCTGGGCTTAATGGTGATGCATCAGTAGTGTGTGTGTCGGCGCATCGTCTTCAACACACTGTTACTGGATCAACGCAGCAGCATTATGTCGCGTATATCGCCTTCGTCTGGATCGAACGGATCCAGGTCATGGTGCAGTCACTTTTGCGAGTTCACACGCATCGCGTCAAAGAATATTTGGCTGCGCTAAGGGCCGCACCATAATCGGTGGTGGTACACACCTGAAAGGTGTAAGTGAATTCTGTGATCCTTAAGTAGTGTGTAGTTTGGATGTTTTTGTGGGCACAATAATAAATGGTCAGATTTACATTCTGTTATAATTTGTCGATATACAAATAACAATATTTTCGGATCGGGCGTCCCAGCAATAGCGTAGCTGTGGGACGATGAAATATAGAAAACATCAAACTGCAAAGTTTTTCCACTGAACACAAACACGTTTAGACATTGAAACATCAGCTGGGCAACTAGTCTACGTGACAGTATGTACTGTGCCGACTGCTGAGAGGAAGCTACGAAAGTACGATAGGATTTTTCCCCGGCATGGAAGAAACTACCTGTCAATCCTTCTACAATGAGAGGGAAAGGAAATCATGGTTAATTGTTTTTTTTCAGTCAACGCCCACGGAGACAACGTTAAATTTTCGGGAAGTTGTTGGTCTCAGCCCCTGCCTTCATCTCCGGTTCCCGTGTCTCTATGCATCACAGAGATCTTGCGCAAGCACAAGAGGATTTTCATAGCACTGATTATCCAAGAGAATGTCAGTTATTGAGCGCATGATTCCCCTCGCCCCCATTATTATTATTATTATTATTATTGCGAACCTTGGCGAAATCCAGCGAGTGGCTATTCTAACGCCGCGTCAGTACATACTACATAGATCAACACCGAACACGTAACACATGCAAATGAGACGCAATGCCAGCGAAACACATACAGTGTTATAAAACATGCGTGACTTGTGACACAATTAACACCTGCACGTCACGGCCAGTTGGTTAATCTAGGTAAGCTCTCTGATGAAAGACTTCTCACTCATTTCAGTTTTTGCAATGGCGCGTAGCAGCAGGGAGGCGGTTCCTCGCCGCTGCGGCTCGATAGGGTTATTTTTAGTTAAGCGTCGTGATGGTTTTACAGTCTCGCCACCCTATCGGAAATTGGTGGCGGATCCGCTGCTCCAATCTAAGCTTTTAAATGGCATTTGTCTGTATTGTCTAACATGTGTTACACTACAGTGTGGCCTGGCCCCACCAGACATTTTCTCAGACCAGCAGAGCATCTGGCTGTTCCCGTGGTGTCCGCCCTTCCTGACAGTGTGAGAGGCAGGGACGCCATATAGCCTCAGCAGCTGAGTGGATCGTAAAGCCACAATGACGACAGAACAGCTGGGTGCGGGAATTGAGCGCGTGGCCAGGACACAGCAATCAGGCGCAGGAGACGCCGGACCTCTCTGGTCAAGTGCCCTCCTCATCCGGACTCATTCACCCTCCATCGACTCCATTGCCAGCGTAGGAACCACTGTCGCTTCTCCAGACCTCTCTCAATGTCACGCTTTGATTCCAGTCTCCGCTGGCGACCTCAGAGCAGGTATACTTCCTTACGGGACCACAAAAGGGCTAAAGGGCCAAAAAGGGCGCCAGTGTTTCCTAGCTTGCTGAAGGCCATTTGCGCCTAAAGTTAAACCAAATAACGAATGTCCTCCCCTTCCACTGAACCAAATAATAAAGCTCAATTGACGCAACCAATGTGCCTTCTTATCTCTGATTGTAAACAGGATAGAAAAGCAAAGATAACTTAACGAAAGTGCTCCATTCAGCAATTGCATTAAGGGAACGAAGTCAAATCACAGAAATGAACTGTCGGTATCTGGCTTGTCAATGAACACTTGAGGGTTTCACTCAGCGTATGTGGTGCGTAGCAGTGCATGTGACGCGTAACAGTGTACATGACGCATGGCAGTGCAAGATCCTTACCTTCCAAGGCGCGCTAGGGCACGGGGACCTTTTCTATGCTGTAATTGCACCTAGCTTTCCATTACAAGCGGCGATGCCTCTCTCGTCACTTTTGCAGCTGGTCCAAAATATTACGTCATGCTTAATGTCAATACTAAACCCTGGTTGCATGTAACCATTAGCCACGATTGTCGTCTCACAGGGCAACGTACCTGTAATCTGATGTCATATTTTCCGGAAGATGAAGTCTGTGATCTTTCCAGGACTGAGCAAAAAATATGTCGGCGACATATGTCTGAAAACAGCATGGCGCATTATCAAACCCAGGAGTAGTACTTAGTTGTCCTGCACAGTTCATTATTGCATAACACGTATCTTAACAATCAGAGTTTAGGGAAAAACATAACCCAAGGATCAGTAAACATAATATGATCTCAAAACGCGCTTGGGAGCAGTGGGCAGAATATCTCGAGAGAATAAGAGCAATGATAATTGCATATATGTGTACATATATATATATATATATATATATATATATATATATATATATATATATATATATATGTATGTATGTATAAATGATGTGCAATAATTATCAGTATGGTCAAAAACTCATAAAATAACACATTTAATAAGAGAAGATAACGACAATAATACTAAACATAACATGGGGGAAGAAGCGTAACAGAACCGGAACTCAACCAAACCGTCCGGTCGGAAAATGTTGAGGTTGTAAATTCATCATTCTCGGCTCTCGACTGTCAAATGTTTGCAGCCAAAACGAAAGTGTCTTTTTAAAACACCTGGGGGGGGGGGGGGAGGGGAGAAGCAGCAATCGACATCGTCTAGCGATTTACTTTCGATGAATCTCCGGCTGTCTCAGACAGGCTCATGCCAGGGTCAAGGGGTGCGGAGAACGAGACAGTAAAAACGCTCCGCTAGTTTCGGTGCCGCAAGATACGGACACAGCTGATGGACTGGCGCAACGCGCTTCGGACATGGGTTTGTAAAGCATGATAGAAGCTGATAAACAAATACAACACATCTGGAAAACGCCAGATATTATTTGTAGCTGAAGAGTATCTAAATTATGAACTGGCTTACCATGGAATTCTCGTTGATCGAGTCTATTTGCATTACTGTGACATGAAAGTCAACTTTCGTCGGTTGACCTTCAGTCTTTGGAGGTTTCATCTTGTCATATTTCTTGAAAACCTCGGGTGGGAGGAAATCTTCGAATCGAAGCGGTCTGAAAGAAGATTCTTTACAGGTGAGTGAAAATGCTTCCACATCAACACACACAATTAAGTACTCACCCCAGACATAATTTACGGACGCACAAAAGAACGCAAGGCGAAGACGGCCACATTTTTTAGATAAATCGCCCGTCACATGCAAGGCATCAAAATGTCAAGGTCATTAGCATGACTTCAAATCTTCAAATCGAAGAGGTCTGAAAGAAAATTCCTTGCAGTTTAGTCAAAATACTTCCACATCAACACACACAATGAACTACTCGCCTCAGACATTTATAAGGACGCACAAAAGAACGCAAGGCGAAGACAACCCCATTTTCAAAGATAATCACTGATCACATGCAAGGTATCAAAATGTCAAGGCCATTAGCATGACGATACATCAAACGGCCCGCGGTGGTCACATGCCCAATGTCGCATATTCGAACCAGTCATTGCTGGGCCGCTAGCTCTCTGTTTATGTAAATAGCTCGGTATGCACAGTTATGGTAGGGCAGGCGACGCCATAAAGCCTCCGCAGCTGAGTGCATCGTAAAGCCGCAATGACGACAGAACAGCTGGGCACGGGAATTGAGCGCGTGACCAGGACACAGCAATCACGCGGAGGAGACGCAGACCTCTCTGGTCAAGTGCGCTCCTCATCCAGACTCATTCACCCTCCATCGACTCCACTGCCAGCGTACGGACCACTGTCGCCTCTCCAGGCTTCCCTTGATGTCATGCTTTGATTCTAGCTTCCGCTTGCTGTGCACGATTATGACCTCGCGTTTTGATATGACTGACAACGGACGCGACGGCGGACAATGGCGGATGACGGCATTGCGGTTCGGTGGCTTCCCGCTCGTTAAAGGAGTGAGTGTCCCGCTCATTAAAGGAGTGAACAATGTTCCTCGCGAACACAACTTAAGTATACCAATCGTTATAAGTGAGCTTGTTCCATCATATGTGATGTTTTACTATCTTCAAATGTGAAACATTCCCTTTAAGAAGAACGTAGGATTTCAGCAATCCCGATTCCATGTTTCTGGTCATTGTCATCAGAGAGAACATCTCTTAGCTAAGCAAAAATATATAATCTGAAACGCACATGAAGGCTTTGTGGTACAGCTGTCAGCAATCCGTGCCGAGGGATCAATTACATATGTGGGGCAACAAGGACGGCTGAATATGGCATCGCTGTGCACATTTACAAGGCTATTTGTTAAAGAAAGTGTCCCGTCATTGCATCATATTTCAGAGACATGCCCTGGTGAATCATTGGGACGTGTCATTAATACTAGTAGAAGTGGGGAGCACAACTGTATCACCAACAGGGTAGTGTATGCAAACAAGCATTATTTCTAGCTGAATATACTTATTATATATCTATTATGTACCTACCAAAAGTAAATATTTCTCAGCAAAAAATGTGTGGTCAACATTTCAGAACCACACTGCACTTTTTCTTCCTTTAGTAGCCCAATTATCATCCCGGGCATTGGACAAAACTTGCGCACATAAGGCAACGTTCGCCAGCATCAGGCGCACTTTTTTGGGCGCTCTTTAAATTTCGTGCACATAATGTGAATCGCGAAGACAGGGTACCAAGATGTTAATACCGCTAAGTCCTCCTCAACACGGGATGGCTGGATCTCACCGAATGTTGGATAATGGTTACAGAAAAACATCATCTGAAGCCTGTATTGAAACCTTTGGCTAAAGACAGCAGTCACTAATTGTGGCTTAGTATCAATATTAATATGAATCATTGGTAACATCCAAACAATGAAGGAAACAGTTTTGTCAAAAAGCGAGTCTTCTGTCTCATTGGTACCAATGAAGCGTTCAATACCCATTTCTTCTCTGGGTTTCTGAAAACTCTGGAAGTGAAACACTGAACAGACTTAGATAAAATATATAATCATGTTGTGATGTTGCAATCATGACTAACATGGGTTGCTCCATCGGGTAAATGTTGTAACATTGTGACGTTGCCCATTTGCATTTGCTAGCTCAGTGCCTTAGTATGGCTCGTTGGCTCACAAATTATGCTGGATAAATATAAATATACTTAACCCAGGGGCATGAGGAACTAGACTGTGGAAGACAGGTACCTCACCGAGTCCAAATAAAATTACGTAGCTTCATTGAAACGCACACTACTATTGCATCCCTGCATACAAATTATGGGTGCCCTACCTTTTTAAGCAAATGGTTGTGGCTTCTGACTAAGAATCCAGTGTGTTAATGAACTGTCCATGGCCAAGCGTGATTTTTGCTTTTGTACGTTCACAGTGCTCCACTCACTTCATGGTTCTCATCGATATAACGATGTGGGTACCAACAAAGTCGACAAAGGTGTGCTAACAACCTGACTGCATGGATTTTTGCTGTCTTTCTATCAATTTTATTGAAATTATTTTGTCTTTTGCAACTGTTGAATCTTCTGCAATATGTTCAGTGTTCCAAAATCCCGTTGTCACTTTGGAATGTCTTTCCAGAAGTGTCCAACGATTGACATTTTGTTTTTTTCATCGAAAGCATTCTCCCCACATAGCACCCGCTTATTTTTTCATATTCCATTCATTTTCCATGGTTGTCAGGGGTTGACCAACCAAGGGGATGGGGGAATCAGTGAAAACGTGTTCCCCAAGTTATCACAGAAGACTTGTCATTACCTCCCCCCATATTTTCCGCCGGATGCACGGCTTTGCATCTCCCATGCAAAATTACCAGTTTTGGGTTCCATTTCTCCTGATTTTGATTTTATCACATCCCAATTCTACTTTGTCCCTTTCACATCACTCGTTGCTTAAGATGGGCGCCATAATTTAATGTCAGGTAAAGCCGGGTTGATCAGGATGTAACTATTTTGTGGTACAGGGCAGTCACACATGTTCACATTCATTACGTGGTAGTTCCTACCTTCACAATCACGCTGGTATTTGGGCATCTGTGGATTTATTAAGATTAATGCCCTTAGAAGAAGTGAACGTTTACGGTTGGCACAGCGGGCAACGTATACATTTAGCGAGACGTGCACCATTTGTGATCGGCAAAAGTACATACCCGTTTTGTAAACACAACCATGCAACGAGCTGGACGTCTAAGCAAACACTGCTTTCCAAAACTAAAGCATCCTTCGAAAAGACTCATTGTGTTGAACGTCATCGGGAAAAGGTTAAAGCCATTGTGCGACGTTTCGTTGAATTTGCGTGATGGTGCCTCACACATGTTTATTTTGTTCCCTAAATAGAGAGTATTAAGCTCTTGCACCATTTATTTCGCGAACATTTTGATCAATTGGTGTATGGAACACAACACACACATTAGGAAAAGGCAAGCAAGTAGAAATTATGTGTTTCACAGTGGTGAACAGGGAGATAATGGCATTCCTTCGGTGGAAACTGCTACTTGAAATCAAAATTGTAGGCTTTTCAGAGGACTTTGGAGAAAATTAGCATTATGGACCAAATTGGACGCTTCTGATGCATGACGCTTCCATGAGTGAATGGTGAAAACGGTGGGACGCTTCCTTCAAAAGAAGCACGCGGTTTTTCACCAAGCCGAGTGAAAAGTTAAGTTATAGTGAACGACCATTGTGAATAGTTGGGTACTGAGTCTGTAACACCCAGAAGCAGGAGCAAATTGTGAAGAGAAGGGGTTTTAAAACCATAAAAGGGTTGAAGTCCCGAAGCGGCATATTCATCAAGGCACTCAGTAAGCTGTTTGAATTGTAAGCGATCACTCCTTTCCTGATAAAACTACGTTCGATGACACAAAATCACGTTTTAGGAAAGGACATCACCAAAATGTCTACATGGCTGGAGTGAGCGAGACAACGAAAAATGCGCCTGATTCATAGTTGTCTTACGCCGCTCAATGTTCACTTGGTTGGCCCCCTAAACGTTTTTTGGAGCAAATCTGATTTGAAGTCTACGCGTAGGTACGATGTAAGGCCTATAACGCTGGTGCGTTAGAGTCACCAAGGCACAATTATTAAGTGCACGTTGCAGTGGTCGTCAAGACACAAAATTTCTAAAGTTTCTTAGGAAAATGTTCGAATACATTAGAACCAGAACATCCGGAAATTTATTTTAATCATTTCCAGTTCAAATTATACTTTCAACGTTTCGTCACAGCACTGTACATATTTTCTACGCAGCCCCAGAGTGTATCCTTAGCCTACAACAATCGCAGTTGTTGTGACTGCCGTCGTCATGACAACTGCCACCAAAAAGGCAGCATAATCTGCTAATGGTCGTCCGTCGTCTGCTGTTATGGACCACATGGGGCACTTTTGGGCTGGTTTAACCCCTGCGGGTCTGCGGGCTTAAAAGTGGCACCTCCATCGTCACGAAGGACGTCACTACAAGAAACTATTGTGATTGGCATGGCAGGAGGCGAAGCCCATTGATCGATAAATATATCAGTTGAACTTTTAACTAGCGCGTTAATTTAGATCATGCATTATTCCCAAATCCAAAACGCGCTTGGGAAAGAGTACTGTGCTAAACGCCGGAGTGATAAATCAAAACTGTAGTGAAATGTTTCGTGGAGTTCTGGTGTTGATAACATCGTGTTCGTACGTGTTTTGCCCGAAACAAAGTGTTTCCAGCTTTCGTAGCATTTACTGCATAATCGTATCGAGGAATTCGTATACTGCGAACCATACAGAACACACACGTTTAAAAAAACAAGGAAAGTGAACAGTTTTATTTTTATAGTGGTGAGCAGAGTGTTAAGCGAGATTTCTCTCGCTGGAGGAGTTACTTCAAGAAGTTATTCAGAGGTTTTCAGAAGGTTTTTGAAAAAAGATCAACTCGGACGCATCTGATCTAGCAATAAATGGTGGCATATCCTCTTTAAAGCTGGAGGAAAAGTAACCGATTGTTGGTCTCAGGGAAAGTCATGACCGCTGCGGCATCTGATGGCTACGGCCAATAGCCGATCAGTTTACTCATTTTGCAGTGTAGTGAGATGTTAGTGAGGGAAATGTGACTACTGCACAATCTGACAAAATGTTTGCAAATTTTAGTAAGCATCCGCGCACCTTAAATAATTGACCGAGGTCTCAATAAATTAACTTTGTACCTGATATTCACGATGAACACCAATTAGTTCACTAAATTTAAAGATAGGGGACACATTGTCCACATCAATACAAAATTATGTCAATTATGAGACCCTGCGTTATTCATTAGCCATCAGCTGGTCACAAAATCGGCTGTTCGGATAGCTCCCGACCCTAAGACCACGTGGTGGTAACCAACCCTGGTCGCAACTACATAATCAGATGGGGAATGAACCAGGACATCACTTTAAGGCACGTAAGTATCTTAAAAAGCTGAGCGACGGCTACAGGTCCCGGAACAACTCTGCCAACCCCATTTGGTTTACACTACTTGAGCGTGGGTTAAAAATAGCTCCATTCACTTCTCCTGCATTAAGTTGTGTTATTATGCCAGTTTTTAATTGCATTTGCGAGGAACATTATTCACATAGATAAGACATTAGTAATAGCCTAATTCCTCGGAGGAAAGCCAGGAGAATGGAGATATAGATGCGTTGATTGGCAACATGCATTTATCGAAACGAAGATCACTCAATGTTTATCGCTCTCACTTTCGCTCTTCCTTTCGATAAAGGCATGTTGCCGAAATATCAGTACATCTATTTCTCCATTTAACTAGTTTTTCTCCGAAGAATATGGCTATTACTTCTGTCTTATCCATGACTTGTGTTATTAACTGCCGCTGATATCCTCTAGGCAAAAAGACTGCAAATGAGTGTGTAGAGGTCAAGCACCTTCGTAGTTGTGATGCGATCCTGATAGGAGAATATTCGACCATTTGAGCCAGCGCGCCCTCGTGTAATGGCTGCATCAAACGAAATGTTTCATAGTTGAAAATATTGAATCAAGCATCAGATTTGATGAAACTAGCTCACTTACAGCAATCAATGTAATTTTTAAGTGGAAAAGACTGCCCTAGACAGCAAAATTCTCTGTTTAGTAGATATGCCCCTCAATCCGTCATGGTTTGATTACGTCATCGTATTTCGCACAACATTGATTGAGAGCAAATCGACGGCCGTTATATCTGGAAATCGCGATCACGAAAGCCAGACATGAACGCCTCGACAATTAATTTTTCTTGGTCTTGATCACCTCGTGGCTAATGGAATGGGAAAACTTGAACGACGTTATTATGACGCCATGAATGACAACATGACTTTTAAATACTCTCCCCAATATACCTTTCTCCATTTTCGCGGGCGTGTAGCTTAGAAGATAGAAGGGCTTAGGTCTTAAGAAGACAGGATTGTCAACAGCACCGAAGTATCTTTAATATGGCTATTTCGTCTTAAAACCCCATGTGAATGTGAAACACTCCCTTCAAACGGCAGCCAGCATAGGGTTGTTCCTGTTGCTTCTCTGACCTCCTCAAAGCTCTTCGAAACAAATCTGATCGTTTCCGTGGCTCCTGCAACCTCCTCCAAGCTCTTCAAGGCTCACCTCAAATCTCCTCCAGTCTCCCCAGAAATGAAAGGTGTTTTCAGAGGAGTTTGTAGGAGGCTGCGGTAAATATTCATGGTAGACATTGTGAACATTGTGGTAGACATGGTAGTAGACATAGTTCATTCATATGTCTTTTTTTGGCTCCATTTGTTGTCATGTAAAAGAGACAGAGGACAGATGTGTTAATTGGTGTAGGCGGATTAATCGCAAGTCTTTTGTTAGTAATTTGATGCATAGGATCATCGTCAATTATGCATATCCAATATCCTGGATATTTTTCCATAAAATAAACGTCCAATGTAATCCACCGTCAGTGAGCCAGTTGCGCGCAGACAGCTGATGCCTCATTTGAAATCGTTGCCGAGGCAATAGATTTCAGCGCTCTTCAATCCGTCTCCAAATTCATCTCATCTTTTTTAGAGCTGCGACGGGATCAGATCCATAATCAATGCCATGAAGGCGGGCAACAGCAGCGCTGTTCGATATCTGGCTTGGTTGGGATGGGCTCGGCTGGACTGGAAGGATGCGCAAGACCAGAGCGGGAGATGCTTCCAAGATTTCGCTATCGGCGTGCAAAGTTAAATCAGGGGGAGATGGGGAGGGACGAATGTCACGAGTTTACCAAACTATGCAACAGCATCCAGTGATGCAGCTGTCCCCCCTGAAAACTTGTGAACCACTTTGTTTCAAAGCATGGCAGCACAGGGCGTTACAGGATAGTGCAGTCTACGGCAGTTTAGTACCGAGCAGGGTGGAGAGGATAGGACATAAATTCACAAGCTTGCGTTTTTAAGAATACCAAAGAAACAACGCTATGGAAGAAAGATATGCTCAAATTAATCGCGCGCTTAAGATGAGTGTGCTAGCTGAACCCTTGACTTTCTCGCCGCCCAAACGCCACCCTCCCCCCTGCAAGGTAGCGGCAGATCTTAAAATGTTTGCCGGGACTTTGTCATCTGACGCTAGCGCTCTGCGAACTTTGTCAGGTGACGTTAGCGCGCCGCGAACTTTGTCAGGTGACGTTAGCGCGCCGCGAACTTTGTCAGGTGACGTTAGCGCGCCGCGAACTTTGTCAGGTGACGTTAGCGCGCCGCGAACTTTGTCAGGTGACGTTAGCGCTCTGCGAACTTTGTCACCTGACGCTAGCGCTCTGCGAACTTTGTCAGGTGACGTTAGCGCGCCGCGAACTTTGTCAGGTGACGTTAGCGCGCCGCGAACTTTGTCAGGTGACGTTAGCGCGCCGCGAACTTTTGCCTCGCAAGGAAGATGGCAGCCATATCTGAACGGCTGCAGTGAAATGACGCTTTACCAGGCGAAACGCGCATCCTTTGCCGTATGTTGGAACTATAGAACTTTGAATGAATATCACACATATTCACGGCCATTTGGGCAGGCCTGCAACTTACACGTCAAATTTATAGAAAGACAAATCATTACGCTTTTTGCGCAATGTGATTGACTTTATAGTCAAATGATTTAATATTGAGATAAGGACAGCAGATCAGACCAGCAATTATACACAGGAGGTTGGGGCCTACTGTCCCACAATGCTACTCCACGAATGGGACATCACAATGCCAGCACCTCAGTCGTACAGAGATTCCTTTGTGGTCCATCCTAAAGCCCGAAAATAGCAGAACACGGTGAAGGGTAGAGCGAGGGCAAGCCAAGAAGAAGCAATCAGTGTAATTTAAGAGATGTCACAGGTTTGTACTATTGTAATTCAAACCATTTTGCTTGACAGGCCCAATCACAAGTTATGTCCATCTCCCACACAAATGATAATGGAATTAAGTACACGCGTAACGAACACACAAAACAGGTGTGACTAAGTACACTCACATAAGGTGCGCAAGAGCGACGAAGAGAGGTAGGTAGACAGGGGAAGGAGAGAGGGGATCAGGGAGGAAGAGAAATTGAGAAATGAGAGAGAGGGGGGCAGAAGGAGAGAAGAGAACAGACGACTAATGTGACTATGCACTATGCACAGCACTATTCACGCCTATTTATTATTGATGTTCTTACCCGTCCTCTGACCGAGTCCACTGAATAGGCGTCACCAGGCAAAAGACGGTCGCCCAAAGGAGCACTTTGTTCCGCGCTAACGTTTTCAGGTCTAGGTGTAAGATGTGGTCCCTTGTCTGCATGTTTTCCAGGCGCCAAAAGTCTGAAAGCACAGAGAAAGGTCAGTCTCAGTGACATTTGATGCGAAGACACCTGCCAAACATCAAGTTCACATGATAATTGGCACAGTTCGTCTCGACACCTCTGGGGCCGACTGTACCATTTGAATGCGTGATGTGCTTATCTGTGTACACTCACTCGCTTCCTGCCGTGGGCATTATGTGATGGTTGGCTTGTAATATCACTGGCTTACTACAGCCTGGCTTTGTTGCATTATACTGCGGTCAGGAACTTAATATAAGCAAGAATGGCCTTCAGCTCCTACTCTTCCACATCATGAGTTCCGGATTCTTCTAACATTTCTCAGCCTTTAGCATACCAGAATATATTAGTAAACAACGTTTTCAACGAAACGTTGGCTATTTTGTCAAAGCTCGACGCTCCATAGTATAATAGTGATAACAAGTGGCCATAAGATTACTACACACATTATATGTGATTGTAGATTCACTCGTGATCGTCAGAAGTGGTGTCAATTGTTGCAAATGATTGGAAGGTCCAGCCGACGGTCCGATAACCTCACCCCTCACCCCCACCCATTTTTCTCAACGGATACGGCCCAATTTGTTTTCACGAAAGGCAATGCATATTTTACAAATGTGCATCATTTCAAAAATAATATAATTATAGCGACGTAATATTCATGCACGGGCGGATCTAGAGTGGAAGGGGACGGGCGAGACATTATAGGCACGTGTATCTTCTGATCTGATAATGAAGACGCCCCCGCCTTATGGGGACCACCTTCGGGCACCGAAGGCACTCCTCTATGGCAGCCATGGACAGCATTACATAGTTCTTGCTGTGGGGACCAGGATGGGGTTAGTCACGTGGGACCTCGGTCATTTCCACACTTCAGAGTTTTTCAGTTTCACCTCTCAAACCTCTGCGCGTCTTACGGCCCCAGGTGTGTCAAATTTATTGCATCGTTTATCCGCTCAGCAGAAACGATTTTTATCTGGTGGTGAGAGCAAACACGAATTTTTATAACAAGGGGAAGGGTGTGCTAGTGGTGGAATGCTCTATACGACAGACACATCTGTCTTACGTCTGTGAGCGGTGAAAATCCAGCTTCGTTAACAGGTCCAGTTACGGGGTTCCGGGGACAAGCCATCCGGTCAAATTACACAACCTGCTCCGATTCTATTTTGTCCGGCAATAAGGGACGCAGCGCCACCCCCTCCCCCTTCCTGTGGAAAACTACAGCTTTATTTCAGTCACAAGTTTTGCGTGACACACGACCGAAGTGCGAAGCTTTGGTTTAATTTTGACGTCGTACCGCACCTATAAATTCCAATATGTCACAGCATCAACAATTGTAATGAACAATATAATCATAGCTAATAATACCGAACAGTGCTCAATTATGTTCAATGGGTCAAAGTGAACAATTCATATTGGCAAATGCTTGCGTGGAACTGCAGCTCAAAGCAAACTGCTCCAATTAGATGCCGAAATGCGCTGCAACAACTGTAATGATGAGCTTGTTTTGACTGTGGTGAAGAAAATTCATGTGCTTATTTAATAACCACCACATGCATGTTTATGATTGGATTGTTGTTACGCGCCTGAGGTGAGCAGAATTTCCATTGAATGAATGTACGTCATATTATGTAAGCCATTTTACTTTCTTTTTGCATGGTTCTTCGTCAGCATAACAAGGTAATAAATGGCCAGCCTGCAAAATAAGCTTGATTTGAATGTGTAGCATTGCGCAGCATTGCAAAGTATTATTCTCTGCTGCGCATGGTGATGCACTTCTTCCTTACAGTCCGAAAGTCTGATTTCATCCCGAATCGTTGACTTTCCAACAGTACTAACAGAACGTGGCTAAACGATAGAAAGTTTTTAGTCACAGGACTCCAGATGAAGCTCAAACTTCTCCGCACATTGCCCCGAAAAGCGTATGGGATGTCAAAAACAATATCACAGTTCCATCTCGTAATGTCACGCGTTTATCCGAGTTGAACTATGCGTGACTGCTTTCAAGGTGTAGTCGCATGGCACGGCAAATACCCTTTCGTTCTATCTGGAGGAGGGGCCCAGGCAAAATGGATCTGCTGGGGATGCATTAAAATAATGAGATGGTAAATTCAGATTGCTAGCGAGCAATTATGCTCAGCATGGAACCGGATTAAAAATTGGTCTCAGAAAAATGTTTGCTGTCCACATTGTTTCCCATCTCGTATCTGAACTAGATATATATTGTGAACTAATGATGCCTCGCTGTTACCCGCTTTGATTTTCTCATGACGGCTTATAACACAGTTATTCCTGTCTCGACATCAAGTACAACAATGCTAAGCTCGTAGCCCATCATGGGTAGAAGGTCAAATGTGCCTGGCATAAAAGTCCACGATAGCGGTGAATCATCGACGCCAATGTCATGACCAGTTGTGGAGGGAAGGGGGGAAGAGTCTGGACTTACGTTTGACGGACGAAAAAACTATAGCATGGTATGTTAAACAGCTTACCTAAGTTACCCTTATTTCAGGATGTAATTTTACGGTTGCGTGGTCAAGTTACCCAGCTGCACCCTCCATTGCGACGCCATTACGTAAAAGGATCAAAGAAGAGAGCCTTTGTGCGGTGGCCAACATCTCCTACATTTTGTAATGTTCGAGCCAAAAATATTGGGAAGCCCAAGCCGACATTGGTGGAGGGGGCAACTCTGCACTTGGGTGGGCCCTCACCAAAGAATGCAAGTCGACACCCATAATCGTGCGCACCCCTTAAAACGTCGGGTGTTGGTGATATAGCACTTGCTCGCCTGATAGAGCCGTTTAACCAGTGCCTTCTGATATATTAAAGGTCGCTAATAGATAAATCATGACGCTTAACTTGCAATGCTACGAGGAAATAAGAATAGTTTGACCGTCGTTTGGTAGACCAGGCCGGCACCTATTCGTTAGGCTTATCAACGTGTGGCCTGTTTCGTGCCTGTGTTCTTACGTAGCCCAAACATTACCCGGAAGATGAACAGCGTAACGATAACTAAATTTGGGTTTGATATATCTATTCAAACAGTAAAATTGATAGGCCGACTTGTATCGCTCTATGCGTGCAAACATTCATAAATGTATATATATATATATATATATATATATATATGCACACATTTATATATATATATATATACATGTATATATGTGTGTATTTCAATTTCGTGTCCCTTTTTATTGTAACAGAAACCAGCCCAATTCGACGTTCCAACGATCCATGCGTGAACTGAATACTACATTTGTACTGCTTATTGTAACACCGAAGAGGTTCCGGATGGTCAGACATGATGCATACATTTAAAGACGGCGGTGTGATTGTATCTGAGTTTTGTGAACAGCATTTCTTGGCAGCATGAGTCGGGAGCTCTTATCTGACCTTTCGATCAGCCAGGAAGTGCTACTTAGCGATGTTAGCAACCAAGCATGTGCAATATTCACAAAACTCGACCTTTCAAGCTGTGCTTATGGCCACGAGCACTCGTAGCCGTAGGCACAGCTTGCTTACGCATTAACGTAACTCATAATACTTATTTTAAGTTTCAAGCATCAGAACCATTTTTAATCCATCATTTGTTGATAAACGGAAGGAGATCAGGGACGTCTTGTACACAGGCTGTCGAAGCCTTTGAAACAGTGTGCAGGCCCTGCGTGTTTACCAAAATGTGTGTTACTTGTGCTATGAATGACTAAAATTACACAGAACGCAATCTGGCATGCAATCAGGGCAGCATTCAGTCACGCGCAAGCTTAACTGCTCTCAGGCTAACACTTTTTCGGGATAACATAAACTTTGCTCAAACCATTCCAAACAAAATATTTTTCGACTGCTCTGTTTCTACTGGTTCCTCCGCCCCTCCCCACACTCGCCGAGGCGTTTCGTCCCTGCCCGCCGCCCCACGTCAGGTAGGCCGCGACCCTGGCCTGTCCGTCGCTGCGCTAATCGCCGCCTCGTTTCTTCGCCGTACTAGGCTCTTCCGCCGACCGGCTGATTGTCCCGGGACGGGACAGCGGACACCAGCGTCGCGCTGCCGACGGTATCATCCATCAGGCGGCGGACCGGCGCGCGCGCCGCGCGGGCTGCGGGTGACAGGGCGCTGGCGGGCCGCGCCGGGGCCGCCGGCAGTCACCGGAGCACGCGCCGGGCAGAGGTCACGCCCCGCAGCGGAGGGTGTGCAGAGCGGCGTCTTTGATTGGCGGGCTGCGCAAAACCTGCACGCAATTGTTTTGTTGCGTGACGTCGGAGGCGTCACGGAAGCGGAGGTTACATGGCCCGCCGCGTCTCTGGAAAAACATGACAGCAACCCAAGCGTTGCGTGCAAAGAAATGAGGCCAAAATTCGTTTGGCGCCACAACCATTTCCTTGTACGCATTCACGGGTACCATGTGACACATGCCAAACATGCGGCGGTAGCGATTTCTATAAGAGAGGGGCAGATGCGAGGGCTCTACTATGCATTGCTAGAAACTGGTGTGATGATGAATGCGCTGAATTCTGCAGGCACCAGACGACCAAAATAAAGCAGGAGGGCGATGTCGGACGCATCTTTCCAATAGATTTCGCATGAAAATGCCGGGACACATCCGCTTAGACTATCTCGTGACCTTCAGTGTTTTGACCTTAAGTGACCTCACTGTTTCCCTAGATGTGATTTTAGTCTTTTAAGTTGCAAGCGTTTCTGGCGTTGTAAACATAACAGACTAAGACGACGTTATCGTTGTAGTCCAACCCTGAACTGCCACTATCTAGTAACTCTCTTATCTTGTGCCAGCTTCACTCCACGCTCCTTTCACACTCCGCTCCGTTCCTGTGCGCCTATCGTATTCGGCTTTGCCGTTTTCATCTTGAAATGCTGCGTTCTTTAACCCTCCTGATTTACCGCCTGGCCGCGCGCCCCGGAGGAAAAAACGCCAGGTCCTGCTAGAGCCCCCCCCCCCCCCCCTCCGGCCCCCTGCGCGAGGCCGCGTACACGGGTCCGCTCAGGCCGGCCGACGCAACACCCCGCCGCCGCCGCCGCACGGACGCGTCCCGCCGCCTGATGTGATGCATGACGACATCCATCAACGTCGACTTTCGCGGCGGACACTTTCCGGGGTGTCTCCCTGCCGTCCCAGATACAGCACGGGCTATCTTCCAGAGCACACCCACGGTGTCTCCTCCCACCGCATAGGCAGCGGCATGTCCTCTCACTCCCTCAGTAGACACGGCGTCTCTGCGGGACAAATACCTCCCTGTGGGAAGGAAAACAGGCCGGCACTGAGTGTCACCGGCCAACCTCCAAACGTCTGGATTGCCGCGGCCGAAGCGATTAATGAGACATACACTACGTTGCGCTGACACATCCCAGCACGACGTAATTGTTTACCTTCAGGTATAGACAACCTCTCACCTGATATGGGAATTATGATAAGGAAAGTCCTTGCAACTACGCCATAACCAGCTGAAAAAGTGCCGGTGGCTGGAGTGTGCCGCGGACTGACTGCTAGGGGGTCGGTGGCTGGGGTGTGCCGCGGACCGGCTGGTAGGGGGCTGGTGGCTGGAGTGTGCCGTGGACCGGCTGGTAGGGCGCCGTTGGCTGGAGTGTGCCGCGGACCGGGTGCTAGGGCGCCGGTGGCAGGAGTGTGCCGCGGACCGGCTGCTAGGGGGCTGGTGGTTGGAGCGTGCCGCGGACCGGCTGCTAAGGTGCCGTTGGCTGGAGTGTGCTGCGGACCGGCTGGTAGGGCACCGGTGGTTGGAGTGTGCCGCGGACCGGGTGCTAGGGCGCCGGTGGCTGGAGTGTGCCGCGGACAGGCTGCTGGGGGGCTGGTGGTTGGAGTGTGCCGCGGACCGGCTGCTAAGGTGTCGTTGGCTGGAGTGTGCTGCGGACCGGCTGGTAGGGCACCGGTGGCTGGAGTGTGCCGCGGACCGGGTGCTAGGGCGCCGGTGGCTGGAGTGTGCCGCGGACCGGCTGGTGGGGTCCCGGCGGCTAAAGTGTGCCGCGGACCGACTGCTAGGGGGTCGGTGGCTGGAGTGTGCCGCGGACCGGCTGGTAGGGCGCCGGTGGCTGGAGTGTGCCGCGGACCGGCTGGTAGGGTGCCGGTGGCTAAAGTGTGCCGCGGACCGACTGCTAGGGAGTCGGTGGCTGGAGTGTGCCGCGGACCGGCTGGTAGAGCGCCGGTGGCTGGAGTGTGCCGGGGACCGGCTGCTAGGGCGCCGTTGGCTGGAGTGTGCCGTGGCCCGGCTGGTAGGGGGCTGGAGGCTGGAGTGTGCCACGGACCGGCTGGTAGGGCGCCAGTGGCTGGAGTGCGTCGCCAGCAGACCGACGCCGCTGCTGGATTCGCGTTCATCGACAGCCGTCACAGAGCAGCTGGCGGTGGGCAGTGATGGTGGCAGGTGACGCCGATAGAGCGCTGGTAATACTATCGGTGAACAACGTCAGATATTGTAGGCTCTCAGAGCTCTGGTGCCGCGCGAAATCGGGCGGAACGCCGCAGGTCACGCCGCATCTCAGGGGATTATACTTTATCGCAAATGGCATGAACAGGGACACTAGCCGCCAAATTGTTTCCGATAAATGTGTCGGGTTTGTTGTAAAAAAGGAACTTGTAATCAGCTTACAAATCGTACATGCTGTACGCCCATGAAGCTTCTACTACACTTGCCCTGCAAGACACCAAACGTCGTTTTAGTTATATCAGACCCGTATGGGCTACAGGATAAAGGCAGGCACATCTAGTTTTCATCTAGTACATAACTTGTCAAAACTACACTTTCTTGAAGGTGACCTTGCATTGTTTACGCTAGCACAAATTCGTCACTATAGACTCCATGGTATTTTGAAATGATGAAAAAGCGGAACCGTAGGCATTCATCTAATTTGCTGGTTCACGTTCATGTGTGCTAGGGCAGTTTTTTCAGGACACCACGTCATTCAAAACACGATAAAAAAAACAGCTGCAACGCAAAAGAAGCGCAAGATGCCAGACACACGCGAAACGATACCAAGAAAACGGACAATTTATTTTAAAGTTAAGAAAATAAGAAATAAGACAGATCAACAAAGATCGTAGCATAGGTTATCCGCAGGCGGACCACCGCCCTGAGCTCACAACCACTGGACGTGACCTGTGCCTCACCGAGCAGCCCACCCCGCTCCGACGCGGCTCGATGTACGGAGCCTCGCTGGCTCTCGGTCGGTAGATGGAGCCCCTCTGTGTACGACAGGCGTGTGTCTCGCACAGATAGCTCACATCAACGAGTAAACAACATGGCCTGAACGACGGTTGGGGCATTAACATTGCGGTGAGCGCTGTACATCTCCAGGTACTGGCACTTCGTGGCAGACTCGCCGATCTTCGAACGGTGAACCGAGAGGGTGAGATGTGATCGCGGGGCCGCACGCCGGCCACTATCCGAGCAGGTGAGATGTGATCGCGGGGCCGCATGCTGGTCACTATCCAAGCAGGTGAGATGTGATCGCGGGGCCGTGCGCCGATCACTATCCGAACAGTTGAGATATGATCGCGGGGCCGTACGCCGGTCAATATCCGAGCAGGTGAGATGTGATCGCGGGGCCGCACGCCCGTCACTACCCGAGCAGGGGCCGCGCGCCAGTTACTACCTGAGCAGGTGAGATGTGATCGCGGGGCCGCACGCCGGTCACTACCCGAGCAGATGAGATGTGATCGCGGGGCCGCACGTCGGTCACTATCCAAGCAGGTGAGATGTGATTGCGGGGCTGTGCGCTGGTCATTACCCGAGTAGCAAAGTTAGTCACTTTTTGGCTGCAGTTTAGTTGACAATCATCCGCTCCATCCCAGACGAGCAAGCAGTAAACTAAGGGAGACAAAAAGGGCCTGAATCATCACGATGGGATCTTTTGTGGTGCGTGGCGTCAAACTGCATTCAATGAGGTGAGGATGCCGTAGCATCGGCGCACAATCACGAAAACGTGCGTGTTCCAGGTCAGCGACTGGTCCACGGTCATTCCTAACATTTCGATCGTGTTCGGAGACTGAAATGATAACCCCCTCAAAAAACTAAATGAAAGCCCCCCCCAAAAAAGTTTGAATAAACGCTGGCTGCCTTTTGCAAGCACTGTTTACTGTCAAGTTAAGTCGATTTTTATCGCATTCATCGTCAGAGCTGTTTTCGAACTAGTTGTGCACTACTGACATTAACTTCTCTGACCTAACTTTGAGCTAACGGAAGCCATCGTTGTCAGGCGGGAAGCTGTCGAAGGGGTGTGTGTCACCTGCATACTACAGCAGACGGCTGTGGAAAAGAGAGCTGAAGATGTTTCGATAATGCTGGAGAAAAACGTCTGACAACAGACCCTCGTGGGACGCCACTGTCCACGGGACGGACCTCAGAACCATCCTGAGCCTTCTGCTCTCCGACATTGAGATAAAGATAGCCTGGTTTCATATGTTTATGGAATCAATAAGTTTGAGTGACACACCAAGCCAGTTTCCACAGGAGGGCGTCTTTATCCGCGCAGTCAAAAGCCTTCCCTAAATCTGTCGTCAGTATCGACGCAAACAGGTCACCATCGACTTGCCGACTGTCCACGAGACAGCGCCGAGCAAGATGTTCTCCGCTGAATGACCGAGACAATGCGCGTACTGACATCTGTTGAGCAGGAAGTTGGCTGCCAGATATCCAGCTAACTGGCCGCAAACGGAGCGCTCTGCGATTGGGGATATCACTGAGGATGGTGAGATGGATCCGGTAATTAATCGCCAGGCCGCGGTCACCGTTCTTGTACAAATAAGTCACTTTTGAGAATGCACTCAGAGAATCCATTCGGAACGCTGGATGGGTTCCTTCCCAATGGTACAACCTGTCTAACTGGGGTAAGTGGCGCCACCTGTGGTAGGCAAGATCAAGTAGTTCGTTCATGGAGTAAGCCGCATCGCACGTAATTTCAGTGTGCTATGGCATCGGGAAAAAACTTGTCTATGTTGCCTCGTATTTTGTTGTGATTGTGGTATAAGAAAATTGTGGCCTCTTTACTAATTTGGCGTTTCAGTTACTGCTACTCCGATATCGTTTCCTGATGTGGCAATTATCGACCAACGCGGGCAGCATAAACAGAAGCCTGTTGTCCGGATGACACTTATTGACACCATTTTCGGTGCATTGCATCGCTGATACAACATTCCCCACACACAGCTGCCACAGCATGTATCGCCTGACATTTTGGAAGAATGTTGCCACTGCTCCGAAATGTTTGACTGCCAGACGCGAGGTGAGCTGCGGTATATGCGGCACGCGTACTTGCTCACCGCTGTGCATATCATTCAGATCAGTCCGGTAACACTGTGAGACCTCGAACGCACATTTTCAACGACGGCAAAAGCTTACAAATGTCTGTCGTGCTCGCCCCAAGACGCACATGCGCATGCAGCCGGAACAACACTAAAACATAAAAGGTGCTAATATGTGTAACCCGAGTGATTCAAGACTGTCATTCGTCGCTTAGATTCAGGGCAAATATGCTTGATACTAGTACTTGGTTATGACATCTCAAAACGCTCTTCCATAGCCGAATGGGTCCTCGAATGAGCTTCATCCTTTTAGCCAGATCAGACCCTATCCACATGCCTCAGGTTTCATCGCAAGCACAAACGGCTTCATAATTTGTAAGCATGTCACGAGCCATCGAATCAGGCAACATACGTATGGCTATTTATACCAGAAATATATCTTTAAATTATGTCAATTCCTGGCTTCCATGCAACCCCACACTTTCGTCCAAACTAAGAATAGATCAAAGCCAGCAATTTCCTTGGGGAAAGGTCGTGGAAGGTAGGGGAAAGTTTCAGAACCTCAAGCTTCCCCAACCGTCTTGGAAAATGCTTCTGATTTTCCAAGCCTCTCCCGATCAATCCCTACCATCGGCTACCGCCTTGGAAAACTTGGGATTCGCCCGAGCCTCCTCGGCCGTCAGATGTGGGATTTGCTTAAGGAAGTCGTTTTTCGTACGCAATCCCCACAGGCAGATCGGAGAACGTTCGTGATTCCGTGACAGGCTGTTTGGGAAAGGTCGGCAGATTCCAATCCGGACTGGACATTTTTCAGTGCGTAATTGTCATCGGTAGCTCGAGGAACACCTCGGACACCCTGCTTACGGAAATATTGGGAAACGATTCGAAAAAGGATCGAAATCACAACCCGAATGCATCACTTTCTTAGTTGTTCCCAGGCATTCCCCAGCCGGAAAGTTGGCGAACGGCCTTGATATCCCGGTTGGGGTCCGACCGAAATTGCGAGCTGGGTTGGTACGATTCCAGCCGGTCTCTTGCATACACGTAAGAACAAAGCTACACTTCCTCCGCATAAAAAGGATTGCAAGAATGAAAAGGGAGTGCTTGCTCACCGTGTGAGCACTCACACGATCCGCGTGTGCTTGCTCACCAACGCAAGCCACACGCGGCACCGCTGGCCTCCCACGGTTCGGAGGTTCTTGTACACTCTGCCGTGAGTGTGATCTAGTGCCCGCTTCAGTTCTTGTGCAGCATCTGGGGTTACTCGTCGCGAGTTTCGAGATTTCCACCGACAAGAACCAGAAATGCAGGGGTGACCGGCCCGGGCTGCGAGCGGGTCATGGGTGAGGCGCAGGGCGGCTGGTGGCACGGCCGCCGGACCTCCCTGGCGGCCGGGACGGGATGAGATCGCCACCGACGGGAACCGGAAGTGCAGGGATGACCGGCCCGGGCTGCGAGACGGCACGAGACGGCACAGTCGCACCGATCGATGGAATAAGAGCTGTCGCCGTACAGTAAGCGCGCATTCCAGGCAGGAGCTCGCTCCGGAGAAACAGACGGCATGTCTGACCAGTGAACGGCTCGTCTCTGCACAGCCAGGTTATGAGTCAGTCCTCCTCAACACTGGCCCCACTCCCGGCCTTTTCCCAGCCATGAGCCCTGCATTCGGCACTGATCCGTCAGACTGGGTTGGCTGGGTCCCCAATATCGCTCATTTTGCTTGAATTGTGCTTGAAGACAGAATCCTTCATCATCAGTCCAAATTACATTCTCTTCGGATCCATCCGGGAGGCCGGGGGGCCGCTGGCAGAAAGTGACGCGGCCCGAAGAGTGGCTGGGAGGATCCATCTGGAAGGCCGGGAGGCCTCTGGCAGAAAGTGACGCGGCCCGACGAGTGGGTGGGAGGATCCATCCGGAAGGCCCGGGGGCCTCTGGCAGAAAGTGACGCGGCCTGACGAGTGGCTGGGAGGATCCATCCGGAAGGCCGGGAGGCCTCTGGCAGAAAGTGACGCGGCCCGACCAGTGGCTGGGAGTAATAGGCACGACAGTGTGTGGTTTGAACAAGAACCATCCCAGTTTCGTTTGTGGCACTCCGCACCGTTGCAATGGAGGTGTTAAGCGGCCCGGTTCTGATGACGGGGACACGTGCTCCCCTCTTTTCTGGAATGGTTTGATAAACTTCCGCACCCTGTCAGCCAAGTCAGCAGCACGCTTCACCTGCGGCCGCGTATGACATGCTGTTTCAACAAATCGGTCAAAAAGGCTTTTGAAGGCATCCAGCTTTAGCGCTTGCGTTGGAGATAATCCGTACTGTGTAAAGAATCTCCTTCGAGCAGTGGTAGCGTTTCAGAGCACACTATGCACAGGTAGTCTAGAATCATCCAGGCCTCCTGGTCGGCCTAAAAGACGGCCTTTTCGATTTTATTCTTGATTAAACTGTTTACTGCCTGCTGTTTACACAAACTGTCCTCAATCTTCGACTCCGCCGTTCCCCAACTTCGCCGAAACGCGTAGTATTCAACCGGCCACCTTAACAAGTGTTAAGGTAAGTCCATTTTCCGCCAAATACTATCCTGCAAATATCTGACATTTTAGTAATGCCAACTCCCTTGTTGGTATGCCAGTCTAATAATATGACAGATTTTCATGAGATAACCAAACTGGATGGATTAGGAAAAATTGGAAAAATTGACCGTAAGACGCAGCGGATTAAAAAAAAACAGTGTGGTTAAGATACAAAGTTAAACAGCATTTCTTTGAACAGGGGGAAAGGTATTTGTCAAAAACAAACGTTACTGTGGTGGTATCAAACGTCCGTTCAATGGCAAAACACGAGCAGCGCCAGGTGTAGTCATCAGCGATTTCACACCCGGCAAAGCCTGATGCACCGGAGGGAGCCCCAGAAGTCCAAGCTGCACAACAGCTGAACATGCTACAGGTGGTCGATTGTCGGCCAGTCTTGTCGGCGGTGATGCCTTCCCTCACAAGTCTGAAGGCGGCTTCCAGCTCTTGAAGGTCTGCTGGGTTGTCCGAGTGGACGTGGATCTTGAGCTCACCCCACACCCACAGCATGAAGCCCAGGCAGAATTTTGCGTGCGAAAGCATACCATGCCACAATGCCCGGTGCGGTGCTGAGGTCACCTGCCTTCTGAGGTCACCTGCCTTCTGAGGTCACCTGGCCGTTAGCGTGGCTGCTGTCACCGGCTTCAGGCCTTCCCAGTCAGTGACATACAGCCAGCACCTAAAGCGACTCAAACGCAACCCGCCACGGTGGGTGAATTATCGGATCTTAAATATCATGACAGTGCTGGGGATATGACGCTCTCAAGAAAGCTGTTTGTGGTGTGACATCACATTATGAAGTCACTAGAAACTGCCAACAGTAAATTGAAAAGGGTCAAAGGGAAAAGTCACATTCGTGTTCTCAGAGTGAAAGAACACAAGCTGGTGTCATTTCAGCGCATTGGGAAAGTGGGGGGCAAAAATCGCTATTCACTGGATGAGTTGACATGTTACATCCCCCGTATTGTAGTGAGCATCAGAAACAGTCGCCGCGGAGTAGCCAACATCAAAGGCATCGACGGCGAGTTTCTGCTCAGTCATGCATAGTCCATGGTCTGTCTAGACGCATTCCTGCCCAGCCAACATAGTTCACTGAGTGCGCGTGTTGCAAATTCTACGAGAAATGAAACTAATGCTCCCAAAACGCGGTCCGTACAACTGATGTGCCAACAGTGTATAGGATTCGTCCATATATTGCCTGAAATATAACAAAAAATGAAAAATAAAAAATGATGAAAAGCTGACTCTGTTACGCTTAGGAATTCAACCTCAGCGCGACAAGGAGAAGAAGGAAGGTGGTTGATGGCTTGGTAGCGAAATATAGTGGTCAGGCGTAGTTGCAAATAATGCCTCGTGTTGTCATGTTTTAACCCCTAAAGCTAGATGTCGTTGTTGATGCATATGTTGTTATTGTTGGCTTTCCCTCTTAACAAGTAATATGTTGCTTTTAAACTTTAATCCCGTCTAATCCAGACCGGCTCTCCAAAATTGAATTTTTCACTATTTTTTTCCAGCTTTGTCCGGTCCGATCCAGCCGAGTTACTAAGTATGCCTTTGTTCACAAAAATCGGTGCCAGCCAGTGTTCATTTTTGTAGTCATAAACCGACAAATATGGTACAGCTCAGACTATTTGCTTGTTTCCCTTTAACAAGTTCCATTCCATTACATAGTTCAATATAAGTAGTCTGGTTGGCTGCAGTTAATTGCTCAGTTTGAAACATTATGACTGGCTGCAATAATCGGCTGATACTTAATAATAAGCAGGTCGTGTCTCGCTCTTTGCCAATGCAATGCCTGGGGTCCTGAGGATGTTCCCAGTCGTGGGAACTGGAGGTATCTAACCCCCCACTCACACTGCCCTGCTTAAGGCATCTGAAGAGTGCTGGGCGGGCATTTGCGCGGCAGCCTGATCCGCGCAGAAGCCTTTCAAGCAGTGAGTGTCTCACCTCAGTTTGGAGGGGGAGGGGCGGCAATCGAGGACCCATTGACCTAACCTCTCCAAATGTGTGTTTCTCTTAGGGGCTAGTCGCTTCGTTTCGACGTCCACCAATATACGACAGCCATGCCATTTATATTTTGCATTTTGTGATTTTTAGAGTCGATCAAAAACCCTTCACTTGAGCGGCATAGTAGAAATTACCTGTAATTAACGTCCAAGGAAGATTGAGTTTGGATCAGTCGGCTTTTCACCTCTTTTTTTGTTCCTGTAATATTACAGTCACCAATCTTGGGAGAGCCCGGGCGAACATGGGAAGCAATTATACATTGGAGGGCCAGCGCTCTCACAAAAAAACACAACTCGACATCCCTGATAACGCCTGCAAAATACATGGCATTCGCGGTTCATGTGCAAAGCACATCAGTGAGTTCCCATACTTCAGCGCGCATGGGTCACTGAAGAAGTGGCGCTACATTTGAACCCTGATTGCCAGATTCATCTAGGTTCTCCCTACCAGCGTACTTATCATAGACACACGTAGGTAGCCGAGTATCTATAACACTTCGGTGCATCTATAATGCTTTGCGCATTTTATTCGTTTTGGCAATATTGCTGAATTGCATTATTACTAAAATTAATACAATAAAAACTCTTTGCCCTTCCACAAAATAACGCAGGCTTTGTGCTATATCCTTGCCACCCTGAACAAACTTGCGATTTTGGAACGTGTCAGGGAGCAAACAGAAGAACTGGACTGGTAGCAACTCTTGAATCGAACAATCTTGAGCTACTCGTGGTCTCCACCAGCAAAAAAAAAAATTATTTAATATGTCAATTCACATCCCTTCAGCAACATAATACTATCCTACCAAATCGCTCTCGTTCTTAGCTCACTGCATTCACCGTAAGACCAGTAACGACTATCGTCGCACCGAATTTTTGTTATCGGCGTTGTTGGATTTACTGGGGGCTCCAACAAAATAGATTATCCATCATAACATGGGTGTAGATCATCCCACCTTTCAGAGCTCATCCGTCAACGGTAGAAAAGCAGTGCGACGAGAGACGAAAGTAGCTCTCTCCCGATCGCTGTGTTTTAAGATAACGCTCCAGGTAAGTATTCCACGTATTTATCGCCACAATGAGACCTTGGCACGCATCTTGGTGCGAGTTTTGTCGAGGACGGTATCAGATAAATTTATATAACGGCATTAATAGGACGTGCGCTCGGAAAATGCTACCGCACATGACATGCCTATACCTCTGTGACAGGCCTACGCTTCTGAGTATACACCTCTGATTACGTGACATGCATACACCTCTGTGATATGCCTACACTTCTGAGGATACACCTCTGAGTACGTAACATGCCTACACATCTGGGGCGTTAAAAAGCTCGAGGTTTTTTGCAGTTCTGAGGTGGGGGTAGCCTGCACGTATTTTAATTTTTCTTCATGTCTTGCATAGCATCCAATTGAAGCTACTCAACAGTATCGAAAAATATCATGGATATCATCTTTCATATTTATTTTGTCTTTTACGCTATGTGTTTTAGGTACCTGGATAGCAGTCAGCTTTGGTTTACCCCGGCAGCGTAGGCTCTGCAAACGGTTTTACAACTAAAACCCAGGGTTCCAGTATTGTCTGAATTGGGTCCGTAATATGTTTCTGCATATCTTCGTAACAACATATTATCAACTCCATGCAAGCTGCATAACTGAGACAATCCTGGTCACAATGCCGAATATTGCGGCTTGATGCAACCCAACATACAATTGTAGCTGGTACGCGTTGCGTTTTGTGTGTGTGTGTGTGTGTGTGTGTGTGTGTGTGTGTGTGTGTGTATGTGTGTGTGTGTGTGTGTGTGTGTGTGTGTGTGTGTGTGTGTGTGTGTGTGTGTGTGTGTGTGTGTGTGTGTGTGTGTGTGTGTGTGTGTGTGTGTGTGTGTGTGTGTGTGTGTGTGTGTGTGTGTGTGTGTGTGTGTGTGTGTGTGTGTGTGTGTGTGTGTGTGTGCTCAGTGCTGTCAGACGACCCGTCCAGTTAACAAACAGCTCCCTCCTGAGCTTCCCGATCCGGTCCGTGGCCTCGCACCTTCAGAGGGTGTAAATGGTGGCTCTATCCCACCAACGCGAACAGCCCGATCCCTAGAGACGCGCTAAGCACTGTATACTGCCCTTCCTAGACGAGCCGAGGCTGCTTCTGGTTGGCATATTCGGCCGCCATCGATTGCTATAACGTTTCCGGAAGCGCAAGGTACAATCCGAGGCGTATTCACTGACACCAGGGTCGGTGTGCCTGAGCAACAGCAGTGCCCCAAATGAGCGGAACCGTTAACTCGGGCCGGTACCAATGCCATGTAAAGAAGGCATTGCGGCGTTGGTCATGGCGGGGATATGGGGCATCAATATTTGTTGCAGTGCAGATTAAATCGTAAAGGAACATCTGCCACCCAGTTTTTGATGGCTTACGCCGATAAGCAGCGGCAGGACGCGGCAACGCGTTCGCGAACGCGCACACAGATGTCACACGATACGAGGCACGTCACTCCCAGTCACGCTCGTCGATACTCACTGGCTTAGTCAGAGGGAGCTACGCAGACGCTTAATTTCGATCACATCCAAAAATACGCTCGCAATAAAGATGTCAGGTTTGGGACAACTGTGCCCGCACAGCTTGGTGAATCAGCACCTCCGAATGTGTGCAGTCGGTATCGGAGCACTGTTGACTTGAACTGAATACATGGAGAGCCTGTAGCAGTGATGATACCAGCCGGATCCTGCCGAGTCTACCGCGACGCCCATGAATCTGGAATGCCGTCGGCGCGCGCGGTACAATATTTCCAAAAAAACATTCCCTCTCTTTTGAGCGATCCTCGGCCGCAGCCCCAGTTTCGCCCGCCTGGCGTTTGTCGGGGGTGCCCTGGCCACAGCCTCACCTGTGGCCGACCCACCGCCGCCGAGCGCGTGGCCGCGGCGCGCGCCGCGCCGTCGTCCCGGCGTCGCTCGAGCGCCCGCTCCAACTCCCTCCAGCCGCACCTCGCTCGCAAGACTGGAGCGCGCGCGTCGGCGGCGGCGCGCCGTCGGCACCGCGTGACGGCGTCGGTGCGCCGTCGGCGTCGCCGTTTAGCGCGTGGGTGGGGCCGGACCCGGGGGAGCGGCGGCGCCAGCACTGAAAGCCGCGGGCTGGAGAGGCAGAGTGGCTGGCGGACACACGGCATCCGCGGCGTCTCCGTCACCAGGTGGTGCGGCTCGATGCGAACGACGGGCGTCATGCGTGCTTAGATTACATGTTGTGGCTGGGGTACCGTCATGCGATTTTAATAGCCTGTCTTTTTTGTATGCCGCCATTGCAGTGTAATATTTGCTTTGTAGCCGAGGCCTCTTTTTCATTCCAGCTACCTTTGCTTTGGTGTTGAGTTAACGAGCGCTCGTCAGATAAACCCAAACGCTCATGTCAAGCGAATGAAAGGCTAATCATTCGCCGCGATGCATAGTTTGACTATGGGTGCCTGAGGTACTGACCACGTGATGTTCCTACAATGTGCGCGGACGAGTGAGAAACGCCACAGTGGAAATGTGTTGCTAGCGCAATTGAATGCCGTACGCGCAGCGTATTTCCTTGCCCAAGTCACGACATCGGCATGGATTACGTTGTGGGGGCGTAGTCCCACCTACGAACAACGTGCATGAGACTTGACGAAGCCAAAATGGGGTGTGTTCGTCGTCATTATGGTGTGCTGCGTTATTTGGGCTCCTCACTTCTTAAGGTCCCGATTAGATTCCATACTTTTGGAACTCCAGAAATTCCCCAAAGTCAGGCTGGAAATTGGCCGGACAAGAAATACGGTCTTGAATTTGTTTAGAAAGCCCATGTTATTCTGTCGTGTCGCGAACTGGCATGCACCTCCACATATTCAATGCTGTTCATTTTCAAAATAACTTGATTCTGAAGCATGAACAAATCGATAACAGAGCACACTAGAAATCACTGTCTATTGAAGCATGAAACAGGACCCTCATCATGTGCGCCGTCATATATGCCTCAGGCCGTACTTATCAGCCGAGATGGGAAGGCGAGCACTAATTATCACAACATTTACAGTTCGCACAACTGCTAGATCCCCGTTTTACAGCAGCCGCCTTTGCCGCCATATTCTCATTGAGCAGCTTCAGTCTGAAATGCACTCTAAAATTGTGTTCCCGGAAGAACGTGATGCACATTGTTTAACCACGATTATTTTCTTTCTTACTCTCGATTCGAATGAGGGAATCCAGCGACGCGAGCAGTGACCAGGATGATCGGCTATAGGAAGTAGTTATTTGATAGAACTTTCAGAAATTGTCCTCTCTGGTCACCACCAGTTTTATTTGAGGTATGCTTTCCCACACATGTGCCTGATAACCAAGAAAAGAAGCAGAATCCCAGAATCCGTTGGTGCCTTGGTTGTCTGTTTCCTACCACGCACTTTGGGCGGATATTTCGCCCCGTCCTGTCCTCACTATGACACGTTTCGCGAGCCACTCGGCCATGCAGATGTGATTTCATTGGCCTCCGGTTTTCCAGCCTGTTTCGGTGGCTTTCGCCTTCCATTACAGCACAAATTTTGTATGGTCATGCCAGCAGGCCTTGGCGTGATTCATACACATTAGTTTCTGATTGTGCGTAAACGCGAGGCCTAATCACGCAAGTACACTCGTAATGACTTTGCACTGGCGCACACCATATCACATTGCCCTATATTGCGACTGCGATGGCAAAATGGGCAGCAATATGGATATATATATATATATATATATATATATATATATATATATATGTGTGTGTGTGTGTGTGTGTATATGTAGCGGCGTGCAACAGCAAGCTGCGTGATACCTATCCTTGAAAAAACAAGCACGCAATCGTGAACGTACCTGCGATAATCGAAAGAGAGGGAGTCAGACGGCAAAATCCCCTTTTGGAAAGAAAATGCGTAGGTAACCATTTTGTTTTTGTACGGAGACGTGCAAAAAGAGAATTTTGCCGTCTGATTCATCTCCTCTTTCATCTCTGATTCCTCCTCGATGCTTACTGTTCAAGAAATAAATGCGTTGAGCAGCGTGACACCTGGCATTAAAAAGAAACTAATTGTCATCATACATGTGATAAAGGGAAGGAGGCGGCAAAATTCCGTTTTTAGCCGTCTCGTACGCAAGGAAGGTGGTCGCCTACACACGTCAGCACACCGAACGTCTGTGGTCTGGGCACGATTTAGTTCATTTTGGGTGCCGACAGTGTCATCGTTAACTCGTCTGCGTTAACCACTGCGCGTCTGGGAAACCAAGGCACGAGGTTCGATTTCCCGCGGTGCCTGCTCTTCCTGCCAGGGTGAGAAGCAAGCGGCGCCGTGCGGCCCAGCAGCTGAGCGGATCGTGAAGCCCCAATGACGACGGCGACGAGCTATTTCAGTTTTATTTCAGAATCACCCATGCTTTGTGCCTTTGGACGGAGATTCGTAGAGCATCGGCACCATCTCGGCTCCATTTATCAATTCTTTCATGCTGAGCCTAGAGGCCTGAAAAGGCATTTCGGAAGCAGTGGCTTGCCATTAGGAGTTGTCTTTTTCTTCATTTAGAGGTGACTTCACTCTATGTATCTGCCGTTGTCCAGGCCCTTAGAAGTGACGAACTTCAAAAAGTATTTGGCTCTGCCGCATTTTAGCTCAGTCACTGAGAGTCTAACTTTGCATAGCTGTGGAAAATTAAATAGCGGAGCTTTATATGCAGAGAAATTGATGTACCTTGTAAGGTCGCTGGCCTATCGCAGACCAAAGTCAGGCCATGGCTGATAGCAAAAGACATTCCTAAGGAATCGCTCAATGTGATGCAACAATGGAGTTTTGGCCAAAGGCATACATACATGCATGTATATATATATATATATATATATATATATATATATATGTATATATATATCCGAGATAGATGGATGGATAGATCAGTTAAAACTGGATGTGGTCAATTCAACACTCATCATTAATATTATACTGAACTATGGCAAAATCATCTGCATCCGATTTCTACTAACATGGCACAGGTATTTGCCATTTGCCATGGTCTATACATTCCCAACCAGCTTGGGTGATAGGCGGGAGCTCAAGGCGGTACATAAGCCATTTAACCATTCCCGCCAGGGCAAAAACTCAACCGAAGGCTTGCAGTCTACCTTTATAGGGAGTGTCCCACCTTTGGAACATATTCTATATATATATATATATATATATATATATATATATATATATATATATATACATATAATATATATACATAGATTTTAGCGTAACCTCAAGACTATAATTTTAATGTCTAATAATGACACTGGGCAGTACCACTACAGCGCCGTCAAGACATGATAGGGAAATCAGTTTAGATTATTTTCAAGTTCAAATTACGCTGTCGACGGTTTATAACAGCATTACACCTCTTCCCTGAAGGCACGGCCACCGTCGTCGTGACAGCGACCGTGCGCACCCCTACTGGTGCGAATAAAAGAGTTAAAAATTGACACAGCGGACATCGGCCTGTGGACCGAAAAGCGCAATTGTTAAATTTGGAACCAGTGCGCCACTTTGGACCATCTGATATTCCCATTCCCAAAGACAAAGTGCGCCTCGACAAGAACCAGTGTGGTTAACGTCACCGGGGAGAAATCAAGGCCATAGCATAACGTTTCGTTGAACTCGTGGAATAATAGTTTCATGTTTGCCTAGCTTTATGTATGGAGTGTTTCAAGCCTACGTAGCATTTATTGCACGAACATTTTCATACATTGGAGTGTTGCAAACAGTACCGAAGACATACGTTGGAAAAAGCAAGGCAAATGAAATGCATTACTTTCATAGTGCCAAGCATCGAGTCGCATGAAATGTGTCCCGCAGGGTCGCCTACTTCAAATCGAAATGCTGTGCTATTCAGAAAGGTCTCGAAAAAAGCTGGCATTCCTGATCAAATCGTGCGCGTCTGATGTAACCATAATTGAGAAGTACAAAAAGGCGGGATGCTCCATTTTAGTAAGTTGATTGACATGTTTCCAATCATACTTTCCCCTGCCCCGACCCTTGTCACGGTCTTTGTTCGCCACACAGTGGGGAGTCGGTCCTGCACAGTCGGTACTAACGTGACTTTTCTCGGCATTTTCCACCATGATTTTACTAATTGCCATTACACTATGGCGATTAGTAAAATCATGACGACTCAACACATCGATATATTGGATCACCACATCTCACCTTTCCAACCACCTCCATTCCTGATTTTCGCCCGGTCATGACAAGTTAGTGTCCGGTCACGGTCCGACATATCAGTGCTTACATAAACGGGCGCGCGCGCGCACGTGTGTGTGTGTGTGTGTGTGTGTGTGTGTGTGTGTGTGTGTGTGTGTGTGTGTGTGTGTGTGTGTGTGTGTGTGTGCGTGTGTGTGTGTGTGTGTGTGTGTGTGTGTGTGTGTGTGTGCGTGTGCATTCGCGTGTACGCGACATGTGCACGTGTGCTCGAATGCACAGGTGTGTTTTGTACCTCACTGTTATACATTGCTCACACTTTGTAACAATTTGTCTAGATCGAGCAGTACTGATATGTTTGAAAGTATCAGTGATAAAAGTGCGTATGTATGGTGGCAAAAGCTTCGCAGGGTGATATTTCAAGTACGTTTACCCCGCAGCTATACTATGGGGTGAACGCCCGGAGCGTGTTTTGTTTGCTTTTGAAAAACCGAAAGCAGAGTAAATCTGGACATTTATGACGGTGCTGATCACAGATTCCCAACGAAACTCTGCTCGAGGATCGCAGAGTGCACATACTCCTTACAAGTTCGCATCAGCAACGTCCATGGTGCGGCCCTAAGCACAGCCAACGTTCTCTAACGTGAGGCATTTAACCTGATGAAGGCGACTGCGGTATGATCTAGATCCACTCGATCCAGACGAAGGCCGTGCACGTGACACACTTCTGTTGATTTGATCCTCATCTGCGTCACTATTAAACAAAGCAAGTTTTCAGTTCCCGCCGTGCGCTGAAACTGCATTCACCTATGCCTGAACTGGCATGCTGGTCATGAGAACATCAAGTTTGATGACGTCTAGGATGGGCTACTGCGCGTTGTAAAATCTGTGAAACGTAAAAATATAAAAATCTGCAGTGTGAAATGTAAAATCTCCTCCGAAATCCTGCGAGTTTGGGCCAAACGTTGTTTTGTTTTTATGTTCATACTTTTGTTAATAAAATTGATATAATTGTTTCTATTTCAATACCTTCGATGTAAGGACCGTCCCAATAGCTCTCTTGATTACAGCCAGGGTGGCAGCCAAGGGAAGGCCTGGGCCTCCCTTGGACCTGGATTTTTCGTTTTTCACCATGCACGGCTCCCGACAGGTTTAAAAGCAGTAAACTAGAATACAGACCTCGTTCGGGTCACGTGCGCTGCCTGAGCGAATGCGGACCTCGTGACCCATCGACCGGGACGTGACGTGACACCCCCACAGTGGCAACGGCGATTTCACTTTACCAATCCAATCCAGGCAACAGGCAATCCAATTACCAATTAGGCAACGACTCAAACACTCAACAACGTCAACAACGACTCAAACACTCACACGCACCTAACCAAGCGCTTCGCCACGTTCAGACAGGTACAGATCTTCGTCTCCGTTGGTCTTATTGCACGTGGACGAAAACAGAGCGCCGACATAACGAAGACATCGACAGTAGCAAGGGGCCCGCCCATACTCAGTCGCGCTCTGCCTGTCGCACCAGCTACAGCATGGTGTCGGCGTCCTCGGTTGCAGCATGGTCCACTTTGCTGGCTTCTTCTAGTTCGTCTCTGCAGACAACGACGGAGCCCTGCTGACGGCAACGGGATTGGACGCGATGAAGTGGAAGATGGTGCCGAACACCAAATCCAACGTCGACATCAACGTAGACGGCGATCATGGGACCATCAGCACCGCTAGCGCCATTCATACAAGAGGCGTGAGTTTTACTGGGTCAGCCACATCAGTTCACCAGGCAAGGTGGCAAGGCGGTGACGGGAACGGTCACCAATGAGGGTAACAAGCTGCTCGAGACGCGGAAACACGAGCAAGACGCAAACCTGGAGATCACGCGCAAGTTCACCGACTCGCAGATGATCATCACCAACAAGGTCGGCGACGTCGTGTCCGTGAGGATGAATGAGAGGAAGTGAGTGGGCAGCGGCAGCCGTCGCTACCGATGCCAGTTGGGCGCAGCAGCGGAGAAGACCGCCTGTAACCACAGCAATACATCATGCAAAATGGACAGCACCCGTTATGAGCGCCATATAACTATCGTAGTCGGTGCGTCCGAAAAGCCCAAATCATCATCATCGGACAGCACCCGTTATCTATAGTTTCATTCCGAATGAATCTATGTCTGTTAAACTCCCAATCTGCCATTTCTCTTTTTGGCCCAGGAACTTCCTTGGTTTTGACTGTGCTATTGTTATGCCTGTTTCATCAACATTGAATGTTCTGTGCGGATCGGTGATGCCACCGCGTTCCTGTCCCATCAAATGGAAGAACTTGTGAAGGGCACCATGCTCAATCCGCGCACACGTGCCGCAGACGTAGCTGTCGTTGTTTGTGATACTCCACAATGAAGGTGCTGTGGCGCTTCTTTTGTGAGGGGGGGTCTATCCAGAATTTGGTCAGTATGAAAAGCAAAGAAATCGTGGTGTCCCTTAAGATGAAGGTTTCGGGGCCTTTTCAGTAGGCGGCACTGGACTTATTGCCTCTAGTGTATAGATGTTTTGATGGTGCGAAATGAGGTTTTGGTGTCCCTTAGCCAAATGGGTCGCCCTGAAATTTGTTGTCATCGAATATACAGGTCTAGGAACGTTTCAGGTACCCCTGGAATTAAGCGTCTGGAGAAAATGCAGGTTACGGATCCCCAAAATTAGAAATTCACATTGGTGACAATTTACCGAACTTCGAAGAACGGGCCGATCAGGAATTTTGTCGCAGTGAAGCGTACAAAGATCCTCTTGAAAATGAAGGTCATGGCGCCCAAAAATAGAAGTTTTGCTGAACATCGCGCTCAGAAAATATTCCAGGATTTGTTTCGGCGTGTAAGGCACAACATTGTAGCGTTTCTTGATAATGGAGGCTTGCGGCCCTTCGGGATGTTCTCCGGAATTTAGTGCCTGTTGAAAATAAAGATTATAGTGTGGAGATATTGGTTTTAGTACTTTTTTACCGAATGCACCAATCCAGGATTTTGTCAAACGGACAACGCACATATCTTGTATTGCCCCTGGAATTCGATACCTCCCGCAAATGAAAATTCGGGATCTTTTGCGGTGTTCCAGGAACTTGGTGCCTCTTTGAAATAAAGGCTATGTGGTTCCGGAATAAAGGTCTTGGTATTCCTTCACCATGAGTTTTGAGTGGTTTAAGGGGTCGGGTACCATAGCTCATGCCTTCTCCCACCCATCCTCAGGATACGCTCCTATCTGTATTTTCGATTACAAGCAGAATGGGACCATCGCATTTAGACAGCCCTGGAGCATTGCCATCACGTCATTCAATGCAGGATCTTCTTTAGCACTAGTGACTGATAATGCCGGCAGGAGCCCAGCAGTCATTTAAAATCACAAGGCTCCACACAGCACACAGCACAAAAAAATCACAAACCGGTACCTCCTTATACATCGAAGGTCGTTTACCCAACGCGAGGACTTTGAGCTCATAATGCCGAAAAACCAGAAGCTAAAGGGCTTTCTTTATGGCCGCAGAGTAAGTGAACAAAACTCGCGGAGATATGTGTCTCGGATACAGAATGGTCAATCTTTATGGATTCGCCCCCGCCCCTCATGTAAAACGCAAAGCACCACCTCCGGCTGAGACATCAGAAAAGTAAAAAAAGATGTTCCAACCAGCTCTTGCATTGTTGACTGGTCCTAATGCGCTTGATCTAATTCCCCCACTGGAGTCGATCTCTTTACCTTCTGGCTCGTTGCCTTCCGTAAATGTTACAGGGGCTTCCGGAACATCAAATTCGTTACATCTTAGGCACGTTTCGGTATATTTCTGAACATACATGTGCCTGGATCCACAATGGATCCTGGGTCCTATAGGATTTTATAATTCCGGAATCTTGGATCAGATACCGATATTTTTCACGTCCAGACATGCACATTCTAGGCACAGACAATAACCCCTCATTACATGGGCCAGGCCGAAGTTGGAAGTCGAGAATTTCTATTCCTCTTATGGCGCCGCTAGAATTATCTCTGGATTAAGAGGTAATAGTGAAATATAACGCAAATATCTCTAGGGTCGTATTACCTGGCATCACTTTCTGGGGCGAAAGTGACGCGCACACTCGCGTGAACCAAAACAATAGATACGCCTCGATCGGCATTGAGTATCACGGTCCGATGGATATCGTGGTTTCCGGGGACTTGTCGTTCAAGGGCAAGGGGAAACACGGCCCACCGTCGGCTAACTAGGTAGGTTGGTGTCTTCTACGATCGTCGTGTGACTGCCCTGTGACCTAGACAACGAAGTGAGCACTCACATCGCGTGCAGCGTCAAAAGTCTGCTCTGTGCGAACAAGGACGCGTGATCAGTTGTATGGCTTGCGTAGACAACGTAGGCTGTTGCCTTCGTCCCCCCCCCCCCGAAAAAAATGTTGTTTCGCTTGAGTATGTCCAGGGAAGATGATAGTTGGTCCTGAAAAGCTGTTGGAGGTTGGTTTAGATTGATATGGCCAGGTCATATGGGCTTTCACTAAAGTGAAAGCTTAGTGCAAACATATGTATGTTGTCCTAAGAGAAGTTAATGGAAGTTTTGATGCTTTTTCTTGAATACCCAATTATGGATGCTGATCCTGGATTTAGGCATAGTTATTTAAAGTTTATTTTCATTGTAGACCCACATGATAAGGATGATCACCTGGTGCTCAAACCATGTAAGGATCATTCCCTGCGCCCCTAGCTTCTCAGAAGGGGGGGGGGGTGCTTAGTTGTTTTTCCATGGTCACTAGTCCTGGGGGACATTGTGTCTCATATTTAAAATCGCATTGATATTTTTAACCACATACATTTTTCAGCCTGGGCTTTGTTGTTATTGTGATTAGCCATAAAAGGGTACTTATGTCTGATTATTACTATGCAAGCACTTAAATGATAAGTTTGTTTGTTTAGCCTCTTGCACTTAAGATATCATGTGAATTTTTAACATAATGCCATTTGATTTGCTTTGTTTTGAAAACTGGGTTGTTTCTCAATAGTTGTGGGTCCCGATTTTGCTCAAGGAAATAACCATCCCAGGCTCTGGTCAAGGGATAGACATTTTTTAATGAAGTGGAAACTCCTTACAGTCAAAACATTTCTGATGTGAGCAAAGTCTGTTGAGTCTTAAGTCAAAGTCCATGTGACTTCATTATTCATTGATTGTATTACTCTTTACTGGGGATTTAGGTATTTGGTCTTCAATCATGTTTGTATGAAAAATAAGCTGTATTTAAAGCAATATGAAGACTGGACTACTGTGACAGTGGATTTAGAGGGATTGGGCATGCCCTAAATAGTCTTAACCAACGTTCTAGAGAAATGAAGTAATGAAGGTTATGACTGTAAAAGATAACTTCAATTCCAAGAAGCATAAAACAACATGATTAGGCCACTCTTGTGCTTTCTTGTGCCTTTGATCATGGGCAAAGCACTGCTCAGCAGGAACTCTGGAAAATCATGCATGCAAAAGACATGGTCATATCTCCCATTGTCAGGGGTTAAGGTCTGTTCAAAGCAGTCTAAGTTGTTTGTCATAGCACACAACCAAACTTCTTGCCAAAGAAACAGGTTTTCACCTACCAACAATAAATGCAAAACAATATATTTATTGTCACTGTTACACATCTGTAAGTGCAATATATTCATTGAATTGGAATGTGTCTCCCACATTGCATGTGGTTTAGGCATAAACATTATATTTTGCAAGAACTCTGGTTCTGAGCCATGCATCTTAAACATATGACCATGGGAATTATTTTTCAAAACTTGTTTCATGCTGGCAAGGTACCAGAGTCTCCCAACCAAAACTTTAATGTGTGTGTACCTCTGCCCACAGGCCATGCCAGGCCCTGAGGACGTGGCGCCGCCGCCGTCGGCGCACGCGGTGGCCGAGCTGGGTGAGGGCGCGTGCGACGCCGACTGGTCGGACGAGGCGGACGGCCGGCGCGGTCGTGTGGCGCCGCTGACGCTGGCCGCCTGCCACGTCTCACTGCTCGAGCTCAGCCTGGAGGAGCCGGAGCGGCGCGCGGCTAGCGGCGGCGGCGATGGCGGCGCGCCGCCCGACGCGCCGTCGCCGCGCGAGCCGCCGCGCGTGCGCGGCCTCGACAAGCTGGAGCAGCTGGAGAAGGAGCTGGGCGCCGCGCAGCAGGAGCTCAAGCTCAAGGACGAGGAGGTGGCCAAGCTGAACCGCATCCGGAACGAGATCGAGGCCGAGATGGAAGAGCTGACGGCCAGTCTTTTCCAGGTGGGCTGGAGCTGCCATGGTGGGCTGTGGGGGGAGGGGGTGTGGGCCATTTGTGGATGGGGTATATCAGACCATTTGCAAAGGTTGGAGTGTCGCCCGTGATGTCACTCAGACAAATAGTTGGCAATCAGAGATTTTCATCTGGGGAAATAGTTGTAGAAGTGTATGCTACTGGACTTTGTGCCTGCTAAATTATGTACTGTTTATGTTACAGCACCACTTTGTGTGTGCATCTATTGGAAGTGTAGGCAGTACCTTGACTGCTGCAAGGTTCATCATAATAGCCCTGATGTCATCATACTGAGTGTCAAGCATCAATGTTGCTGCAATCCTCACTGCCCTGCTAAGCTTCCTTGGTGTGTTTGCTCGCTGTCTCCACCTCTGTGATTGGAAATAACCATACATGTTTTAGTGATTTCAGTCTATTTCATTCAGTGTTTCTACTTTGGCTTCCACTCTCCCAGAATTGTGTCAGATGAGGTTTGACCCTGTCCACGTCCGTCCACTGTTTTACATGGATGGAGACACTCAAAGTGCTGTGAAGGGTGTGGCATTGTCCGTGACTAACCATCCGCCTCCGTCGGCAGGAAGCACACAAGATGGTGCTGGCGGCGAACGAGAAGCAGGCCGCGGCCGAGAAGGCGCTTCAGGAGGCCACCATGAAAATCGACGTGCTGCAGGCTGAGGTGGCCGCGCTCAAGACGCTGGTCATTACGTCCACGCCCAGCCGACCCAACGCCCACCTGCATCCACAGATTGACCTGGGCAAGTCAAATGGTAAGGCTGGAGCCGACCCTGGCCTGGCGGCAGCCACGGCCAGCCGGGCGTGCCGACGTTGGACTAGTGTTTTATTGTTTGTGAAGGTTCATGGTCTGGCATGATTCAGATTCAGATCCCAATACTCAAATTTTGCAATGATTAACTCAATCATGTTTCAAGACATCGCGTACCGAAACCTTCCCTGGTGAGGATGCCATCTGCACTCATCCACCATTGTGGCTGAGCTGCCAATGTAACGCCCCCCCCCCCCCCCCCCCTCCCCCGTCAATGTGGCTAGACTCCCCACCATTGTGGCTGAGCTCACCACCACTAGACATGAGATTCCCACCATTGTGACTGAGCTCCCCACCATGGTGGCTGAGCTCGCCATCATTGTACCTGAGATTCCCGCTATTGTGGCTGAGCTCCCCACCATTATGGCTGTGCTCCCCTCATTGTAACTGAGCTCTGCACCATGGTGACTGAGTTCCCCACCATTGTGACTGAGCTCCCCACCATTATGGTTGTGCACCACCCATTGTGACTGAGCTCCGCAACATTGTGGCTGAGCTTCCCACCACGGTGACTGGGTGCTGCGAGTCTGCTCTCCGGGCGCGCTGGAGGTGTAAAGTCTTCAGCAAGACCGGCCGGTATCTCTGCCGTTGCTGGCGTGCTGCCCGCACTCATCTGCTCATCACGGCTCATCTGCCCATCATGGCGCATCTGCCCATCATGGCGCACATTATCACCCATCATAGCGCTGCCCGCCATTGTCACCGGCCGTCGCGTGTCCGTCGCTCACTCTCGGCGGCTGCTCCACAGGCATCAAGATATTCAAGAAGGGCCACCACCGTTCGCCGTCGAACCAGGAGCTGACGCGGCCGGACGCGTCGCCGCCCGACTCGCCGGCCCGCTCGCCGCCACACCACCCGGCCGCACCCGAACACATTGACGAGGTCAGCGACCGGCCCGGGGTTGTGTCACGCCCGTCTGCCGCCGCCTGCGGCCAGTGCTGCCACCTGGGGGTCCCGTACCACAATTTGTTACGGGAGCCAGTCTACGGATGGAGCTCCGTCTGCCTTGTCGCTGATTCAGTCAGCCGCAAAGCCGAGGGATGTCGCCCTTGTCTTGGTTGTCTGCGGACGGTGAGCCGTGCGCGTCACGTTCCGGAGCGTGTTTGGTACGACACTGATCCCGCCGCTCATTTGCTGTCTGCGTCCTGGCAGTTAGCGGAGCACTTCTCGTGCGTGTCATGCTGTCACACCTGGAACTAGTGCTCTGTCTGTAACTGGTGAACACGTGTCACTGATGGTCGCGGCGCGGTGCTGAGCGATGCAGCACGTCTGTGACCGGAGCCGGTGCGGCGCTGAGGCTGCTGCGTGCTGCGTGCGCCAGGTGGACCCGCGCCTCCTCTCTGACGTGTCGGCGTGGCGCGAGAGGCCTTCGCTGGAGCTGACGGCGCCCTTCCTCTCGGACGTCTACCGCGAGGACATCGAGCCGTGCCTGCGGTTCGCCAGCGACCTGCTGACCGAGCAGGTCACCAGCGCTGTCCTCCAGAACTCGGTGTGCATCGAGGACGTATCCACGGGCATCCGCGGGCCCAACTTTCCCAGGTAGGCACGGCGCGCTTCTGGCCTGGGGGCGCGCTCCGCGTGGCGGGTACGAAACGCTCAGCCATCTCATGACATGCCACACCAGAATACCGTACTACCGGAGCGAGCTTGGGATGAATGGCCCGTCATGCTGTGTGGTAAGGATAACTTGTGCAGCAGCCTATGATGGAAGCATGGCATAGCGCATGTTTCATTGTTGCTGCGTTTCGCTGGGCTGCCTGCTTTTCTCGGACCTGTGCTCTACGCCATGTTGAGTTCTGGTATATTCTTGGGTTGTATCCTCCAAAAATGACGGAACCGTTATTCATGGGGAGCGTCAGCATGGAATAATTTCGTGCTGAACGAAATATGAATGCTATAAATGATACGATATGGTTGGTACGCTCGCAGTTATGCGTTCGTTCGTTTACGCGTAAGTAATCCGTTCGTTTTACGTGCATTTATTTTTTTCATGACGCATGCTGCAATCGGCCCGCAATCGGGAGTTAGTTCCGCTGAGTTCTACTCTGCGAAGTTTCGTGATCAGCACTCTTAAGAAGATAATCTATGCTAGCATGATATCGTAGGACTGATTCGGGACGGGAATTACTTGACTCTGCTTCCATGTGAGGGGTCTAGGGCGTGCCTAAGTGTTCGCCTTTCCGAGGCATGACTCCTCCGCAATTCACAGCGGGGCACAGCAGCGCCGAAGCACGCCGCTTTGTACCGCCGCACGTGCATCCGTGCGCCCGTTCGGGCCGTGTCACCGCCTGAACGTCTCAGATGTTGATGTTTTCACCGCGACTGGCAGTTTGATTGTTGTGAACGTGCCACGCCGGCTGCCGCTGCCGAGCGTCGGCGGCGCCGCCGCCCGTGTGCTGCTGCGTGTTCGTGCCTGATGAGTGTTCGCGCCTGCCTGGGCATGGCGCCGGCCCGGCTCCCGTCGCTGCGAGCGTCGGCGTCGCCTCGGTGTCGAGCTCGGCTGCCGGGCCGGCCGGCCGCCGCGATGCGCCGCTCCCGGCGGTGACGCCCGCCTCTGTGCTCAGCAGTGACGATTCCAGGCGGTGCGCCCTGCTCAACGTGCACAGGACGTGCCGCTACCGCATGAAGCTGCCGTGCCGGCCCGACTGGATGGACATCTCGCAGATCTGCCGCAACCGGGTCAGTGGTGGAACGGTCCGAACCTATGGCAGAGACTGGCGGATGGAGTAACCCGAGAGAAAATTGTGGACAAGACGTGAACGAGCTGCATGTGAAGTTTAACCTACATGACCTTGACATATGAAGGGTTGAATATCAGTAATCTCTTTGCTGCACAAATTGTATTTTCAATATGTTAACTATGCCGTGGGCTGTCAAAAAAGGCATGTTGTAAACCCTTGATGCTGCCAACTTGCCTTGGTGTTGGCAGGTTCATACTATACATGATTTGACGTGCCGTTAGCGGGAAAGATTTGCACCAAAACAAGAAAAGATCTGAAACAGCTATGAGCTTAGTGATATGTCCCGGCTATCTTTTTGTGCCACGTTCTGCCCTAGCGTCTGTGTGCCAAAACCATTTGGTGGCACTTGATGCTGCTGAGACCTGTCACATTGCTGCGATCCCTGCGTCTTGTGAAATGTAGCCCAGCCAGCTAGGCCTCATTCTGAGAGCAGTTGTGGTGCTGCGAAGCATTGGAGTTTTCACTCCCAGCCTCAGCCCGCGAGATCCCTGTATGTGTTTTCATGAATGTTTGCGCCGACGTGTGGCTCTCCGGCACGAGGCTGCTGCCCGGCCGGCGGCATGGCGACGCCCGAATGTCGGCGCCGCCGCCGCCGCCTGCCGCTGATATTTCTCATCCTCGGGCAGATCACGGCCGTGTGCGACTTCCTCAACTACCTGCGCTACATCCAGCAGGGCATGGTCAAAGGCTCCGTGATAGACATCTACCGCGAGATCATGCGTCTGCGTCGCAACATGGCCGTGGCGCGGCTCGGCTTCACCACCTGAGCGCCGCCCGCTCCGGGGCACGCTCGGGCGCGACCTGACCTGGCTCGCGGCCCTCCCGGCCCTCCCGGCCGGGCCCCGCAGTGTGACCCGGCCTCGACGCACTGCTTGACCTTGCCCGCCTCGCCGTCGTTTGCCGCCGGCGCCGCGTGAGACCGCACTGCGTGACCGCGGCTGCCGGCGTCCGCTAGGTGTAACTTGCAAGAGGGCGGCTGTCGACGGCTGGTGACGGACAGACGGGTGGCGTCGCTCGCCAGCGCTGCGAGCAGTGGAGGCGGGGTGGCCGGCGTGCTCGGGTCTGGCAGCGGCGGGCGGCGGAGGCGGGATGGCCGGCGTACCCAGGCCTGGCAGCGGCGGGCGGCCCGGCGTGCCCAGGCCTGGCAGCGGCGGACGGTGCTGTTACCCCTCTAGGGTCGTCAGGAGGCTGTCGCTCAGTCGTATCGAGCCACGCTTGGTCACCCGGCGCGTTTCCTCTTGGCCTGCTGGGGCGTGTGCGGCGGGACTCATGCCTCTGGCGCCTAACGGACGTCAGTCGCGCAGTCTCCCGACACGTGGCGGGCCGCGGCAGGGTCGCTCTCGGCTGGCCTCCTTCTCCCGCCGGCTGGTCCGACGCCGGTGGGCGGCCGACGCCGTCTGCGATCGCTGCTCGCAGCTTCCCCGCAAGAGGTCGTGGGGTCCAGCGAGTCTCCACCCGTGCGGAGAATCTCAGACCCCAGCTCCTGCCGCGCGTGGGGGAGAGGTCGTTCCACGGCGCTACCAACCGGTGGTCGTGGGTCCGGGCTAGGGGCGGATGCACAGCCGACCTCTCCCGAGGTCAGAGCATGCAGAATGGCTGTTCACTTTCGGTCACAATGGCCGTGGTGCTTGGTGGTGTATGGTGCAGTAGCTGGTGATAGAGGACGTGGCCACACACGTCCATTCGGTTGATTGTACTATGATGTTATAACGAACGCCGCTTTAAGATGTCTCGCAGCGGTCTATTTTTGGTGTTGCCTTGTACGATGTGCGGGGCAGCAGACGTCACGTAACGGCCGTATTGCGCCTGAGGCTGGTGTTCTCCGCCTGTTCAGAGGAAACAAAACCGGCTGGTCGTTCAGGCGGCCGGCGTACGCCACTCGCGGGTTGTTGGCGTTATCTGCGGCCTGTTTTGACCGGTCCAGACCCGTCGCAGCCGGTGGAGGTCTCGGGTGACTGGATAGTGGACCACTGACACGGTCACAGTCACCGGCCGAGGCTCCGTTCCCTCGTCTCATTCCTGCAGCGGCCGAGGAGCGCGGCGCGCTTCCCTATACTCAGGCGCTGTTGTTCCGGAGCGTGGCCACTCATTCGCGAGGCGCCACTGAAGCCCTGCATTGTTGGTTTGTTGCCCGGGCCGGACTCAGTTGCAGTTCAACTGTGAATCCATATGATTTTGCCGACAGGTTTGGCGTTGTTTATTGCATTTGTGTTTTCCCCACGGTACCTGCGGAACTGCGAGACGGCCGAGACGACGCCCCAGAAAGCGGATGGGACGAGCGCCGATAGGTCAATGATTGACGGCATGTAGTGGTCAGGCGTAGTAGAATCTAGTGGTTTATCTGATGTCTATGCTCATTCGATGGTCGTGGGGTGTTTGGGATGTACGTATCAGGGGTGCATAGGCGCGCTGCCCCGTTTGATCTGAATGTCGAATTGGCTTTATTCCGAAACGGCGTTTCAGTTTTCGGTCTTGCCTGGAACACCTGTGAAAGAGATTGTGCCAAAGCCAAACCGAACTTGCCAGCCGAGTCTTCCAAAACAAACTGCGTTCGTTGATCGTGGTGGAGTCGGTGAGGTCTATTGGTTTTTGCGTACGCCATGTTCGATTGGAGCGCAATCTCTTATGATATTTGTTATTTGCCTATGCTATTACGATCGTAGAGCACATTAGAGCTGTCACGCGATGATACACCATGTATAGCGTAAGTAATGCACCGTTCAATCCACACTGATAACGTCGTGTGAACGAGCTACATTCGGTGAATAAACGAGTCACTCAGCAGAATTTTTGTGTCGCCTCCAGCGTGTACAGCCTGATCGCTCACAGTCAGTCCTACATTTTACCAGCGTCGTTCCACTGCAGCCGCCGCATTGCATTGATATACTGCGACGTTCTCTGGCTCAAGGAATTTGTTTGCTTTCCAACTTTCCATATAAAAGCTCATTTCAGAGGTAAATCTCGGAATAAACTACGCCAAGCTGAGGCTGAGGTCGCCATTTCACGGGCGTCCTCCACCGGGCGCCCGTAAGATGGCGTGCTGAATTTCGCAAAAATGTCATGAATTTTGCTCCTATGTCGGCGAAGCATCCTTCCATCCTCCCCGTGGCAGAACCAATGGTTGGAGCCGCGGCCGTAGGAACGGGGTGTCCGTGGGTACCATCGCATCCCCATTTTCCGTGTATGCTGAACATTTATCCTGGCGATATGACAAAAATCCACATCGAAACTCGATTTGGCACCTCTTTCTTCTGAGACATTCCTTCGCTGATGACTGGAGCTCTAATAGACACGAATGTCTGGTTGGTTTGCAGCTTGCGCTTCAAAGTATCAGAAGGTGATGACACACGCCCTGGACATCGGGAATGAGGTCCGAGGCTCTCTAGACATCCAACAGATGCCATTCTAAGAGGGTGTTCTACGGAAATGGGCGATATCTTCAAGAGTCGTCTGGGGTGTACTTGATGAAATGCTACACCTTTTCATCATCTACAACAAGGACTGGAAAATGCAAGTGGTTTGGTACAACCAGGCACGCAGCCAGTCTTGGCAAGGGAGAGGCGCATGACTGACAAAGAGCTCTTGTCAGTAAGAGCCCCTCGCCTACTCCCAAAAAAGAAGCCAAATTGCCGAATATGGCCCATTTGTTAATGAGACAATGGTTTTCTTTTATATTTCTTTTCATTTTTATCTTCTAAAACTGGAACAGAAGTCATGAGTTGCCGTGCGATCGATTCTGCCTGAATTTTATAGCCAATCAACTGAAGAAATCGTGCGTTAAACAACTGCATGAAATAAATCACCAGCGCTCTTCGTTTTATGATGGTCTAGTGGATTTTTCTCCAAACTGATAAAGCTCAGAAGCTTTACCAGATTCTTACCTGGGCTTTACATAGACTCCAACAACCCCGCAAATGCAGATCGGAATGGGTTAGCGATTTGTATCGACATGGCCAAGCCATGCTTGCCTGGAGACGTTCAACATTCGGTCAGAAATGATTTAGTGATACGAATTATGTAACGTAGTTCTAAGCATGCGTCGTCGCTTTGCAACAAAAACCTAGGTGTCAGGCGCTGTAGCCTCGGCAGGTCCCGCAGGTCGGCCCAGCTGCTAACACTGAGATGAGGCCATAGGGTGGACGGAAATGATGGCGCATCTGGCAGATATACCTTTGAACATCAAACCGTTCTTTTAAAGGTAGTTGATGTACGTTTCACCTGTGTGATTTCAGATCGATGAAATGACGAATTAGCCTTTACAGCACCGCGAAGCGATGCTGCAATATGGTGGTAGAACTGGGGAACAAAAGAAGAGCCTCTATTTTTGGTGTTGCTGCAGCTGTTGATCGGCCCAGAGCACAACCTCAAAGTTGAAAAAGATATGCCCAGCCTAATTCTGAATGGTACGAATTGAACTTTAAGATATTGGGAAGCATTATTCCACGACGGTCGTTGACACGCACACGGCACCTGCCGCCTCACGTTACTTGCAGTGGCCGACGTCGTTCGGTTTTACGGAAACTGCGACTCAGGCCATCGCTGTCCTTGCTTCCGAGATGCAGTCGCGCAGGCTCAGACCCTTCGATTTCTTGTTTGGCTAGTTGATTCTGTGACAAAAGTTATCGGACAAACATGGGATGGCCTCGTGCGTGTCTGCATTAATTTCGACTCACTCAGATCCTTTATTTATTTCCAGGGAAGAGCCCCCTTGAGTAGGACACTAGGGGACACATTGTTGCTTCCTGCCAAGGGCTGAAGAGCCGTTAGGAAGATACCCACCACGGAGTGTCTTCCGGTTGTCATTCTGACGACACGAGGCGGGATCCCCTGGTCGATCCGGAGGCCCCCAGAGGAATGCATCATATCACATTGATCCTCCCTGACGTGGGAAGCATTTTGATCCGTGCAGATTGCGGTAGACATTGGATCGATGCAGGAAGCCTCTTAAGAGTGCCAATAGTGCAGTGGTGAACGCGCCTGTAGTAACCATTGCACGTCTGGGAAATCAGAGGGTTTGATTCTCGCGGTGCCCGCCCTTCCCGCTAGGGCAATAGGCAAGCGACGCCATATAACCCCAGCAGCTGAGTGCGTCGTTAAGACCCAATGACCAGGTACCCTCATTGACGCAACAACATTCCTGCTCGCCGCAGGTGGTCCAATAATCGGTACATATACTCTAGTTCGACTTAAAGGGCCCATGCCGGAATTGGGTTGGAGGGCCACCTTTCGGCACAGGGAGCCCTGATTGGCATATAACCCTTCCACGGCATCAATGTGAGCAATCATCGTAACCTGTCAAGTTTCCTTTCATAGTCAGAGCCCCGACCAACGCGAGAGACCCTCTGTCACTCGGGGTCCCGTCCACATCCCTCATGAACAAATTTCCCCTGACTGACTCGAGGCCCCTTGTTGACAACGAATACTGTTAGGCATTGTGGACCCCTGAACGATTCAGGGACCCCGCATTGTTGGAGGGGCCCGACCAATGTCAACCGCGGGCCCGGCCGCGACCCTGCTTGAGAAATGGGGCCCCAGAGCCCAGACCGACAGCGAGCCAACTGTTCCATGTTGGTGATCTCTGGCCGAAACAGAGGAGCGCGCTGTCTCAGGGGTTCCCCATCGGTGCGAGAAACGCTCCAACTGACATTTGAGATCATGAGATCCTGACATACGAGGGGGATTCCTAAAGGTAACCTACAGGCTTCCAATCTGGTCTTTGATCTTTAGTGTCAAGAGACCCTTGAGCACCTCTTCGGACCCCCTCAAACACCGCTCCTGGCCGACTCGAACCATTCACCGCCACAAGACCCCTGTTAGGCACTGGGGCCCCTGGGCGACACAGAGGCCCCTCATTGTGTTAGGGACCCCAAACATTGCAAATCACGGGCCCCAGCCCCTTTTCTTCTCGGTAAATGGGTCTCAAAGGCTCAGACGGACATGGAGCCGACTGTCTGGCTCACTGTCGAGGCCCTGTGTGAAATGGATATACCCATAATAAGAGGGCCGTGATAGAAGCACTCAGACTGACATTTCAGGTCACAGTACTGCGCGTGGGAGGCCGGACCCGAGTCTAATCGGGCCATTGATCTGAAGTCCCGAGAGGCTCTTCGACCTCTCTTCGTACCTCCTCAAAAAAGCCCGCGACCTACTGGGGGTCACTAGCCGAGATATGACCCTCTGTCATGCACTGTAGGCCTCTGACCGACACAGGGACGTCAACCACTGTTCCAAATACCCGGACCAATGCAAATCGTAACCCCCGGCCTCCGCCTGGCCCTTGCTTGGCAAATGAGCCCCCAGGGGTCAGACTGGCAGGGAGCCAACTGTTCAGTGTTTGTGGGCTTTGACCGACTTGAATACCCGCGTTGTCTCAGTGGTCCTCAAATGATAAAGAAGGGCTTCTCAATGATACTTTAGGTCACGAACCTACGGGCCGTGATTCTATATGTGACCTACAGCCGGTCCTTCAATCTGCGTTCCAACGGGTCCTCTGATAATCGGTACCGTTGGGCCGCACGGGCCACTCTTCGGGCCTCACTGAACACTGCCGTTGGTCGGCTCGGGACCTCTTGCGAGCACAACCGTCTGTAAGGCGCTGTGGGCCCCTGAAAGATACAGGGGCCTGAACAGCGCAAAACGCTGGCCCCTGCTGTGTCGCTGATTTGGAAGTGGGCCCTTAGGCCCATGTCCATGCGGAGCGGACTGTGCGGCACTGGTGGTGCTTGACCGACATATACATCCGTATCGGCTCGGTGGGCTCTGATTGGCGCAAAGGGCTCTCTGACTGTTTTTTTAGCTTCATTCCCCGCGGACCAGGCCCCTGAATAAGAATCCGACCAGCCCTTCGTGCTCGTAGACCCTCCAATCGAGCCCTTGATCGTCGGACATGGTGAGCCCTCCAATCTCTTCGGGTCTCCTCAAACACTGCCTCTAGCCAACTTGGTACCCTTTACCCAGACAGGGCCCATGTTAGGCGTTGTGTTGCCCCGACTAGTGTAAACCGCTGGCTCCGGCTTTGTCCTTGCTTGAGAAGTGGGCCCTCGGGGCCATGCCGCTGAGGAGCCGACTGTGCGTTATTGGTGGCGTCTGGCCGAAATAAAGGCACTTGTCGACTCAGGGGCCCCTGATCAGTGCATAGGGCCCTCTGGCTGGCATTGGATTACCCGCTCCTACGGGCCGGACCCTCGAATACGACCTCTGGCCGGCCTTTCGAGCCCCCAAATCGGGCCCCAAATCGTAGGTCCCGAGCGACCCTTTGGGTCCCTCTGAGCCTAAGGGGCACGTGTCCCCTGTGCCCCTTCCCCCTGCCTGCACTACGAAGTGCGATATATGAGGGATGAGTTGAAGGTGGACAGGATAGAGAATGGGAACAGGCCTGGGAATTGAACCTCTTATGACGTCATATTCTATCATCGGCTGATATCCTATCTGAGTTACGTATCGTGGCGCACCAGGCACAGTTGAAGCCTGAGATGGACGCGATTGAGCGCTGCGAGTCCGTGCATTTTTGGGTGGAGGCTGCTGGATTGTGGGCTGGGTTCGGCGGGGTCCCGATTCCCGCTTCATGTGCCAGGGATTGTTGGCCTCGGTCCATTTATTTGCCTGCGTTGAGCGAGTGGTCGCAGCAGGAGTTTTCAGCATCATCTGGTGACCAGGTAAAGGAACGTGGGCATTATTCGTGGTTGCCTCTAGACTCTGTGTATTGAATCGGTGCAATGTGTTTGCCGCCCGCGCCCATCTGAAAGGGAAGTAAAACCTGTCTTGACACCTATCGGGTTAAAGGGTCATGATGTGAACTCCGTGGTGAACTACAACCACAACAGGGTCAACCCTGTTGTAGTTCATCTCATGTTGACATTCAGTTCAGGCATGTTAGACATTTACATCTGCTATGGGATGTGACTAAATAGGAATAAATTGGGATGTGTTCCCTGCTGTTGAAACCCTTTCACCAGAGAGAGTTTGTTTAAATTCATGCTTTATTTCCTCATGAATATGGCATCATAATTGCTTATGCTGGCCAATTTATATGGCAGTTGACTAAGGCCCAGTTTATTTTGGTGCCTGCATTGCATCTTATCAAAGAGTTCAGTTGCAAGATAAGAATAAGTGCCTAGAACTGCAGGGGCTTTTAACATTAGTAAGTTATAGCTTTAAATATGCAAGGTCAATGAGGTCAATCAAACCTTGAAATACAAATAGCACTTAGACCATGGTTTCACTGACTGTGCAATGGCATGTTTTTTTAGCAGTTTGAATTGAAAATTTGCTTGTATGTATTTTCAGGTTCAGTAACCAGGTGCTCTTGAACCAAGAGTCCAAGACAGTCCATCAAGACTAGCCCTAGCAGAAGACATGCCAAAGAGCAATAAGGAATGGGCATGGCGCATCACTTTTGATGTTGCATGTCTGCTCATAGGTAAGTACTTGAGATAAGATAGCAGATTAATATCTTCAGTTTGCACAGTGTTATAAGGTTTACTTAGACACTATGTCAGGGTTGTCCTGATTGTGTTGTGACCATGCATATACTTGTGAAGAAGCTGTGCCAAGTTTTGAAGACATGTCATGCCATTTGTTGTCTAGAGGTAGAAGCCAGCTGTTTTCAGTTTACTTATTCTGGTTGTGTTATGGATTGCATAATGTGAGTCCTGTATTGATGTGAGCTATTAAGTGTCAGTAGTGCCATAGGAAGAGCAACACAAACCGTATTTAGTCTATATTATGAGTTGCATCATGTGGGTTTGGCATTGATGTGTTGATCATCATGAGCAAGATCATAGGTTGCATTAGTTAATGCCCAAACATTGAGAAAATGCTCAAATATGGCTTCTCATCACAAGTTACACTCACCACTGATCACAGATTTGTGAGGTCTTAAGTGCCAGGAAGTGTGGTTCTTTTAAAGTTGTGATGTATAAGTTAAGAGTTATTTGCATTCAAACATTTGTACCACACGTGATCTCATTGCGCCACTACAATGCAGATTAATAAAGTCTCGATTAGTTGATTTAGATTGAAATTGTACCATGTGTTGGTTCTGACCAGGCTGTGCAACATGGTCTGAACTGGACACAGATATGACTTGGATACCAGAGCAGCACAAGGCAAACACCATTTGGTGGATGGGGAAATGGGAGGGGGGGGGGGGGCTGTTGCTGGCAAAAGTGCACAGGTGTGCAGCTGGTGTATGTGTGTGTGCAATCCATAGATCCACCATTTTGTTGTTTCTGTGTTTTCAATGGGTGATGTCAGATCTCAACCAGGACAGGTGCAGATGTAAGGCACAAAACATGACACTGTGTAGGTGAGTGCACCACATACAAATCACTGGTGGATCTCAGTGCTGCCCAACATAAACAGTTGCATGAATTGGGAAGTGGCTGGTGTCATCTGTCTGGAAACTGGTCCTGATTGCAATGTGGTGTGGCCCAAACAGCAACAAACAGGGCCATGCAAACTACGCAGGCATGGACAGTCACACATGATCAGTGGGCAGAAATTCTTGATCCACTGTAACTGGGGGATGTTACAGAGCATTGCAGATGACAGATTTAATTTTTGGCCATGGTGCCAAGATCAATGGTCATCTGATGCAATCAGTGACAGAAATGCTCAGGTGGTTCCTGAAGCAATCAACAAACAGCAAAGCAGCCAGAAGGCTCGGAGCATGCTGTGTAAAGCTCTAAGTTGATACTAGTGACTGGAGGAAGTCGAGATCGAGAAACGCCCGATGTGGTGTGAAGGAAACCAGATCCATTCGGACCATGAAGCCCGAATGAATCATAGATTACAAGATGACCGAGAGGTCACGAACACGGGGTGGGAACACGAACACGAACAAGTCCCGATGTGGATATCAGTAGGCTTGCAACGAGAAACCATCTTCGGAGATGATCGGTGGTAGGGGTGAGACGGTCTGCGGTGCCGAGAAAGACTCGCAGGGCTGATGAGATGCGGTGAGATGAGCTCTTAGCACGAGAAGGTCGAAAGGTCGATGTTCCCAGCCAGTTAGGGCCGTTCATGATCATCGGGAGAGAGACCGAGACGGTCACGGGTGGTCCAGAAGGACCTCGCTTAGCGTTGGCTAGAGGCTAGAGTAATCCAGTAATAGAAACGTCGACGGTCCTTCGATTCTTGCCAACTGCAAAAACCTTCATGAGTCATAGAACGGCCAACTCTGGTGGTTCGTGGGACCCCGAATGAGCTTGGTATGGTATGTCGGTTTAATGTTACAAATTGAGCACAGTTAGCTTTGTTGTAAGCGTAATTTTGAGCATTGAATGCCAGTGGCCGTGATCCCAAGCAGCGAAATATATAAATAAGGGAGGTGTTTCGTATGGAGTGTTCATTGTTAAGTGGAAACTAAGTGCAAAGAGCATCATGCGGTTATAAACTTATGTAAAGGGATCTCTCGGAACTAGTGAGCATGATCTCGTGTGGGATTAGAACGGACTTGAACGGATAATTACCAGTGGATGCCGGTCACGGATGGGAGTCCCGCATGCCGAGGTGGGCCATCCTGTCAACCATATTGCGGGACATTACATTTTGTAGTATCCCTTCGTGTGGGCATGCCGTCATAAGAACATGTTGAAATCGGAGGACGTGCTTTTTGCTGTCGTGCGTCTCGTCATCGTCTGACAGATTATTTACATTCTGGTTGTGTGGTTATGTGATTCGCGGTGCTCAATGGCGAAGGCCTACGCTGAGCTTCGGAACCGACGACCGCTGCCGCGTGGCGCGGACAGCTGCAATGCAGGCGCCCTTGGGATGACGCGGACTCGAGGCGTCCGCTCGATATATCGAATGGCGCTATCCCCCACCGTCTGGCCGCCAGCCTCGCGGTGCCAGCCCGACGCAGAGTACGCCACGAACGTGATCGGCCGCCGCCCGAGGGAGGGGATGGGAGGGGGAGGGGGGGGGGGGGGGCTGAACGATCACGGACGTGCGGTGGGTGGCCCACTGACCGCCTGCACGGCCGTGTCATGTGCGCGTCACCAGCGCCGTTCCGGCGCGCGTGCTGAGTCGGACCGAGGCGTGACCGGCACACTCCCTGTGTCGGTCGAGAGCCATGCCCGCGGTACCCGGTCGTGTCCCTCCTGTACAGTGGGCAGGCTCGGTGCGGTCGGTCGTCCGTGTCCGACAGACGCGATCCTGCGATCTCGTCAAAGATCGGAGAAAAGAGCACACCCATTGCAGTGTACTGTTATTATTTCAGCTCGTCACAGCGCATCGTTACAGCTAGTGGATGCCACTTTTCTTCCCATTTTACTCCGTTTTGTTGTTAGTATGGACACTGTGAAGCATTACACCATATTAGCAGGATGCGCTTAGTCGAACCCAAATAAAAGCACATGAGCCGCCATTCACCAAAATGTACCGTGGACGAAATTGCCGTGACGTTTGCTACAATAACGACACGGATCAAAGGAACTGAGACTTTTGACCAAGCTGAGATTACCGCCACAAGACCCCCAACTTCGAAAAACTCACCAGCATCCTGGCGTTTTGGGCAGAACACTTGTTGTTTCGTCGCATCGTGGCATTGGACAGCGAAAACATGATGGGATGGTATGTTACATTTTTGTGACGCTGGTTATCTCGAGACTAATACTTCTATTGATCATTGAACGTGCTCCCTGTGGACAAGTGCCTGAAAAATGCGTTCAAAATTTTGAATCCCAAACGACACGGCTCTAACCGACATGTCGAGGTGCCCCAGCATGAGCTCTGTGTCGGGCCATCGCAGAACGTCTGGCCCGACTGTGCAGCTTTTGTCGCACCCCTGTGGGAGTCCTGTCGTGCTGTTAGTGCCTGTCTCGACTGCGCAGCCTCTGTCGCGTCGCTCGGGTAGTCCTGTCGTGCTGTTAGTGCCTGACCCGACTACGCAGCCTCTGTCGCGTCGCTCTGGGAGTCCTGTCGTGCTGTTAGTGCCTGTCCCGACTGCGCAGCCTCTGTCGCGTCGCTCTGGGAGTCCTGTCGTGCTGTTATGCCTGTCCCGACTGCGCAACGTCTGTTGCATCGCTCGGGTAGTCCTGTCGTGCTGTTAGTGCCTGTCCCGACTACGCAGCCTCTGTCGCGTCGCTCTGGGAGTCCTGTCGTGATGTTAGTGCACCGCATGAGATGAGACATCTAGAAGGCTCACTGTGTACGCCGCACTTGTATGTCAATCCGGCGATGTCGATGTCCTAACTGACCTCTTTCAGCACGTGCTCGTTTTAGCTAGCTGGAGTAGCCTGGTTGTTCCGTGTCCTGCTGACCCTGCCACACCTCTATAGTAACCAGCGCATGCTCTGACTTGGTTTTAGTGCGATTTGAGAGCTATTTTGAAAGTGTTGGTGCGGCCCTTACGTTATATCTGGACGGACCCATTTGAGACAGCATATGGTGGGCATTCGTGTTTATCGTGTGCGTGGCTGTAGACAGCTAGGATGGGTTGGCAAAATGCATGATGGCCCGTATTTTGCGCGCCACAGGTGTAGAAACGGGTCCGGGAGGCTAAAATCTCTCAGACTATTCGTGAAAGCTTAATATTAATAATCGGTCATGCATCCAGAGTTGTTTTTTTATAAATTGTTTGACAATGTAATTGTTTGAGTGCTCTGAAATGTGGCTGTTGCACGTTTTTCAAGGATTCAAATGCCACCCAGAGATGGAAATCTGTGCTATATTCGTTTGCCATCGACGGTAGTCATTTTTGTCGAAATTCAACATATGTTTGTAGAAACGAATCCATCAAATAAATGACCTCACCACTTATAAAGTTTAATTAATAAGCCTCCATAAAATAACACAGTGGGCAAATAATGTTTCTGCGCGATGTGCATTTGTTCGGTCGGTGGATGTCATCGGACTCGACAAAAAAATGTTCTTACGGCGCTGAAAACGATTGAGCTTATGTCACCGTTCTCATTGCTGCATCTCTGCCCGATGTCCGGTGAAAAGGAGCTCAATGCTTACATTGTTTGGGTCCTTGACAGGGGTGGTCGCCCACCGCTTCTTCCTCCTAAGCAGATTCCATCGGACGCCTGTGTTTCAGCCACCGTCTGTTAGCTGAGAACTCAAATGGAACGTAAGCAGATATTTGTGCTAATAAAAAAGGTGAACATAAAGTCCGCGGGAATGAACGAGGTCCTGCACCAGAAATTCAGGGGTGTTTTTTTCTTAAAAAAAGAAGTTTATTACGCGTTCTGCTGGTCGCAATATAGTTTAAGCGTGCTTTCCACGTAATATCTGCAGCGATGTAAAACAACCAGCTCGTTTGATATCTTCGTGTTTTTGGGAAATGTAGCTGAGTATGTTCACGATTAAGTCTAAATCAGTGCCCCAATGATGGACGCGTATGCTCCCCAGAACTAGGGTGTTGAATGCCCTTAGATGTCATGGCGCAGCTGCCAAACCGTATCGTTTTGCTATGCTGAAACATGCGGTGATGTTGCAAAAGCTTAACATGGAGCTGGTAACGTGACACAATAGCAACGCTATATATTTTAGTCTCTGCAGATAAGGCAAAACGAATCCGACTGACCCCTCCCCGAACTGCTCCTCTCCTAGACCGTTTTGCGTCGCGTTTCACATATGCGTGTAGTTCCTGTTCCTGTTCCTGTTTAAGGAAGAAGGACGGTGTACATCCAACAGTTGGGCGCACAATGCACATAGAGGTTCAACACTAATAGTTTTTTGTATGCGTTACACTGCCACTCCGAGCAATACGCGTGAAGCGCCGTGAGACCATGGGACACTGACCAAGACCAAGGTGGTCATAGTCATGATCACTTGATATTTGAGCTCTTGCTGGGGTGTGGCTCGCGTCTTTGGCACGAAATTTTCCGCAGTTTTGCGTGTTCAGTCAGTTGAGCCTTTCTCATAAAAGAACCATGTCAAGAAGTAAGAGAACTTGAAGTCCTTCTGGGCTATTTGTGCAATCACTCGGGCAATAGCAATGGAAGAGACAGTCATCCTACACCGCGCTATCCTCGCCGCATGTCCCCTCTCGGTCTTGGTTTGCGTTTCTCCAGGCTGTGTTCCAACCGCTGCCAGCCTTCTTTAACACCCTGGTTTTGGCACGATGCTGTTTCGTTTGGCGCGTTCTCCTCGTCTCGTCTCGTCTCGTTTTGTTTTGTTCGCCGTGTTCTGCTTTGGTGTCATGCGTGCTGTTTCGTTTCCAGTATTCGGTGCCATCGGACTATGCAGCAAAGCACCTCTTCCAAAGGCGGGATTCTTTTGCAATGATGCTTCGATTAATTATCCCTTTCACGAAAAAGATACGGTGACAGATGCGTCGTTGTACGTAGTGGGGGCTATTCTTCCCATAATCTTGGTAAGTTACAGCCGACAGTGTTAAAGCAGACGTGTACATAACAGCTTGAACCCAGTATTGAAATGAGCAACTCGGCATGCACCAGTGCTTCTTGCATCTTTGTGCTCACACACTAACACAAACATGTCTTGGCAGTGCTTTCATCTCCTCGAAAACTGTTGGGATGTGTGCTTGGTTACACTCTTTTTTTCAATCGAAACACGGTGGACATTGCCGTCCTTCAGGGTACATTCAGGCGATACGGGTGCTTGCTGCCTTCCGTAACTGACGTCGGCTGACTGACGGGCCCGCGGCGCCGGTCAACATCCGGCTGGAGCGAGCTGTTGCGCGACAGGGCGGCTCAGTTTGGGCGGCCGTGTGGCGAGCCCAGCGCACGTGCGACGGTCTCCGTCGGAGGGGCGTGTCCGCGGCGTCGCGTCTGGTCGGGGTTTTCGGGGCTGTCCGTGCGTCCACGGCGGCCGGGGGTCGTGCCGGACACATCAAGTCATCCTGCCTGGGGCGCCCCCCCCCCCCCCCCCCCGTTGCCGGCGGGGCGGCGCTCAGCGTCAAGGCCAGGACATGGCGCCGACGCCCCGGGATGAGTGTGGCATGGGCGCGACGATCGGGTCACCCGCACTGGCTCGAGCCGTGGCCGGGATGTGTGGAGGGCATGTGAACAAAGGGCTACGCAAGGAATGCAGTCTGGCGGAAAGTGGTAATGCATTGCTGCCATCCATGTGCATGTGGCGTAAAACTGGGAAATCGTTCACTTACTAAACTACATAGAGTGAAAATAGGAAAAACGATAAGTAGCAAAGTGATATCGTGATCGATTTTCAAAAGCCTTTGAAACGCTTCAGTGCGAGATGTAATCAAAAAATGAAAATAGTTTTGCTTCGAAATTTGCGAAGTTTGCCGTCTGGCCTCCTTTATGCTTGCGTCACCTTGCCACGTGATCGTGGTTTTGGTTCATACATTACCGAGACTGACCTTCGCTATAATAGCTTCCAGTGGATTTTATATCAGAGGGAGGGCGAGGGTAGGGGGCACGGGGAAGGCCATCTGGAGCTCTGTTGGGGTATTTGGGGAGTTATGCGGTCTGGTCTGCACGGAAGCATGCCTTGCGGGCTCGCCTGCGGGCCTGCACCAGACCGCTGGCGCTGCTGGTCGGGCTGACCTCGAGTACCTGGCCACATCGGCCTACCGTCTTTGACACTGTGTAAAGCCCAGCCTGAGGCGTTTGTTCCGGGAGGCGCCATGGTCGTGTTCAGAGCATCGTCCGGGACATGACGGGCGGCGTCCTCTGTTTTTCAGTGGGCTTCTCTGTCCTAGCCTTTTACCTTGCCGGCCGGCCGTACGAACGGGGCTTCTTCTGTGACGATGAGACAATTCGGCACCCGTACCGACACGGTACGGTCTCCTCGACCGTGCTCTACTCTCTCGGTTTTGCGCTGAACATTGGAGTGGTGAGTGCATGCCCCCCACCCCAACCCCCGCCCCTTCGTGAACGTCGCCGGGGAGGGGCGCTGGAAGCACCAGCGCTCTGCTGACGTCACCTGGAAATCCCGAGGCAGCTGTCGAGTGGCCGATCCCGATGGCCGCGGGACGTATTTCTGATCCAGCCGTTGGAGCTCCTGAGCCGGACGTTCGGGTTTGGACCGTTGGGATGGATGGAGCTCGCTGGCGTTTGAGTTGTGATCTTAGGCGGGCGCCCCACGATCCGCTGAAGCCTGCCGCTCTACCAGACCTGGTTCGAGCTCCTTGAGACCTTCGTTCGAGCTGTGGGCCCCGGTGGGCGCCCAGACCGCCCACTGATATACAGACCTCGCTCGGTGCGGGTGGGGCGACATGAGCAGGTCCGGGCTGAGGATCGTGACGGGCGCAGATCAGACCCCCTCCCCCGAGCGTCCCCGGCGTGCTCTCCAGCTGCCGGTCGCGCTGGTCTGAGTTGTCCCCGGCCGGTCGGCTGTGCTGCGGCGGCGCGCGTGGCAAGCGCTCGTAACGGGTGGCGGTGACCGAAGGTCGGCGTCGCACCTCGCCGCCGCCGCCGCTGCTGCCACTGCCGAGACGCCAGAGCGACCTGGCCGGCCTCGAACCCACGTCCGGTGGTCTATCGCCAGAGATGGGGTCATGCAATGCTTGATCCCGCGCTCTCTTGCATGACTGTGTCAAATGCCGCTGTCAGTGCAGGGCATTGATGTGTACATGTGTTTGTTGCGCCAGCGGTGCATGCGCATGTCGTGTTGGCTATTAACTTGGCCTTGGGAAGGGGCGAAAATGGAAGCCGAGAGACATGTGAGAAGTGGCTGGGCGGCCTGGTTGGGTCCAGACAGGATGCGTGGCATGGATAAACGGAGAGGATTCTGCAGTCTAGCTCGTCAGACATTTGAGGGAGCCAGACCCAGCCGTCTGCGCATAGTGGTATGCCGTTGCGTGTGTCGCACCGGCTCCAACACGCCGCGGGGGAACTGGGATGGAGGCACCGACTGAAAGCAATGCCCTGCAATATGGATTCGGCTATTCCCATTTCCCAGAAATGTGCAGCACGAGTCTGGAAATAATTCCAATAAGGTGCTGGTCCGACGTACTAAAAGTTGCCCCGCACCCTTTTATGGAGCGCCTGCAGCTACCGCGGCTATGGTAGCTCCCAGAGGTGGGGCACGTGCTGGAAATCGAACCTGGACTTCCAACAGCGAAACCGGCATCGTTAGACACGACTATAGGCACCGTGAAATGTGATATCTACTTGGAGACCCTCGTATCTGCCTAAATGTGCGTAATTCTATTCTTGATTCGACGTCATGATGACTTATCACGACGCATGATTATCCTTTTTGATGTTACTAACAACACGTTCGGTCGATCGGGCTACGCCACGCTTTTCTTATCAGTAGTGTTACCCCCCCCCCCCCCCCGTAATAACGCCTTGCAGACGGGTTCAAAGTTCCTGTTGACTCGCACCCCTGAACGGCATTCATGTGACAGGCGTCAGTGTTTCATACCTGCGTCGGTTTTAGCACTCAGTGTCATGACATAGTCAGTCTGCACATAGAATGCCGGTAGTGTAGTGATTAACGCGTCTGCGTTAACCGCTGCGCGTCTGGGAAACCAGAGGTATGGGGTTCGATTCCCCGCGGTGCCCGCCCTCCCCGCCAGGGTGAGAGGCAGGCGACGCCATATAGCCTCAGCAGCTGAGTGCGTCGTAAAGCCCCCATGACGCACAAATAGTCGGGCCACCAAGTGGCTGGTTCATCTTGAGTTGCATTTTAGGATCCGATTAAGGCTAACGGCATTGAGTAGAGGCAACCAGGAACTTGCAGGCGTTATTATTTTTGAAGTACAGCTGGGTATGAACTATTGGTACTGTGACAAGCCAGGTTGTGAAGGTTGGGGCGCGAAGCATACCGTAGGGTTTGTGTACTGTGCTATCCTCCTGACGTTGTATGGGTACAACGCCAGGGGATGGTATTGTAGGGCCGCCGCCCTGAGCACCATCCTCCCGTCGTTGTACTGATCAGCAGCTCCCCGCACTCTGCCACCGGCCAACCCGCCCTCATCCCGCCGACCACCCGCTGGCCTTCTGCTGTGTAAATACACGAGTTCGTGGTCCCACGGCCACGACGCGGGCCGTCCGCTGATTTGCTGGCACGTTGCCAGGGAAGGGGGCTGTCCGGAAGTCGTAGAGCTGTCGTTAGTTTCGTTAGCCCCTGTCTGAGAGCATGGGGGGAATCTCTCACTGATTTGACGAAGGTGCACTGGCAAGCGATGTGCGGTTCGCGGGCGAAACGTATTCCCTTGTCAATGCACGTGTCCGTTCAGTGTTAAGACTGGCGGACGTACGGTATGAAACCTTGTGACCGGCCTTTGGGGGCGAGGAATCCAATGGAAGGACTGTATTCTGTGTTAGGGTATTGCTTTTTTGCAATATAGTTTTTAGAAGGTTTAATCCGAAACTTTTGAATGGATCGATTTTTTTGGGATCGGAGCTCACGCTATGCATTGCTTGTTGTGTGAGGCCTGACCCCCACCAGCCAATCGCGCAATTCCATGTCAGCGGCAGAATTTGGTGGCGAAAGCGTAACGTGCGGCAGTGCTCGGCACGGTCCGTGCTGGAAATTTATGTTTGGATGCTTTCGAAAGGAACGTTCCGTCTTTCCGTTTAATGCAGAAACATGCCAGTTAGCGAATAACGTGTTTTTCAATTTGGAAAGTACGTGTTGGATAAGAATTGTCGATTTTGATTCACACACGAAACAAGAAAGAGACACAAGCAACCACAACATTACAAAACGCAATTTATTTTCGCAGCCATATCCGCAGTCTAGAAAATTGCACCATTAGTATATGATTATATATATATATATATTTATTTATTTATATATATATTTATTTATTTATTTATATATACATATATATATATATATATATATATATATGCAGTACATGCTCAGCTTGCTGCTTGCGCGGAGCACGCCACGGCATTAGCGGCTTGTGAGCACGGTGTTTAACATCCCGAGGTGGCATGCTCAGCTCGGTAAACCCAAAACCTGCCTGCGTGTCCGCTAGCAAACTCAAGCCGGCGCCCTGAGTCCTGCGGTGGTCAGGTGGCCGTCGGCGCGCCGCCGCCAGCGGCGGGTCGGGGCGCTGGACGCGAGGCAGACCGCCCGCCCGTCCGCCCGCCGGCCCGCCCGCCAGCCTGAGCCAGCCGGAGCCAGCCGCCGCCACCGCCTCTGCTCTCCGTTGCAGTGGCCGCCCCCCTCCTGGTCTTCTACTATGCCGTCGAGCCGTTCCAGCGCGGCTTTTTCTGTGACGACGAGTCGATTAGGCACCCGTACAAAGCGGACACGGTGTCCACTGTGGCATGCTATATCGTGGCTGTTACGCTGTCGGTGATCATGGTGAGTGAGGCGCTCTCGTGGCGCCCATCCCTCTCCGTTTTCCCGGTTCCTCGACCCCAGCTCCGATTGTCTTTCGTTCATACTAGTATCCTTCAGTGATGTGCGCCCTTTGTCATTTTGCTTCGTGGTGGGCTTGTTATGGTCTTGCGTTATAAACCTAAAGATCCCGCAACAACCCCGCTGTGCGTTCGTGCTCTTTCGCATTTCATTTCGATCGCAGCCTGTGGCACGTTGTATTTTTTTCTATAGACCTCTAGAGCTTTTGAAAGCCGACATATCATTGGCACGGGCAACCGCATTAGCTTCTTTGTAGCTCTTCCTTTGTGGCGGAGAGGGCCGTGGCCAGGTCGCTTGGATCGGTCTGGCCCACCGGGGGGGGGGGGGGGGGGGCGGGAGACACCCCGGATACACGCGCACGGAGCGCGCTGGTGGTAGTTTTCCCTTACACCATTGACTGGTGTTGCGATCACTGCGATGGGAGAAACGGGGCTTGTCTCATCGGTGCCCCTCGCCCCCTGTCCATGCCGCCTGAACAGCTTAGGAATAAGAGTTTCTTGCTGATCGGCTGAGGACTTGTTGTGTATGTGCGTCCTCAGCGGGCGGTCATCACCAAGCGAGGTCCTAACTTGATTTAAAATATTCACAATACAGACGATTCTCGAATACCAAAAATGCGTCAATCCCCAAAATGACGTCCCACCAAGATGTCACCTTCATGTGCTTACCCAGCCTGGAGCCTTTGAAACTCCCCAGTCGGAAGACACCAGCTTCCTTCCAACTTTTTTGTCGTTTAGTATAGTGCATTTATGGGTGGTCATCAGGTTCCTCAAGCGAAGGACATAATGGGGTTGGATCGATGACATAGCTAGGAACATTTTGAGTCGTCCCGGAGCATGCGCGGGCAGCGATCGTTGATGCGCCGTACCTGCATTATTTTAGCCGAGATTGGGCCCGCTTCCAATACGACATGGATGACGTAGGAAAAGCCTCTCATTAGTATTTAGGAAATGGCCTGAGCGACAGAACATGACGCAGCCGCTGCCCGACTTGAGTGCGTCGCCGCCGCTGACCGACCAGGCTGGCGTGGGTTAGTCGCCATCCGGTAAGCTCGGCTGCGGCGAGACCCTCCGCCTCGGCGGCGCTCCCCCGGGCGTTCGGTCCGGCTGACCGGCGGCGCGCGGGGAAACCAGAGGTACGGGGTTCGATTCCCCGCGGTGCCAGCCCTTCCTGTCAGGGTGAGAGGCAGGTGGGGCCATATGGCCATGTAGCCTTAGCAGCTGAGTATGTCGTGAAATCCCCAATGACATGACACATGACCGCCGGCGCGGCGTACCCGTGCCGCGTCGGCCGGCGGCACGCCCGCGCGCCACGCCGTCGACGGCGCTGTGTGCTCGGGTCGCGCGAGATATTGATACAAGATACGCGCTGAGTCACTTCCTGACCAGGCGCGGGTCTGAGCGCGTCCGCACTCGGACGTGTGGCGTGATGGGACCGGACTCATGACAACTCTGGACTCGGGCTAAGGCGATTGCCATCATCTCAGAACTCGTGTCTCGGGACTCGGACCTTGCTTCAATGTCCTTGGATCCGGGACCCAGGTTTATGTTCAAGAAATTCGTGGACGTGCCTCATGCCCATACTCCACAACTGGGGCTCGGAGACTCTTCTGACTCTTTTTTAATCTGACTCATACTATTGCCTGAGCTAGCAGGTGAACACCGCGTCAGGTATTTCCGGGGAGGCTAGCCCAACTTTCGAGAGATCGCTCCAATTCTCCGCAGGTTTTTGTGCCACCGCACACCCGCCGCCGCGCCTCCCACAGCCGGTCCGCCGTTTTGACCCAGTTTGCTGCGCTGCATGTGTATGAGCCGACCACCAGCTGTGCGCTCACGCCCCTGTCTGGTGGGTTCGGTCCCGTCCGTCAGGGTCCGGTCCTGTCTGGTGGGGTCCGGTCGTATCTGGTGAGGGCCGGTCTTACCCGGCTGGGTCTGGTCCTGTCCGGCGGGGCCTGGTCTGACCGGCTCAGAGTCCAGTCCTGTCCGGCAGGGTCTGGTCTGACCGGCTCAGAGTCCGGTCCTGTCCGGCGGGGTCTGACCTGACCGGCTCAGAGTCCGGTCCTGTCCGGCGGGGTCTGGTCTGACCGGCTCAGAGTCCGGTCCTGTCCGGTTGGACCTGACCTGACCGGCTCAGAGTCCGGTCCTGTCCGGCGGGGTCTGGTCTGACCGGTTCAGAGTCCGGTCCTGTCCGGCGCGGTCCGGCTCGGGCCGGCCCCAGGTCCGCACGTCAGCCTCGGGCGGCGCCGAGTGACGCCGATCGGCCACAGGTGCGGCGGCCGCGCTGTGCGCCAGAGTGCCACGCCGTGCCGGTCCGCCCACTCTCTCCCGCGGGCTGTGGCTGCCGCGGTTGGGGAGGGGAGGGGGATTGACAGCATAGGGCCGTGTGGGCGATGGGCTGGATTTCCTGTGTCCGGGCCGGGCTGCCCTGGGTTAGGAGCACGGCCGCCTAGCCGGCTGGGGTAAACGTCACACCCTCTCCGGGAAAGACGGTGGCGTCCAGAGGTGGGCGGCCGGCTCATTTAGCGGCTGGGCTTAGCGGGAATGTTCCTGGTCGGTATGAAGCAGCGTTCGCTGATCCATACACAGCCATGGCCATTATTACTTTAAGTTGACGGTTGTTAGTTACCGCGAAGCGTTTTTGCTGAAGAAAAAGCCGTTTTCGAACCTCAGCCATATGTGCGGCCTTAAACGTAACTGGCGCGTTTAGGAATACTGCTAATGATATGTTTATGTTGACCACATTGACAATATAGGCGGAACCTTGATTTTTGTCTCATATTAACTCGGTTTTACCAACTAAGTTAGCATACCATCACTGTACAGCTTGTTAACATCGGGGTGATATCGTTGCACTAATTGTCGCACGGCCATCTTATGCAGTTAAACCCGTCATTGACCGAGGGGATTGTCAAATCTCCCCCGTCGAAGGTTTGTGATGCTTCAGAAGCGCGTTGAGGTATTCGTGCACAGATTTCACTTGCTATCAATCTTTAAGTTTTATGCCTTGCGCCAAAATGGCAACTATGAGGCTAAGCTAGGCTAGAATTATTTCATTATTCACCTGCGTTGTCGTATTGTTTCAATGTTCCACATTGAAATATTTGCATGTCGAATAGCAAAGATAGTGATGAAAGTATGTTGCAAATTGTCGATGTTTGATCCAACTTATAAAGTACCTGAAACACCGTGCACAATGAAGAATACTTACAAAGTTCCAAGCGGCTGTCTGTAACAGTGACTAAGTTCTGACTTGAAATGCGTAGTGGCGTGTGTTGGCAGCGCCGATGTGGGCTCGGACCCACGGCAGGGGACGGCGGGGCTCCGGCCGGCCGCGGCGGCGTCGTGACCAGACGGCGAAAGCCTCTCTTGTGGTGTGGTCCGAGACCATGCGCCACGTTCCTATCGTTAGCCATTTGAATTTTTGAATTCGGCTCGACCGTTCTTGAGATAAGCAGAGGGGAGGGGTGCCAAATTTGCCCTCCTCCCCCCCCCCCCCCCCACCTCCTCTCCTCCGATCATTGATGCGCTGCTCTGAAGCCAGGTCGATGCTAGGTTAAAAATCGATCTGATTAGCTCAGCCCATGAAAGGGGCTCTTCCTTTTGTGTTTTCCGTAGGGGTGAGCTCTGCTTGTCTTGAACCTGGACTGTGAGGAATAGTATAAGGGCCCGCTGTTTTATAAGGGCCAGAGGCAATACGTTTGTTTGACGTTGTTTGTATTCGTTCCATTGCTGTTTTTTGTAAGTGGTAGACGAGCAGCACGTCACGGGTCTGAAGAGAATCAAGAACATTCAGATAGAGCAAACTGGTGTCATGGCAGTTCCATTTTGACAAATGGATTCAAATCGCCGGGGGACGTACCTGGGTTCCGAACGTATTGTGCTTTTGGTGCGATAAATGACGGCTATGGGAATGGTTGGTACGGGCACTGGGTCGCGGCGGTCGTTGCGGCTGTGTTCCAGCCTTTGAATTGAGTCACGAACGCCAGCCGAACAATGGAAGCCGCCCGGCGCCGGACATGTCCACGCGCCCCCGCGCGTGAGCGTGACGCTCCGAGTGTTAACTCACTGATAGCGGCGGCGGCGGCGTGGGCGACCGGCACGCTGGCTAATCATGTCGGCCAGTCCGGACCGGAACGGCGGACCGGTCGGGCCAAAACAGCGGACTGGAACAGCGGACTGATTCTGACCGGCTCTGATCGGATCGGCTCGGCAGTTCGCTGCGGACCGGGGCGGACCAGCACGCACTGGTGTACGTCGGAGCGTTCCGTCACCAGACCGGGCTGAGGGTGGCCCCCGTCCTCTGAGGAGCCACCGGCAGGCGGCTCCCCTGTACTCCCGATCTGGCCGGACAGTGCCGCGTCCGTCGGCCTCACAGAGCCGGCGCCACTGTGCCGCTCCGCGGCGTCTGGCTGGGGCGCGGCTGTCGTCGGCTCCCTGCCCGGGCCGTGGCCGCAGAGATCGCGCAGCGAACCGTGGCTCGGATCAGACGAGCTCAATCGCCGACAGCGGGTCGCGGGGTCCATCCTCGCGGGCGGTTGCGGCCCGTCGGGACTAGGACGTGGGCGCGGTGGCTCGTGACGCTCCCTCCCCCTGCCCTTTCATCCCCCTCCCCCGGGTGATAGCTGACTATGTGCCGACTTCGCCTCTCTGTCTTCGCATGACCCTGTCTCGGCCGCGTGCAACCGGTCAGTCGGTGCATGCCGTCTGTATCTGCGTGTAAGCCTTGGATTCCCGCTGCGCGCATTGTGGCTCACTTTGTCTTTCTCCGTGTGCGCTGCTGGACTGCTTTTGTGTTATCGAGCTTTTCTTACGGTTTGTCGGTACGGTTTATCGTGTGATGTGTTTTCAAGTGGGTGAAGTGTCTAAAGCTTTGTCATTGTTGCAGTTACGGTTTATGGTTAGCAGGCGACGTTCTTGTAACCTCAGGTCACCGTTGTGGCTTTTGAAAATACATTGTTTTTATGGTGTTTTGCACTACGAATGAGATCATTTTTCGGGCTGTCGTTATTGCCTGGTGTGGTGCTTTGTACACAACGGTTGGCCGAGTTAATTCTCTGACCGTCTCCCGGTATTTCTGAGACCTCAGGACTAACTCTCTGACCGTCTCCCGGTATTACTGAGACCTCAGGACTAACTCGCTGACCGTCTCCCGGTATTACTGAGACCTCAGGACTAACTCTCTGACCGTCTCCCGGTATTACTGAGACCTCAGGATTAACTCTCTGACCGTCTCCTGGTATTACTGAGACCTCAGGATTACGTGGTGTTCGGTTGTCAGCCATGTTCGGTCATTTTTCGAATCCCTGCCTTGGAATTGCCGGGACTCGAACCGGGGTCGCCTGGTCGTGATTCCAGCGCTCTACCAACTTAGATAACCGGGAAGGGCTCGGCTCAGTTTGATAGAGTGCTGGCTCACCATCAGATACTTTGTTTCAAAGCGCAGCAATTCCAAGGAGAAATTTTAGATGGTGGCGCAGGCATAGCCGAAAATCAAACGCCATTCAGACCTTCTCAGGACTAATAACACCTGACGACGGGTGGAGAACAAACCGGCGAGAACTTTGTGCACATACCAACGCACCACATGAAGGCCCGAACAATGATTCCATTCGTGCTCTAAATGCCTTGCTGCAATCTCTCCGCAAACCTCCGAGTTAATTTGTTGCTGTATGTCAAGCGGTTCCGCTTGCTTCGCCGTCACATGTCTCGGCTCACTGGGACGCCCGTGTGCGCGCAGATGTCTATCGTTGAGTACTTCCATTGCAAGCACTGCCACCGCCAGAAGACCATGCAGGTGTGCTGCCTGCACGTGCACCCCTGGTTCTGGGCCATCTACTCGATGGTGGGCGTGTTCGCGTTCGGCGCCGCCTGCTCCCAGCTGGCGACAGACATCGGTGAGGCCACAGTCGAGCGCTGCCGCCGGTGGCACCCGCCGGCTAGTGGCGGCACGGTGACGGGTCCCGCGGGCAGCGGCTGGCCGTGACGGGGCTGGGAGCTGCCGACGCCGCGCCCGTGACCCGGCGCCGCGCTAGCCGGGGCCGCGGGAGCGAGCGGCTGCCCTGCGCCGGCCGCGTCGAGCTGGCGCCGTGCTGCTGACCCGACGCCGTCGGGCAGCGCCCCCAGGTGGTCAGCGTGCTGCCGCCGCGCCACTGGCGCCGCCGTCAGACGGCGCTGGCATGACCCGAGGTCGAATGCTGGACGGGAGAGCATTGGTGCTCGCCAGTTGGACGGAGCTATCGAAGTGCTCTGGACTTGCACGGCCCGCGCGACCTCAGTTGTTGTTTTAAGTGGTGACCGTTGTTTGTTAAGAAATACTGTCTGTAGCGCGTCTATGCTGTTGTGCCTAGTCATGCGATCTGGTTACATTTGTTGTTGCTAAGCGTCGCATTTGGTAGATACCGAGTGTTTGCATCGGTATTGCCTTTCAGGCAACGGTGTATGAGCCTGATAACGACGTTGCGTGCATAGGAACATTGCGTGCGTTAGCGTGCATTAAAACCCCCATTTATCATCGTCTTCAGCTAATGAACATCCTTCCAGTCGCATACGTTTGAAGCCTGATTTTGTTTAGTGAATCATATCCCGCGTTGTGCATGTCTTATCCTCAGTCTCTCCAGCACGTGTCTAGTGGTGCATGCCCAACAGGTTCTTGATCTGCCTCGATCTGTTTTCCGCTCGTCAGGTGGGTCGCTAGCGATGGGTCCGCTACTGCTGACACCGCTGTCCGGCCCCGCGGCCGATCCGTCTGACGCGTCTGACACCTGCCCCTGACCCGTCTGACGCGTCTGGCACCTGCCCCTGATCCGTCTGACGCGTTTGACACCTGCTCCTGACCCATCTGACGCGTCTTACACCTGCCTGTGACCAGTCTGCCGCGTCTGACACCTGCCCCCGATCCGTCTGACGCGTCTGACACTTGCCCCTGGTCCGTCTGACGCGTCTGACACGTGAACCCGACCCGTCTGACGCCTGCGTGTGACCCGTCTGACGCACCTGACACCTGTCCCTGACCCGTCTGACGCACCTGACACCTGTCCCTGACCCGTCTGACGCACCTGACACCTGTCCCTGACCCATCGGACGCGTCTGACGCCTGCCTCTGACCCGTCTGGCGCGTCTGACACCTGCCCCTGACCCGTTCGACACCTGACCCCGACCCGTCTGACCTCAGGGAAGTACACGATCGGGCGGCTGCGCCCGCACTTCATCACCGTCTGCCAGCCGGACTTCAACAAGATCAACTGTTCGGGACACGCGTTCATAGAGGACTTCGAGTGTTTGGGAGACAACGTGAAGGCGATCAGGGAGGCAAGGTGGGTGGAGGCGTCCCAGCCGTGGCCGTCGGGCCGGGGTCAGTCTCCGGGGCGGAGACGGGCGCTGTCCCTGACGGAAGGGAATGTGGGTGGCGGCGTCCCAGCCGTGGCCGTCGGGCCGGGGTCAGTCTCCGGGGCGGAGACGGGCGCTGTCCCTGACGGAAGGGAATGTGGGTGGCGGCGTCCCAGCCGTGGCCGTCGGGCCGGGGTCAGTCTCCGGGGCGGAGACGGGCGCTGTCCCTGACGGAAGGGAATGTGGGTGGCGGCGTCCCAGCCGTGGCCGTCGGGCCGGGGTCAGTCTCCGGGGCGGAGACGGGCGCTGTCCCTGACGGTGGGTGACCTCTGACGTTGCAACCCGACGCCGCCCGACCTGAAGTGTCCAACCTGAGACGAATCCGGCTATGAGGCTTGCTTGCTACGTTGATCGGGGAGGGGGGGAGGGGGGCTTTGACCGGTACGGCAGGTGGTGTCCCTGGGTTGGATCTGTTCTCCCCCGAGCCGTCACAGGCTGGACGGCTCGGCTGGGCCTGACTCATGCGCTTGTTGCAGGCTTTCGTTCCCGTCCGGCCACGCTTCGTTCTCGTTCTACACCATGGTGTACCTGGCGGTGAGTAGTATGGCGGCGGCGGCGGCGGCGGCGGGACGCTCCCGGTCGCGTCGCTCCCGTCGTGTGTGGCGTCCGCGGGATCTGGGGGTCGGCCGCTTCCCCGGTGCCGTTGAACGGCCTGGTGGCACGTCATCCCCGACACGTTTCAGTTCGGCGCCTCTATCGGGGGCTGGGCTGGTCGACGCGACTAAGGCTCGGTGTTCCATGGCAAGTCCCATTGGGAGGGCATCCCGCCGGCATTGTCAGTAAACTTGACAATGCCAGCAGGATAATAAACGATGTTCCCAGACCTCCTGCAACGTATTCCTGGTCCCTGTTCCTTTGTTCTCAGTCTCCCGTTGGCTACGCGGGCGTGGACATAGCATTGCTGACATGGGTAAGGCTGCCTGCAGTCAGCATCCGGGACGGAAAGCCAGCTGTTTTCCCCGCGGCCCAACGTGCTGATGAACGCAACCGTGGCCTTGCACTGACATCGTACTGGGTTGCAACTGTGCCTGCCGAGGAGGGCGGGGGGGCGGGGGTCCCGTCGTACTGTCGCGCTGTGTACCGCACACTTGTGATGATGTGGCATGCACCACATACGCCTCTGGCGTGCTGGCGTGTTGTGTCCCACATACGTCTGTCGTGCTGGTGTACTGTGTCCCACACACGTCTGTCGTGCTGGTGCACTGTGCCACACACGCCTGTCGTGCTGGTGCACTGTGCCACACACGTCTGTCGTGCTGGTGCACTGTACCACACACGTCTCGTGCTGGTGTACTGTGTCCCACACACGTCTCGTGCTGACTAACGGCACCCTCTCTCGACGGTACGTACGGCAACCGTACGTACCGTCAGGGGTGTAAGTCGGCCGGTGACATGCGCGCCACGTCCCTGCTCATCATGCTCCACATGTCACGGACGTGACGCTCGGTTCTGAAAAGTTCTTGTTCCATGCCTGGCTAGAAGATGAGTGATTTCATCTTGTGTTCATTTACTCATATAGCATCGGGTGCTGCTCTAGTTCCGAGCATTCTGTTCTAAAAACATTCGAGCGTTTGATTTTTTGTTCAAAACTGCAATCAACACGCGCTTGCAACCACTCTCGCAAGGACAGTTGACCGAGGACGCAAGGACAGTTGACCGAGGTGCTGCGCCCCCGCGAAAGGACACACACTATATGGAGCGAGAACGGGTGTGTGGAGACCATGGTGTCCGCCGCTCAAGCGGAGGCATGAGTTGACCAGCAATGTTTGTCGAGCTCGCATCCGGCGCATGATAGGTGATCTGGCCCTGCATCAGGTGCCGGTTTCCGGTCACGTATGCAGACTCCGCGTGACCGCACCGGCACACTGATCAGCAGCAGCCAGTGTTCGGCGTCCCCTGTCCCCCCCCCCCCCCCCCCTCCTCCCGGTGCCGCACGGGCACCGCCAGCGTGCGTATAGGAGAGATCTGGTGTGCCAAAAGACCAACGTCCGAAAAACGCGCAGCGTTGCTGAGCACAGACGGCGTCGTTTCACGCACTGGCCCGTTGCAGCGCAGCTGACGAAATGCTTGCGCGGGGCGGCAGGCACCTGTCTCACTGACGTCGCCCCCGTTCCTGCAGCTGTACCTGCAGGCGCGCCTCACGTGGCGCGCCACCAAGCTGCTGCGGCCGTTCCTGCAGTTCATCTGCGTGATGCTGTGCTGGTACACGGCGCTCAGCCGCGTCTCCGACTACAAGCACCACCCGACCGACGTGCTGGGCGGCGCCGTGCTCGGCACCGTCGTCGCCGTGGTCGTGGTACGTGCCGCCGGCGAGGCGACCGCCCGTTCGGTTGCGCTGAGGGCGGGGTGGGGCAGTGCGGAGGATGCCCCTCCGGAATCGCGGTGTAACGGCGTTGTCGGCGTGTCCGTGGCCCGGCAAACGAGGAAGCTCAAGACCGCTCAGCTTGTTCGATGTTTTAAAGTATGAGGTGCGGACATGAAATTTTCAAATTAAAAGCAGTAGTGTTACCGTGTGCGGGCGCGAAAGCGACGATCGTATTCCACACCCCTAGAACACCAAGCCGCAGCGCAAATAGTCACAAGTTGTCTGGCGCACGTGAGCCAGCAGACTTCACCCATGTCGTTTCCCATTAATTGGGTTTTCTGGTTGTAGGTTTGTACCCAGGTTATCTCGATGTACTCCCTCCAGCTTGTCCAGCCTTTTTTATTGCGTCAACATCCTGAATTACGAAGGTTTTCACGACGAATGCGCGTCCCCAACTACGTACATCAATAGTTATCTTTAAAAAAACATTGCAAATCATCATGTTGACAATAGGAAACGTGATAAATGTTTTGCGTGACTGTGGAGATGATCTCCGTTTTTATGTGACACTGCGATCTGGCTCCGCCCGCCGCCGCTCACCAGTTGCCGCCCGCCGCCGCTCACCAGCTGCCGCCCGCCGCCGCTCACCAGTTGCCGCCCGCCGCCGCTTACCAGTTGCCGCCCGCCGCCGCTCACCAGTTGCCGCCCGCCGCCGCTCACCAGCTGCCGCCCGCCGCCGCTCACCCCGCCGGTGGTCCGGCGCCGCCCCGACGCGGCACGAGCAAACGGCTGACCGTCCCTGGCCTCCAGAGCTGACCGCCCTCCCCCGCCCACAGGCCGTCTACGTGTCCGGCATGTTCAAGAAGCGCTGCGCGGCGGCCGACGTCCAGCCTCCTTCCCGGCAGAACACTATCGACAACACCGACATACCGTAGCGACCGGGCCGGGCCGGGCCGGGCCGTGTCGGGTCGGGTCGGCCCAGGCCCGTGTCCCCAGACGCTCTGCTTGTTATCTTCCGCGGCGGAGGCGCTCGTGGGCCGCGGCTCTCATTGGATTGGCGTGATGGCGAAATGGTGCTCGTATTGGGCGGTTTTGTGTGACGAGGCGTGAACAGCGATGTTGGGCTGCCGCTAAAGAAATAAGTAGACTATCATCTAGTTCAAACAAGCGGCGTCATGCATGAAAGCGCTCATGCCTTGTTTCATGCAAACGCACGGCAGGAGATAGTGGATTGTGCCTCACGTTTTTCTCCGTAGGTCTGCCATCTAGAATTTGTCTTGATATGGGTTCGTCGCTTGCGGTGCGAATGCTCATACGAGTGGAACTAAAAGCGTGCATCGTTTTTTTTTTGGGGGGGGGGGTGGGAGGTTGATCCAAATCTTTCGAATGGATGGACAACTGGGATTAGAGTTCACGTTAAGCAGTGCTTGTGTGAGGCTTGACCCCTACCGTCAGATCGCGAAAATTCCAGGTAAACGGCAGGATTTGGTAGCGCAAGTTAAGCTAGCTGCAGCGCCCGGCAAGGTTCGTGCTGCCCTCTGACGTCACCCGACCGGCCGCCGCAGCGGCCTTCGTTCACACTTTTTTTTGTGATGAAGCTAGGTCCATGTTGTGTATCCGTCATGCGATGAACTGGCAAGATATTTGCGAGCAGTCGTCGGTAGTGTTTTTTTATGATCGGCAGTCCGGTGATGTTATGTGTAAAAAGGTCTACCGCACATATTAACTAGTATGTTCATCCGATACATTCTGCATTTCAGCGTGCAGTCCAATTCTGATAGCATGGAATGAATTATGTGTGGATGCATTGCTAAAACATGAGCGCTGCATGATTTTGTCCAAAGCTGAAGGGATTTGTTTTTAATTATTCCAATATCGTACAAAGCGACATGTCACGGCTGCGATGCGTCTTATCTACCCCCAAAACGGTGCACTGTCTCCTAACCAAACAGTGTTTTGCGTAGTTGAAGTTCAAGCCCAAAAACGACAGCCGGCATCTTGCTTATGACATCTTGTCGAAATACCTCGCCATTCCTCGGAATGTATGTCTGTGGCGTAAATGCGGGAGACGAAAAAATGTTCTAGCCCGTGGGAGCCGAATTTTGGACACGCGTCATGAGCAGTGGTGAGAACCACGACCGTACTTGTTTGTGCTGGTGGCCGTATCAGTCACAAGCGGCCGATACTGCGCCACGTCACAGGCTCGGTCGGCCTGACCACCGTGACGTCACGGGTAGACCCGTAGTACCGTGGTGCGCGCGTGGCGAACTGCGGTGACGTTTACGTATACTGTAGAGGTGGCGGCTGGTCACGGGTTCCGAGTGCCGGGCACGTCGAAGTCCATGTGCGACTGTCCGACCGGCTGACCTCCGCCGCAGCCGCCGTTGCGGAAGGGAGCGGTGCTCTGCCCGTGTTAACGTCGCGTATTTGCAGCTCGTATGAATGCTCTCTGTCGCCTCGTTCCCAGTAAGCTGTGGCCCAGCCGTGGCAGGCAGTTGTACGTAGTGTTGCAAAAGTCAGCTATGGTTTGGTGATTTCCGTTAGTGGTGCTTTTTGTGTTGTTAACTTTCTGTGGGGGGTATCTAGCTCTTCCCTCAGGGAGGTGTGACGTATGGCGTACCATGAACGGCTTGAAAATGTGTGCCCGACATCATCGACGCCCGACAACGTAACGTTAAAATATGTGGTCGCAATGCGCTTTTAGATCATTTTGTTTCAACGCTGTCAGAACCGGGAACCGGTCCGCGGCGTCACTTTGTTCAGAGACCTTAAAGTCTCTCAGTTATTGGTCCCTGGATGTGACACCTTTCAGTCGACCTACATTGTAACGCATAGCAGGAGAGTTGGAGAACGAATTTCTGAGCCAATGTTTGAGGGCTTTGGCCGTATTGGAGTGTGTTGAGATTGTGTTGTTTGCTCTAAACAATCTAAGATACTTGCATACTAACCTTCGTGCAATGTGGCAGGCTGCTGTTTGGTAGCTCTTCAGGTGGCTCAAACCTCTATCTTTTTTAGTTACTAATTCATTTAGTGCACGGTCCGTATACTTTGTGGTTGTAAGATTATATTGTAAGTGTTCATTCACATGATGTGTTTGATTATATCCTCGCTGGAATATCGCGCAATACATATAGTGCACCTGTAGCGATTCTTCGACCTCATTTTATGGAGGTGCGTGTTAGGTCCTCGTCTACACTGGGTTCTCCCTCTTGCTGAAAGCCTTGCAAGAATGAGTGACTGACATGGCTGGATCAAATTGGACCTACTGAAAGTTGGTTTTTCAGTGTTCAATGCACGAACGTACGTGACTTCATGACGCGTTCCCAAGGTGTGCGTTGATCTGTGTTAAGGTCCATTTCCATCGGAGGCCTGCTACTTAGAAACTAAATTGTGCTCAGTCGATTTAGCGCTGCCTCAATTAACGTGATGCATCGAGAATGATATGATTGGAATCCCACATGTTAGCTGCCCAGGTATTTTGGCTTAATGACGCATGTTTACACGGACTCGTAATCGCATCAAGCGTTGAACCCAACCCTGCGACGCGATGGTTGCAAGACGTGGCATTCCGCAGGATATGCAGAGAAGGGGCTATGCTCAGGGGTGGGACCTCACGAGAATTGATGCCCTGATGATCCAACTAGTGATCGGAGGTAGGGGAAAGCGGGGCAAAATGATGCACCCTGGTAAAACGGGCACCCCGCGATTTCGGCTGTTAGAGGTCGCGTCATCGGAAATCAATGGCTTAAGCTAAAGCCTCTCTGACGGGACGGAAATGACGTGCACCAGGCCTTTCTGTCGGCGGCCGTGGTTGGAGGAGGATGTGAGTTTTGGCTTTCCCTTTTTTGTTATTGTTTTTATGGTGATTTGAACGCTGTTTATTGTACGAGTATAATGAATCGTGAATTCAAAGTTGCTGCGCTTTGGTGGTGTATGCATGCAGATTCCTTGTGAGCAATTGTGAATTTTTCGGGCCAATTTTCGTTGCGTGTCGAATCATGTTGTGTTGTTGGCGTCCATGGGGCAGAATGGTTGGGGCAAAATGGGCACTCGGGGGGGGGGGGGGGGAAATAGCACACAAAAGCTCCCGTTTGTCCCACCTGAAATATGACTATTGCAAGGAAAGCTTGGCTTAAATAAGCCATGAACACTGTTCCAATGGTAGTAGCAGGTACATGAGTAGGGCCCGAAACAAGTGAATCGATTCTGTTTCATTTCCATGATTAAATGGTGGTCGAACTACTACGTCAAACTGGGAATGTGCGGCCTTGCGATTTGTCGTTTATAAGTGATTGAGGGCGCGCACGTGATGGCTCTATATTTATCGTTCCTTTTAAGCCTAATTTATTGTAATTATGTTGTTTAACAAAGCTTATTTGTGAACATAAGGTTTGTAAGTACCTACCTGTGATGACTTGATTCAGTATCACGCATTTGCCCACCTCTTTGATAGTCTCTATAACTTACTTGTTAATCAGCAAACAAGCAACAACGACTTTCGACCGACCCGTTATGAAAAACGTATCCTAAAAGGTAGCTTAGGCTACGAAAAAGGTGAAAAGTTCATACATTTTTGGTCATTATTGCATAAAGCTCACAGTACGTTTCGTACTTTTCCGTACATTTAAATGGTGTGTTTCTCTGCATGCACAGACACTGGCGTAAGTACTAACGCATAGGTATTCTCTCTGATAGACCTGGGGTGAAAAAATAAATTTAAGTTTTCTTTTCTCTGCTTACGGGCAAGACCCAGCAAATTGCAATAAGTTGTAATGCTTATTTACCATGTTGTGCCCAGAAACGGTGCCAACTCCAATAAAGTGGGAGAAAGCCTTGCATTCCCTTAAAAAATATACGATTCAGTGTTTTGTTTTTAAATTATTTAATAGTTCAACGTTTTCTTGTTCCTTAAACATTAAGACTGACTTATTGTATAGTATTACATAGAAGGTGTTTTATCACATCGTCCTTAATATTAAACGTAGCTAATTTAACACAAGGACTGAAATGCCCTATAACCAACTAGTTATAGGCATGCAGTTGGGTATTTTGCTTTGATAATTGTACTTAATTTTCCGTGGCGGGTAAACGTTTCCCTTGTTTATTAAAATAAATATAGGTAAACTGGTGGGTCCAGGGAGGGGTGGGAAGGGGAGGGGGGCTTAAGGGGCAAATGACCGAAGAGAAAAACCGATCGGCAATCCTGGAAGCGGGGTACGATGGCGAAGGCCATCAAAGCAGTCGAGGTGGGAAAAAGGTCCACCAAAGAAGCGGCTGGCCGCTTTCTGGTCCCGAAGTCGACTCTTGACAGGCGGCTGAAAAAGGCACGGGCATTGTCAATAACAGAGGCCACAGAGAAGGTCCTGGGTCGACACGAACCTGTTTTCACGGAAGCTCAGTAGCGAGATTTGGTACAGCACATAATGGAGCTCCAAAACCGGAGGTTCGGAATAGCGCTGACTGACCTCAAGAAGCTCGCATATGAGTTCGCGGACAGGAACAAAATCACCCACCCATTCAACACGGTGACGAAGATGGCAGGGGAGGCGTGGATGCGATGCTTCTGCAAGAGGAACCCCGCGGTCTCACTAAGGATACCAGAGGCCAAAAGCGCTGCTCGCGCGCGGCGTTCAACTCAGTCAGTGTCAACGCGTTCCTCGACAACCTTGAGTCGCAGACGGATTCTGCCCAGTTCGGTCCTACACGCATCTACAACATGGATGGAACGGGATTCAACACGGTCGCAACAAAGCAAGAGAAGGTGCTGGCGAGGAAAGGGTGCAAGCAGGTCGGCCAACTGACATCTGCGGAACGAGGCACGCTGGTTACCGGGGTGATGTGTATCAACGCTGTAGGGAGCTACATACCTCCAGGTGTGATATTCCAAAGAAAGAGAGCCCACCAGCAGCTGGAGAATGGTCTTCCCCTAGGTAGCCTGGTGCTGTACCATGAGTCTGGTTGTATGCAGAAGGAGCTGTTCGTGAAATGGCTTGACCATTTCATACCGCACGCGAAGCCCTCGAAACAGGATCCAGTCCTTCTCATATTGGATGGACATGCCAGCCACACCAAGAGCCTCGCAGTCATCCTGCTGTGCAGGGAAGCAGGTGTGGTGATGCTCACCATTCCTCCGCACACCTCACACCGCCTTCAACCACTGGACTGGACGTTCATGCCTCCCGTCAGCACCTTCTTCTTCCAAGGTCAGAGAACGTGCTCCGAAACAACCCTGGTAAAGTCGCCACACTGTTTGAGATGGGGGAGCTGATCGGGTCAGCCTACGTGCAGGCGGCAACAGTGAAGACGGCGTTGAAGGGCTTCGAAGTCATGGGGATCTTCCCACAAACCGCCATGTGTTTGGCGAAGAAGTCTACGCAGCGGCAGAAACAACGAACATCTCGCTGGCCGGCATCGCAGACGCACCAGTGGGTCTCAACTCAGCAGCAGCTCCTCTGCCCATGCCTCGGCCCTCTGACATTGATGTCTCTTGAGTCTAAAGGACGAAAAAGGAAGAGTGTAGAAACTCAGAAACCGCAGCGTAAACAAAAGAAGCGTACACCACGAACGCTTACCTTTGAAGAGTCCTTGGACGAAGAAGGTGTAGCTTATCTGTACTGCGGGTCTCTCTTCTCCATGTCCAAATCGAGCGAGTCTTGGTCGAGGTGTGCTCTCTGTGATAAATGGGCGCACGATGCCTGTGCAGGGATTGATGAAGAGGACGAGTGCGTGTTCGTGTGCAAACTGTGCCGGGATGAGTGGGCAGGCTGGTGTCTTGTCTAGTTTCGCCACTGGTCGTACCTGCCGACGGGTCCACTAGGCTGTGCTCCTCTCGTGTTTTGCGTTTACAGTGACTAAGAAGTGGATTGACGAGAAGAGCGAGTGAGTGTTCCTGAGCGAACTTTGCTCGATGACTTGTGTGCTCGAGACTCGATCGTTTTCGTCTCATTGTGAAACCATCACGCTGTGGTCCTCTAATTCTGTGTCTAAGCCATGCAGCAGTGGCTGTCGCTTCATACTAAGCTGTGATTCCCATTTACTGGCCGTTATAACTTCCATTCGTGGGATCATACTGAGGAAAGAAATATGGGTTGGGATGGTTCGAACAAAATATGAGAGCCCAAACTTAAGCAATATAGCTATTGGATGTCCAGATAAATACCTACTCACCGAGCAATGCATTTATTGATGAGTTTTCATTAAAAAATGATAACTTTGAAAATATTTATTTCGCTTATTCAATCTCATCACTTGTCCGTTTTGCCCGGAATACTGCTTCGTTTCGCCCCAAGCCAGGGGCAAAATGAGGAAAAAACATTGCCTGATATTTAGGAGGATCACACTTTAACATGAAGAGATATCAAGCCAGAGCTTTTATAAGAGATAGACAATTGATCAGCCTTCCATATCCACCTGCTAAAGACTTTCTGGACAGACTTATGAGCTTGCCATATTAAAAAAGTTAAGGTGTCCGTCTTGCCCCGCTTTCCCCTACTCAACCTTCTGTTCAAAGCGGGCAAACGGCGTATGTTCAGATTCAGATCGTCAAAACAGCCGGCTCGGTGCCATTATCAGGGAAGGGGCAACGGATGTTCGCCACACAGTGGCGCCATGCACAAAGACTCGCTTAAGTTGCTAGTAGATAGGAGCGGCTTGCATCTTTTTTTGAGCAATAACTTGCGAAAGCTGTGGATTCGCTGACCGCAAAGCTTTGTAGGAATGTAAGGGCGTGATCAATTAGTTTCTTCCCATCCCTACGTTCGTTTGACGCTGGCGTGGAAAGGCGGTGCGTATACACCCTCCAAAACGGAGGGCGGTTACGCACCGGGCTTATACACCCTCAAAAAAATTCAGATGGTTGTACGTGTGAAGCATACGCAGATTGGCAATCTTGGAGGGAAGCGAGTGCAAAAATGCAGAATCCCGTGCGAAAAGTCGACTCCGTGTGTGATAGACGTCAAACGATCACGAAATCCACCAACTTACTCCGAACCAGTTTTACTCTGACCACCAATTTTCGGCCGCCGGGCCCGCATCTTCAGTGGATGGATGGCTAGCGTGCTGGTCTCGCACACGGGAAGCCCGGGTTCAAACCTCGACGACGGCCGCTGTTAAATGAGTGGCTTCATGGTCTATCGGCTTGGCGTGGTGATGTCAACTCGCTTCAATTCTAAGCGGGATGAATTATAACTTGGGCTTTTCATATCGACGAGTACCGTAGTTTCTAATGCCAGGGGAAGGGAGTCTGCACCCTACAAAGATATTGAAGATCCGGTGAAGTTTGACCGTAAATCTAAATGAGTGTGACACACTCAATAGCCAGTGGAAATGACGCATACAACGGCGCCGGCATGTAGAATTACGTTCGGCAATTGCGCGTAAAAATTCATCAGCGCGTATTCGATTGCTCTCAAAGGTGGAGGCACCAAGGCCAATAGGGACGGAACCTGAACGGTCATGGGTGCCGCAGGAGACCAACAAAGGGGCTCCCGTCAACAAGTATAGGGTCCTCAGAGCAAACAAAAAGAACTCAAGGCCCACGTGGTGGGCCCCTAAACGATCGGTAGCGCTTCGACAGGATGACATGTGAAGCCCGGTCATAACACAGAACCCTGCAAAGGGGAATTATTCAAGACCGTAACTTAATACCCTTGTGCAATCAAGAGTGCACGGGCAGATTAACAACACGAGTCTCGATAGGAGTGAAAAGTCAGCCGCAAATGAGACCAAAGGAAGAGAGCCCTTGATCAAAAGTAGGGGGCCCCTGAGCATCGAGTGTCTTCGTGCCTTGCCTTATTAGAGCCCTAGCAACAGCACAAAGCCCTTCAAACCAGTAGAAAGACCCTGAAATTTATATGAAGGGCTCCTGAGCAACTGAGTGTACTCTGGCATATGCGGCCCCGGAAAAGTGTATGTAGCCTTTCGAACGAATGAGAAGAACCCGTGGAGGAAAACCCGATCGAACAACAGTGCTCAGGCATGGAGGCGAATAGCGTCCCAACAGCACATTGGGCCCTACGAAAAAATGGGAAGCGATCGAGGGTAACGTGGAAAGCTCCTTAGCGATCAGATTGACGCGGCAAGTGGGCATATAGGGACAGGCAGCCATCAGCGTAATGCCTCTAGACAGCGTAATGAGCCCCAATATTTCCCCCAAGCAACATTTTCTCAGTCAGCGAAGAATGAACTTCGTTTTCTTATGAACTCTTTATTTTTGCTAGCAATGGTTCTTGGTCATATGTAGGCCCAAAGGCATCCAATTTTGTTGTGCTTTTGTTGTAAGGAAATTGCGTCCGTGCGGCCGATTATAATCCACTTCGGAGCATTTAGGTTCCCTCGACATGGTCCATGAAACCTGGTCCTGTGACTCCCTCCACCCTCTCCAGCCGCCACCGGCCCGAGCAGCTGAATAAATGGGGCCCGCTGAGAACATAAGGTCATCCATTCAAATAAGAAACACTCCCGACGCAATGTGTAGGACTCTGAACGACCGAGTGCGCCGGAACAGGTTGACATATAAGGCCCCCGTCAAGAGGAAGTATTCAAGACCCAATGTAAGGAGCCCCTGGATGATCGAGTGTGCCCGAGCAGGTTAACAGACAAGGCTCCCAAAAAGAGCGTAGGATCCTCCATTCAAATAGGAAGTTATCAAGACCCAATGCAGAGGACCCTCGAATGATCCAGTGTATCAGAGCAAACCAACATGTAGGGTCCGGTCAAAAGCGTAAGGCCCTCCATTCAAATAGGAAATACGCAAGACCCGAGGTAGGGGGCCCCTGAACGATCGAGTGTACCCGAGCAGGTTAACAAATAGGGCTCCCAACAAGAGCGTAAGGCCCTCTATCTGAATGGGAAGCACTGAAGATCCTAAATGAATAGCCCCAGAATGATGCAATGTGCCCAAGTAGCGTATCAGGAGGAGCCCGACAAGAGCGCGGGGGCCCTTCAATCAAATAAGGAGTACCCAAAACCCAGTGCGAAGGGCCCCGAAAGATGGAGTATACCCGAGCAGATTGTCATGTGACCCAGGCGGGAGAGAAGGGCCCCAAATTTAAACACCAAGACCCAATATATAGGGCCCGAACAAACCAGTGTGGCCGAAGCGGCGAACAGATGGGGTCCAAGACAAGTGCGTAGGTCCCTCCATTCAGATGGGAAGTACCCAAGACATAGCGTGGAGGGCGCCGGATATTCGGGTGTGCCCGAGCAGGTTAACAGATGGAGCTCCGGCAAGAGCGTAGGGCCCTCCATTAAGATATGAATTACCCACGGCACGATGTAGAGGGCCCCGAATAACCAAGTGCGCCAGAGCATGTTAACAGATAGGGTCTCTTAAAAGAGCGGAGGACACTCCATTAGAAAAGGAAATACCCAAAACCAGACGTAGAGGTCCCCCACGATCGAATGGGCCAGAGCATCTTATCAGATGGGGGCCCCGACAGGAGCTTAAGGTCCTCCATTCAATTAAGAAGTACCTCAAACCCCGTGCGGAGGGCCCTGAAAGATGGAGCATATCTGAACAGGTTATCAGATGACCCCGGGGTGGGGGGGGGGGGGGGCAGAGGGCCCTAAATTCAAACACCAAGAAGCAATGTGCAGGACCCACCAGCAATCCAGTGTGGCCGAAGAAGCGAACAGAGGGGGCCCCCGACAAGTGCGTAGGACCAATTCAAATAGCACGTGTCCAAGGCTCAATGTAGGCCCCCTCCCCCCCCCGAACGATCCAATGTGCTCGAGCAGGTTATCAGGCAGCCCCCCCCCCCTCACAGAAGCGTAGGGCCACCATTCAAAACATAAATATCAAAAAAACCCAGTGTAGACGGTCCCCGAACGACTGAGTCTGCCCAAGCAGGCCATCAGATGGACCCCCGATTAGAGTGTAGGGCCCTAAGCAAGTGACAGAGAATTGGAAACGCGCTAGACCAATGTAGAGGATCCATGGGCATATCGCAAGTATGTTGGTAGATTAACCGATACCCACGTAGAGGGGCCCTGAGCAACTATTGATCAGAATATGGCTGGTTCATAGTGAGCTGATGGATTTCGTGATCGTTTGATGCCTATCACGCATAGAGTCGACTTTTCACACGGTATTCTGCTTGTTTGCACTTGCTTCCCTCTAAGGCTGGCATTCGTGTATGTTTGACACGTACAACCATCTGAAAGATTTTTGGAGGGTGTGTAAGCCCGGTGCGCAACCGCCCTCTGTTTTGGTGGGTGTATATGCCCCGTCCGTAACCGCCCTCCGTTTTGGAGGGTGTATACGCGCAGCCGCATGGAAATCGTCGAATGTTTGTGGCGCTGGTGTAATTCACCTCTTAGCTGGGGGGGGGGGGGGGGGGGGGGGTTAGGGCGCATTGGCTGCTGTAGGCCATGCGGCCACTGCTCAGTTAAAAGAATCAATTAATTTGATTAGTTGCTGCAGTCGAGCATCACTTTAATGCGTGCACCGATATCCAAACTCTGATATAACTGGTAGCAAATGTGAAATGATTGATACACGTTAAGTAACTCACGCGGGAGCCTTTAAGGTTCTTGAAATATGCAGATATAACATACATATTTCATCGGAAAAATGCTTTGTCATCATTTACAAACATCTACGGTGTTTTGCTAAGTTTGCTTGCATTTCTGCTCAATTTGCCGCGTAAGATTGAAGAAAGGAGGTGACTGGGAAAAATCGCAGCGTTTCAGCGTTGTCATTTAGTGTGGACCTGGAGCGCTGCGCTTGTTGCGCGAGAATCGGAAAGCGGGCAAGAGCGGTGTGCGCTGTGGCGGGCGCGGAGTATCTCGGTGTGTGGTGCGCGATGGGCGGGTTTTGTGTTGGTTGCGGCTGGGGAGGCTGAGTTGGTTACGTCGCTGAGGCTTCTTGCAATCGATTTCGCGGATCTGAACATCTGCAGCCGTTGCTGTGTGCAGTAGCGTGGCTTTTTCGAGACGGGATCACAGCGAGCGACTTCAGGAGTGTTCGTACAGCGCAGCTGCGCGCTGTGCAGGATTTCGCCAAAGTGGTATCGGGAGCCCTGGTCATTTTGCATGTTGATCAACAGCTCTGCAAGTTCATTTTGATAGGGTTGCATCTGGCACATCACTTTTGCATTGTGCAGAAGGTGCTCAGCAAGTGGCCTGCAAAATGGCTGGAAATGTGGGGATGGAAAGCCTGATTGGCATAGTGAATCAGTTGCAGGATGCATTCACACAGATGGGTGTTAGCATGCAGCTGGACCTGCCCCAGATAGCCGTTGTTGGTGGTCAGAGTGCTGGGAAGTCCTCGGTATTGGAGAATTTTGTGGGGCAAGATTTCCTACCCCGTGGCTCTGGCATTGTCACAAGACGTCCATTGGTTCTGCAGCTGATCAACAATCCTACTGAATATGGAGAATTCTTGCACTGTAAAGGGCAACACTTCACAGATTTTGATGACATCAGAAGAGAGATCGAGGCAGAGACTGACCGTGTTACAGGTGCAAACAAAGGGATCAGCCCAATTCCAATCAACCTCAGGGTGTATTCACCTCATGTTCTGAATTTGACCCTGGTGGATTTACCTGGCATGACAAGAGTGCCTGTGGGAGATCAGCCCAAAGACATTGAGGAGCAAATCCGAAACATGATCATGCAGTTCATCACAAAGCCCAACTGCCTGGTGCTTGCTGTCACACCTGCCAATCAAGACATTGCAATCAGTGATGCTCTGAAGCTGGCAAGGGAAGTTGATCCTGATGGAATGAGGACCATCGGTGTCATCACCAAGCTTGACCTGATGGATGATGGGACTGATGCTAAGGACATCTTGGAAAACAAAACTTTGCCTCTGCGTCGAGGTTTTGTCGGAGTGGTGAACCGTAGTCAGCGGGACATTGAGGGTCGCAAAGACATCAGAGCAGCACTTGCTGCAGAAAGGAAGTTCTTCCTAAGCCATCCGGCTTACCGATCAATGGCAGATCGCATGGGAACACCCCACCTGCAGCGGGTGTTGAACCAGCAGTTGTCCAACCACATCAGAGAAACCTTGCCTTCACTCAGAGACAAGTTGCAAAAGCAGCTTCTAAGCATGGAGAAGGAGGTGGAGGAGTATAGGCACTTCAGACCTGATGACCCAAGCATCAAGACCAAGGCTATGCTGCAGATGATCCAGCAGTTGCAGGCTGACTTCGACCGCTCCATTGAAGGCTCTGGGAAAGGTGACGGCCGCATCAACACCAACGAGCTGTCCGGCGGTGCCAAGATCAACCGGCTTTTCCACGAACGGTTCCCGTTTGAGATCGTTAAGATGGAGTTCGACGAGAAGGCACTGCGCAAGGAGATCGCATTCGCCATTCAGAACATCCACGGCATTCGCGTCGGTCTCTTCACGCCCGACATGGCCTTCGACGCTATCGTGAAGAAGCAGATCGAGCGACTGAAGGAGCCCAGCTTGAAGTGCGTGGACCTGGTGGTGCAGGAGCTCACCAACGTGGTGCGTGCGTGTACCGAAAAGCTGGCACGCTACCCCCGGCTGCGAGACGAGGCTGAACGCATCGTCTGCACGTTCATTCGCGAGCGCGAGGCTGAGGTCAAGAAGCAGATCATTCTGCTGATCAACTGCGAGCTGGCATACATGAACACAAACCACGAGGACTTCATCGGCTTCGCCAACGCGCAGTCGCAGACGGAGAACGCCAACAAGACGGGTCGCAAGCTGGGCAACCAGGTGATCCGCAAAGGCTGGCTGTCCATCGGCAACCTGGGCATCATGCGCGGCGGCTCGCGCGACTACTGGTTCGTGCTGACGTCAGAGAGCCTTAACTGGTTCAAGGACGACGAGGAGCGTGATAAGAAGTACATGCTGCCGCTGGACAACCTGAAGCTGCGCGATGTGGAGAGCGGCTTTATAGCGCGCCGCCCGGCATTCGCCCTCTTCTCGCCGGACGGCCGCAACGTCTACAGAGACCACAAGCAGCTGGAGCTCAGCAGCGAGACGTCGGAGGAGATGGATTCTTGGAAGGCGTCTTTTCTGCGCGCCGGCGTCTACCCAGAGAAGGTGTCCTCTGTCAACGGGAGTCGCGACGACGACGACGACCAGGCTGCGTCGCTGGACCCCATGTTGGAGCGCCAGGTGGAGACCATCCGTAACCTAGTCGATAGCTACATGAAGATCGTGACCAAGACGACGCGCGACCTGGTGCCCAAGACCATCATGTACATGATGATCGGTCAATGCAAGACATTCATCATGGGTGAGCTGCTGGCGCACCTGTACGCCAGCGGTGACCAGGCCAGCATGATGGAGGAGTCCGCCGAAGAGGCCTCCAAGCGCGAGGAAATGCTGCGCATGTACCACGCCTGCAAGGAGGCGCTGCGCATCATCAGTAGCGCGTCACTGGCCTGCTCGGCTGCGCCCGCCTCGGCAGCCGTTAGCATGGACTGGGCCAACTCCACAAGCGGTGGCGGCGCTGCTGGCCGGCGCGCGCCACCGCCGACCGCGGCGCGACCGCCGCTAGTGACCGGTCGCCCGGCGCCGGCCATCCCGTCGCGGCCGGGCGGCCGTCAGGGCCTGCCGCCGCCGCTGCAGCCGACCCGCCCGGCCGCCCGGCCGCCCGTGCCGGGCCGGCCGCGCTAGGACGCCGTCTCTAGTCGTCCGCCCTGCCTGCCGGGCGACCCCCCCGCCGACAGGGTAACGTAGCGTCGATGTGCCAGGCCGTAGGTGGGGCAGTGAGGCTGGCCGAATTATAGGCGTCTGTTGTGTCTGTGGCCGGCGGTGTCGCGGTGATGAACGCCGTCAGCTTATTGTCGGAGATAAGTTAGCGGACCGCGCGTTTTTATTGTTTGTTGTGTGATGATCCATGAGCCGTTCTTGGCTATCCGTTGCCAGCTCCTCTGAAAGTCGCGACGGACGCCCACAGATTGTCGAAGTTCGTTTGGATATTGTGTTGGAAATGTGGCTGGTTGTCTGTTCAGCACCATTCGCAATGTGAGTCGTTCGATTCTAGCGTGCTTCATAACTTACACAGACTCCTGTGGGCCCTGCGTACGCCGCGTGTGAGATCCAACCACTCTCCGGCGTCTCGTGGATTCCATGCGATTTCGCTGTTGGCCATTTCTAGATGTTGATCACACCCACCTCCGACTCTGGTGCTCCGACCATGGGTCACCTGGGCCTTTGCGCGATCGTGAGAACCGTGCGGGACGTAGATGCCCGGATTGTCACGGCCAGGCCGTGCGTTGCATTGAAAAACGCTTGAATAACTCATGTGTTCTAGGGTGGAACCTTTTCTGCGTTGAAGTTGAAATGAAGAGCGTAGTATCGGGCACAAAGGCGTACTGGTTTGCACTGCTCTGTGTGCGGGCACTGCCACTGTAGGCTATCCCTTGCGACGAATCTTGCGCCAGTCCAGCGCCGAAGTCTCGGTGTTTATGATGCGGGAGGGCATTACCGCTGGTTGGTTTCCGTATAGGTGATTCAGTGTATACAAATCGAGTTCCAGTCCTATTCCCGTTTTGCCTGCCTCTTGTCGATCTTCTGTGAAAATTGAAAGCACGCGACTCAGTTTTGCTGCATGTGCTTTCGCTTCGTCGCGTATTCAGTGTGTTAGGGAGGTGCGCAGCTGGAAGTCGATTTGTTGTATTCACTGCAAGCGTAGTTTAGAAACATGTATCGTGTGCACGCTCTGGCGGCTTCCGCTGCCTCACCACTGCAAACGGCGCAGAGCCAGTCGGGCTCGGGGCAGTGGTACGTGTGCTGGGCCATTCCTCTCAGTAGGTTTTGATACTATCAGAGGCTGCTTGTGGCAGCGCACAAATAATTTTGCCTACTTCAGTGCACGTTTAGCGCTCAAATGTGATGTTCATCAAATTTATCCAAAGTTTTTGAGGTGTGCTATGCTTACCTTATACGCTGTGCGATGTTTACAACTTGCGCATGTAATAAACGCAATCGTAATCATCGCTGTGTTGCCTTCACTAGCCCGCCGGTCGGCATGGGCGCTCGGGTCCAGGCCGGCCTGAGAGCCGTCGCCTGTGCCGGCCGCACCCGGTCAGCCCCGAGCTGGCTTGTCCGAGCCCCGGCTGGCCGACGGCGTCGGGCTCGGGCCAGCTGCCGGGTCCGATAGCGCCCCGCTGCGCACAGCCAGAATATCTTATCTGACCGCCGCGGCGACTCGGCGGGCCCCGGCCCAGCGGCCCAGCAGGGCAGGCCTGGGGCAAGGCGTGACGTTGAAGTGGCCCTCTCGGGCCCGCCTTGCGCCTGGAACTCGCGTGGTTGCCGTATCTACACGTGCCACATTTCTGTGGAGCTGTAGCCGTCATAGGGGTCATCACCGCAGTGAGTGTGTGGCGCTAGCCGTGCCCTCTGTGCCCCCGGATATCGGGCAGTCTGCCATATGTTCAGACGAACGCTGTTCGACACCCGCTGCTATCTGTAGTCGGACGTTCTGTGATCAACCACCGCACCGGACGTTGGCACACGCCGGCTTTGAGATCACGTTGAAAGTGTTGGTGTCGGTACATCGCATCGGGTGTATGCGGCTTTAGCTCTACCATCCGTAGATGCTTTGGTAACGGCCCGTCCTTTTCCAACAGAACGTGCGGGTAATGCTCCTGCTGAAAAACAAATGTTTCAAAACAGGTGGGCCTGTTGATGGGCTATTTCTTTCCAAGTAAGTAAAATCTTCCTCCTGTCACAGCAACGACCAGTCGGGGAAACACTGGAGCACCAGCCGAAGCATGAATGAAGAATATAAGTAGCCCTGCGCCTTCAAACTAACGCGTAATCACGCACGGCCTTGGCTTGGGAGGCGCCAGGCGGGGCTAACGCCAACGCAAAACCAATGTAGCACGACGGAGCGCACACAAAAACAATGTGGTACCTCCGGCTCGAAGCACGGGCAACTGCCGGGTGGTGGACGTGGACAGAGTGAGGCAACCGACGCCAATAACCAAGGTCCCATTCGCCTTTCATCTTGAGAAGCACCCCGCATAATGAGAACGCGTTCTCACCACACCGTTCAAACCCTTTGTCATCCAGAGGCTGGGCGTGTGAGTGCGTCCGGAACCCTGGCGCTGCGTGCGGCCAGGCCCGGCGTCCGCCATCGTGCGCGCGGCGCTCCCGCTGAGCGGTGACTCAGTGGCGCGCCGGCGCGGGGTCAGGGCGCGCCTTGTACAGCGGCCCGTGACGCGCGAGCTGCCTCCGGATGCTCCGCCAGGCGGCCGCGCCGCACGTGCCGGCCCGCTACGCGTGGTGACGGCAGGCGGACGTCAGCGGTCGCGTCTGTCGCGGCGGCGGGGTCGGTGCGGCGCCGCGTCACCGACCTGTTCGTCATCGGCGCCTGCCGCGCTCATCAGCATAACAAGGGATTTCCCGACTTGCGCCACTGTGTTGAACCGATTTTGCGCCACCGTGTTTGACCGATTTTGCGCTACTGTGTTCGGCCGGTTTTGTGCTACCGTGGCCCTAAACATACGGCGTCCGCGAACAGCAGACAGCTCTGCACTTATCGACATCGGTAACTGTGATGCAGTGGATGCAGGACTGCGCCAGGCGTCAACTCCGACCCCATCTGTTCATATCGTGATGTAATCTTATACGAGTTGAGGGCACACTTTGCAGGAGTGCCTGAGGTCAGCAGGTCAGCTCAGCACCGCCCGGTGTGAGACTGCAGGCTCACCACCTCTCGAGGCGGAACGGTCAGCTCAGCACCGCTCGGGGTGAGACTGTGGGCTCACCACCGCTCTAGGCGGAACGGTCAGCTCAGCACCGCTCGGGTGAGACTGTAGTCACCACCGCTTTAGGCGGAACGGTCAGCTCAGCACCGCTCGGGGTGAGACTGTGGGCTCACCGCCGCTTTAGGCGGGACGGTCAGCTCAGCACCGCTCGGGTGAGACTGTAGGCTCACCACCGCTTGAGGCGGGACGGCCAGCTCAGCACCGCTCGGGTGAGACTGTAGGCTCACCACCGCTTGAGGCGGGACGGCCACCTCAGCGCCGCTCGAGTCCGCATATATGAATAAAACGAGGACCATGTTCTGCATTATGAGCTCAGGGTTTTCATGCTGACAGATATCGGCATTCAGCGACCAGGAGGTACTGGTTAACCGACGTCATTGAGCAAGCATTGTACCGAGAGGTACTGGGTAGACGACGTTACCGAGCAAACATTGGTTATGTGGCCAATACTCAACATCTGAAGCTGTGCTTATGATCACTGGCGATGGTTAGTCGTGATAACATGATCGCTTGTGATCATCGCTCATGATAATAAGAACAGCTTGAAACGTGGATTATTTGCAAAATAACCAATGAATCCTCAATAACGCAGCCTAACCAGTCTCTCCTGGTATACTGAAAGTCGAAAAAATTATCAAGATAGGCAATCTGAACTCATAATGCCGAAGAATCAGGGTTCAAAGCCTTTCTTGATCATATCATGTCTAGGTTCTGGCTAAAGTTGTCGAACTTGGGGCATCTGACATCTAAGCGTCATCAGTTGACATTTGCTATAGGGCAGTATGTATATGGCAAGACGCTGCTCGGCCCAGGACACAGTTTCTGTGAGTCGCCGAACTGCATGGCTTACGAACATTTACAAGCTGTCTCTGCTGAATGACTTGATAAATGTTATTCGTTTGGCTTTGAGCTTATATGACTACCCCTTTGAACGCCGATTTTTTTTGCAAACCCGGGCCTTGACCTGGAGATTGAGTGTCATTGATAATGCACTGATTCAAAGCCGGATGACAGCCAACGACCCTCTTGGAATTCGTGCGTGACCGCCGATCTCCCACCCCGCGCCACACCGCACTCGGGATCAGGAGCGCCAGCCGTGGCCCGCCGACGCCCCCCCCCCCTTCCCCCCCCCCCCCCGTCCTCGGCAATCGATTGAGTCAAGCGGGAGAGAACGTAGGTGGCCGAGCCCCCACCGGCCTCCATGACGTCACTGTCCCGTTTGACGCACGCAGCCGCTGCGCAGCCGTCGGCGGCGTCGGCTCCCGCGGTTTTGGTGGCGGTGGCGTTGGCGGTGGGTTACCCAGTGGTGGCGCCGCGTGGGCGTGACCGGCGGCCAAGGTCACGGTCGTGCCGCCGCCTATCGATTGGCTCGTCCGTGCCGCGGCCGTCGGCCGGCAGGTCAGGCAGTGCACGCGGCGGCCGGCGTGCAGCTGCACTCGCCCAGCTGTACTCGCACGGCATACACCACGACCACGTGTACCACCATGTTTTTTACACGGCCCCGGTGCCGACTGGTCCGCCAAGGACGACACGCAGCTGGGCGGCGTGCGCGCACCACCGTAACGTGGCGAGCACCGGCGTCACTCCGGCTCGAATCGGACGGGTGGGCAGGTGTGGTCGGGTCCTCGCGTGGTCATTGCCAAATCAGCGGGACCACGCAGATTTTCGCGCGTGGGCCAGCGCCTGTGCGGCATACAATAGCCCTGATGCGACCCCGGCCCGGCAGTACCTCGGGAGACGGTTGTGACCGAAGCCCGATCCTTATTTCACATGACACGAGGCACGGAGACATCACACATCACAATGCGATGCCAATGTAATGAAGCTAGAGAAGGGCTTTCGGTGTCAGACAAGTCATCGGAAAGGCAATGGAAAGCATAATTGTCAAGCGTTTTCTTAAATTCCATATCGGGGGATGTAAACATCACTTCGACTAGACGCAGGAGTCAGCCTTTACGACCTTCTCCACCCGGGCCTGAAGCCCTTGCATTCACTCGGCACGTACCGCACGTCAGTGTCCGTCTAGCTCTTGAAGATGGTGGCCTTCAAAAGCTCAAATTCCGGTGCAGAGCAGAGCAGGCCTCGGCCTCATATCGGGAGAGAACAGGGGCCATACGTCCTTCGGCCAGGCATCGTCGTCTTGTGCTGCAAGAACCTCTAGGTCTGCATTGCAGTATGAACCTAGTACCGTCCTGTTGGAACACGAAGTTATTGCACATCGTGCCACCCGCATTTTATCTAGGACGTTAGCTTCCCCAGGAGGTCGATATGCTTTTTTGAATGGATTGTCTTGTTTGTTGGCGTAAAAATATCAGCATACTTTTGTTCCCTCCGCGCTGGGGATGACAGCCAAAACTATGATTTTGATGCAAATGATTTGCCCTTGTGTTTCACTTTATGGCAGGGTCAACATCTTCACCCTGTCATCAGAAATACAGCAGTCATTGTCTTTGCTCATTATTGGGTCAATGGAGAACAGGTTTTGATCCGGGAAGTCCGGACTTGCTTGCAGTTGTTGGTGCTTTTCATCCAGTTCATCAGCAACCCGATCTGTTCTGCTCTATATTTATTATGGAACTGGGAAATGTTATTTATGATGATGGTGGGTTTTCTTTTCATGTTCAGAACCTCATCTTCCAGCTTCACCATCGGATCGTTGCTTACGTTGAACCATTTCGCGACCTCCCTCCTTAATGTCCCTGCATTGACTGCTGCGCACATTTCACAGTCTTGCCCGTCTTCACGGACTGTTCTTTTACACTTTCACGCCCCTGCCTCAGCACTCCCTGCACTGCACGCCCTGCACTCATCAGCTCTCCCAACGTTCTTTCTTTTTCGTTTAGCATGTCCCGTATCGTCTCGACCGTCTTCCTCGACACATGCAAAGCCTTGGTGATGATGGACGTACTCTCTCTTCCGCGGAGACGGCGGGATATAAGCGGCATTACAGTCAGGACCAGCTGGAGGAATGACAGCAGAAAACTACTATTTCTAGAAACGTAATGTTGTTCACGTTGCACTCGCCACGCACATTACCTAAGCACGTAAATTACTCGTACCACGTGCATTAGCTCACATTCATGAGCTAATCTCATAAACAAATTAAGCCATAAGCATCAAATACGTTTGCCTAGGTACGTCCTAGCAAAGTGTCGGGTAGCGTGAATTTCTTAATAGTGTGAAGGGAGTGTTCCGCATTTGCGGAGCGTTTTGATCTGAAGTAGCCATTTTGGAGATCACGTGACACATTCGGTGCAGTGCAGTTTACTCCTGCGCTTCTTAAGGCTTGGTCACGCGGTCGTCTGGACATTTTGTGAATTTCCTGCTGTTCTTTACTAGCTGCCCGGTTTCGAGGTATTCGGCGGCGCCCCTGCTTGACCGGTGGTTAGGGTCACGTGATGGAGCGCTCGGCCTCGCTCCGCTGGGATGCCGACCACTTCCTTAAATCACCGGTAGACGGCTGGACGACGTCGTAGGCTGCTTCGAAGCCGATCGTTGTTCTACAGTGTGTTAAGTGTGCTTTACAGCAGCGGTTCATCTTTTGCGAAGAGTTATTTTACTTCCGTTATTCGGCCGCAAACACTGTCATTTAAGTTTGAGCTGTGCTTTCGGCATTTTTATTGTCGTACGAATGCAGTAAGATCATAGGTGCTTTTAATGTTGTTAAGCTGCCCTATCGCCGTGTTTGGTGTTTAAAATTTATTTCCATTGCCATCCTATGGAAAGAAGCGGTGATCTAAATGTGTTAGTGCCTTGTTGAGCGTCACTGCTTGGTGTCCGCTTGGTGGCGTCACCGGTGCGCCACGAGGGGGCGCTGATATTTGTGACGTTTGCGCGGCGCCATGGGACGGATTTTCGTCGCGTGCTTCATCATTCCTCATGCATTGTCTGGTCATATATGCACTGTTGTTGTGCTATTTTGCAGCGTGTTGTGGGTTTTGAAGATCCATGCTCCTAAACGGTCTTCCAATTCAGCTTGTTTGCCTGCCATTGGGTACACTCTAAGTACGTATAATTAATTGACCGATCACTGCTAGCAGAGGCCGTTGGGGCGACGCTTCTACTGTTTTACCGCCCATTAATACGGTCTAAGCTCGACCACGGATGTTTTACGTATGGTCGCGCGCTCAGCCCGCACAAACGCCACTTGGACACTCTATGTACATCACACCGCGCTCCGCGTTGCCACTGGTGCTTTTAGGACACCTCCTGCCGCCAGCTTTTTGGTGGAGGCCAGCGAGCCACCGCTGACGCTCAGGAGGTATATTCTAGGAATGCGCTACGCATGCCAATTGGCGCAATTTCCCAGCCACGCGACATATAAGTAAGGAAGTTTTTCCAAGCCGTAGGTCTTTTCAGAGCAGACGCCAGCAATACGCTGTTCCCTTCTTCGTGCAAATACACAATTTTCTCAAGAAAGCGGTATCGGTGTGTCTGGAGTTCCAATATTTCATCATTTTTTTACTCCACCGCGGGAGCTGGTTACGCCGAAAAATGATGTATGGCTGTATCCTACCATTAAACAGGACATAATTCCCTGTCACTTTCGGACCAACGCTTTAGAGTTGATTGACTCATGTTTGGGATACCACGCCATTTTTACCCGTAGTTCAAAAACTAAAAAGTTTGTTGGATCTGCCTTTGCATGCAGCGCCGCGTCTGGGACGTTTCCCCTGTTTCCCCTACCAGCGCACGCCTCGGTGTACACTGCCCAGCTAGCAGCCATCTTCAAGGCGCTCTCCTTCATTGAGGTTGGTGACGAGACGCAGCATTGGATTTTATCTGACCCGCTCAGCAGTCTTTTGGGACTCAAAGGCTTTTATCCGCAATTTCCCCCCCAACAGGACATCTAAAGTTGCCTCACTGACTGAACGCGCTGGGAAAAGCATTGTGCTGCGCTGGAAGCTCGTTACCTATAATACCAACCACATTGGTATTGGTAATACCAACCACGTTGGTATTACAGGCAGCGAGCTTGCGGACGCTTTGGCGAAACAGGCATCACGCGTACCATGTGGACGATCTCTACCTCTGCCGTCTAGAAACTTTTGTTCAGAGATAACGGCTTATGTCGAAAGCAAATGGCAGCGATGCTGGGATGTCGAGCAAAATAGCAAGCTACAGCCAATCAAGCCACAGTTGGGCCTTTTGCCATCTAGCCCATGTGCGTTGAGACACGAAGAGGTCATTCTATGTCGCTTAGGAATCGGCCACGCATATGCAATGCTCAGCTATTTTCTGTGGAGTGGGGATTGACCCCGATGAATGGGGTCTATGAATGAATGCCCCAGATGCAGTGCGCCACTGACTGTTCGCCACATTCGCCACTCTTGTCTACTTTTCATGGAAGAGAACAAAAGCGAGTAGAAGTGAATCTTCTCCTAATGCACTTCTGCTGCTGTTTTGATAAAGGCATGATGCCCGAATATCAAACTACCTACATCTCCATTTTCCTGTTTTTTTCTCCGAGGAATAAGGCTATCACCACTGTGTTATCTTTGTGGATAATGTTCCTCGCAAATGCACCGAACAACTTATGGACCCTTTAATTTTTGTGGGCAAGGGGCCTCGTGAGTGGAACACTGGGCGGCACATTATCATTCCCGGTCCAGGCTGAAGGGCTGCTCCGTCCCAGCGCGGGGCGCCTTCCAACCGCCATTCTGGCAGTGCGGGAATCCTGGTCGATCCGGAGGCCATCAGAAGAATACACCATTAAAAACGTTGGTCCTTTCTCTGACGCCGGAGGCTTCTGACCCGCGCAGTTAGACCCGGATCGACCCAGAAACCCTTATTGACGCAACAGGATCCCTAATCGCTGCAAGTGGTTTAATAACTGGCACACGTACTCCAGTTCGGCTTAAAGGGCCCTCGTCTATAATGGGGTGGAGGGCTTACCGTCCGGTATTGAGTCCCTGGGTGACACAGGGCCCCTTTTATGGTCTCAATGTGGACTTCCTTCACCAGCTCTCATGTCTCCATCAATTGTCAGCGGCCTTTGCCAACGCAAGAGGCCCTCAAGCATTCAGATTCCGGCCCTGTCTCTGTTCAACAAATGCTTCCAGGCTGACTCGGGATCCCTTGTTGACACAGGACACCCTATTAGGCACTGTGGGTCCCAGGTCGAGACAGGGACCCGCATTGTTTCATGGCTGCAACTAGTGGAAATCGCGGGTCCGGTTTTGTCCCTGCTTGGGAAATGGGCCTACAGGACTGAAATCGACATGGAGCCAACTGTTCGGTGTTGGCGATCTCTGACCGAAATAGAGAAACGCACTGTCCCAGGGGCAACAAATCGGTGCAAGAGGCTCTCTAACTGAAATCTGACATCACGGCCCTAGGAGTCGGGATCCATAATGTAACCTACACTCAGTCGTTCGGGCGCTTCAGCTCTCCAATCGGACCCTTGGTCGCTCGTCTAGAGAGACCCTGCAGGGCTCTCTTCAGGCCCTCTTAAACATGAATCCTGGCCGACTCAGGACCACTTGCAAATAAGGACCCCTGTTAGGGACTGTGGGGCCCCTGACCTGGGCCCCGACACAGGAAACCCTCATTGTGTCAGAGGCCCCGACGAATCAAAATCGCCGGACTCAACCTCGTACCTGTTTGGAAAGTGGCTTCCCAGTGCTCAGACCGACGGTGCGCTACTGTGCGCTACTGGTGGTGCCTGACCAATATTAATACCCTTGACAACTCAGGGGTCCCTTGTGTCCAATCGGCGCCATGTATATAATAGGCGCAAGAACGTTTCAAAAAGTGGGGAGCCGAGCACAGGGGGTACGGGGGGAGGGAGGGTTACAGATGGAGGTTGTTATCGCTCTTTATTTAAATGGCATGGCTGCCATGGTAGATATGTATCGAGAGCTGTTTCTTTCTGGTGCGCAAGCTTGCCTATTCGACTCATCTATGTCATTCGGCAGATAAGGCTGTTCAGCTACCCAAGACCATTCGTTCACTTTAACATTGTTTTTCCTGCGGACGCGGAATTCCACGAGCGGGTGGGCATTTTGGGTCATTGAGCAGACATCTGTCTTCACAGGGTAGATGCCGAAATACGGCATGGACATAGCTTGGTGGGAATTTTGAAAGTGAATCGATGGCACACAGTGCCACGGATTTCTCATGCGCCGTCATTTCGCTGGCTGCTTTTCAAGAGACAAGGCTTGTCGCAGCATTTTATGCGGAAACCAATCCGGAAGATTGAAACTGCTAAAAACAACGTGACAAAAGCCATAAAACTGGAGATTATCCTTAAGCAACTAAGCCACAGAATCAAGGCCCTTCTGTTATATATTCCTTGTCTGGGCCCTGGTTCCGTCCGCCGTCGGCGGCCACTGCCTAGGCCCAGCTGTTTCCCATATGGCTGATTGCGAACTGATCATATGGCTGCTTTGTTGCATATTTCTGGATTGGCATACTACTTATTGGTGTGTAAAACATGTTGGACACCTGCAACAGTATCTTTTTCCGAATTATCTTCCCTTACACCACACCACCCCGGAGACAGGGGCGGATCTAGCCTGGAGTTGTTTTTTTTGGGGGGGGGGGGGCAACCGTTCGTCGCCAGCTGGCTCGTGTGGGATCCGAGGTCCAGTGCATGGTGCCTCCCGCGAGTACCTAGTAGGGACACCATTAAAACACCGAAATGCCTTTGAATCTTAAACAGAAGTTAAAACAAAACAGTTAAACAGTCAAAGTTCAAACAGACGGTAAATAGACGAAACTTTCATGAAGCTCTGATAATTTTGTTTTGGGGGGGCAAAACATACCCTCAGAATTTTTGTTTTGCCCCGGGCCCCCCCCCCCCCCCGGGATCCGCCTATGCCCAGAAAAAGCCACTCCTCCCGGGAAGCTGCATACCTCACGTATGAATTGGCCCAACGGACATTTAATTGCCTATCATTCAACGTAGACGACTTCATCTGCTTTTATGTGTAGGCGGGACGTAGCAGAACCTCGCTAAGGGGGAGCACAGGGTTGACAAAAGCTTCTCTTATAGTGACCCCACGAAATACCCTCGGATATAGCTTACTTGTTAACAAGGGATACGGTTTTCTTCGTTTCATTGGCATTTTTATCTTGAAGCCAGAACAGAAACCGGGAGCTACCGTAAGATCAATTCTGTTTGTACTTTGAAGTAAATAAGGTGCAGAAATCAGGCGTTGAACCACCATATGAAATAAATCGCCGGTGCCCTTAATGTACAATAGCTCATTGGGCTTTTTATAAATCGACATAATTAAGAAGCTTTGCCAGAATGTTTTACATGGGCTCTACAGACATTAAGGATGTCGTGACGGTCAATGGTAGATCGCCATGTTTGATCGAAATTTAAAGATGAAAATTTGATTGTAGCTCGAGTGGTCAACAACGTGTATCAACATGGCCAAGCCACGTTTGTTTGGAAATATTTAACACTCAGCCAGAATCAATTAGCGATACAATTTATGTAACGCGATTTTTTAAAACATGCGTGCTCCCAAGTTTTAGCAACAAAAACCTTGACACCAGGCATTGCAGTCTCCGTAGTCTGCAGAGCGCAGAGCGCATGTCTGCTAGACCGGCCGCCAATTTTTCGTCGTGGCCCACCGGTAGACGAAAAGGATGACGCCCCTGAAGTAATTGCCTTTAAACACTCGAATCGATGAGGAGCACGCATTGTGTGACATAATTTTGAGCACGCGCACTCGCAAGTCTTAGTAACAGAAACCTCAACGCCAGGTGTAACAGTCCCCTTAGGCCGGGTAGCATCGGCCCAGCAGCTAATGCTGAGCCGCGGCCAACGGATGGACGAAAATGATGACGCTTCTGAAATAAGTACCTTTTAACGCTTCAGGATATCAAATCATACATTGAGAAGGCAGTCTGGGTGTATATTTCACGCGTGGGATTTTTAGACTGATGATATGAACGGATAGGCCCTTAAAGCACCGTGAAGTGGTGCTGGAATGTGGTCTGTGTGTCTGTCGTGAAGCTGTAAGAGTAAAGGTAGAATCTCCATTTTTCGTGTTTATGTAACTATTTGTCTGTCCAGAAGACAGATTAACACGGCGCCTGCCTTCTGGTGGCACTTGCGGTGGCCAACGCCGTTCTGACGATTTTTTTTTATTAATCCATTCTGAAAAAATGAACGTGCTCGGACAAACATGGGATAGCCTTGCTCGTTCTTTTTAAATTCATTTCTAACGTTCGAAATATTCAACAATAATGAGAACCCCACTCTACTCAACAATAATGAGAACCCCACTCTAATCAACAATAATGAGAACCCCACTCTACTCAACAATAATGAGAACCCCACTCTACTCAACAATAATGAGAACCCCACTCTACTCAACAATAGTAAGACCCCTTATTCCCTTCCGTATAAGGGGCCCCTTGTGTAGAACACCAGAGGCACATTACCGGTTTCAGTCAAAGGCTGAAGGGTCACTCCGTCCCACCGCGAAGTGAAGTGTCTTCTGGCTGTCATTCTGGCGACACGAGGCGGGATCTCTAGGTCGATCCGGAGGCCATTAGGAGAATATATCATGTCACATTGTTCCCCGCCCTGACACGGGAGCCTTCTGACCCGCGTAGTTGGCCTCGGATCAGCATAGGAGCCCTCATTGACGCAACCACATGCCTGATCGCAGCAGGTGGTCCAATACTTGTCACATAGACTACAGTTCCATGTTTTCTCCCGTGTTCTGATATATTGAGGACTCCCTGAACGTAGATTGTAGATGAATTGAGTCCTAAATTTGTGTCAACATAACTAATCCATGTTCGTCTTAAAATGCTCAAGATTCAGTCAGAATTGATTACTGATGAAAATTTATGTAACATGGTTTTGAACTTGCGCGCTCGCAAGTCATACCAGCAACAGCCTCGACGCCCGGCGTTGCAGTCTCCATAGGCCGCGTGACGTCGGTTCTGCGGCTGTGACGTTAAGCGATCGTCAGCAAGCAAACGAAAAAGATGACGGAGGCATCTTGAGGAAGATGGCTGGTGAACTAGGCAAATCAGCATGTATGTTTCTAATGTGGTGCATAAGTAAGCTAAACCCAACCTTTATCTGAAAAGTGGAGAGCCAGTTAACACTGCTGCCCTCCTGGCCCCCTTGTTCCTACACCCATGATCGGCGCAAAGGGTCCTGTGAGTGTCAGCTGAGGGTCCGTCCCCATGAACCGGGGCCTCCGAGTAAGATCTCCAGCCAGTCCTTCGTGCTCTGGGGTCCTCCAATCGGGCCGATTGGAGGACCTAAGGACCTTGGCCGTCGGTTCCACCCCTCAGAACGTAAGGGGAGGTGGGGCGAGTGCCCCACATGTTCCCCCTGCCAACGCCGCTTTTACGCAGTGATGTTACTCGATTCGTGCGCGCATTAAATGGTATCGATGCATACGTTCTATAAAGTACTCCATAACTTAGCAGGCTGCCATTTGAACTTTTACGAGCTGCCATATCGCTGGCCGCAAATTATTGGTATCTACCAAGGCCCTAGAATTAGGGTGCTTATTACCTTGACAAGCAGGTACAGCACGGCAACAGCACGGCGTGTCGCTGGTTGTCGCCCGCAGCGCAGGTAAGGCACCGCGTGTTTCTAACGAAATGAACCGCGGTGATAGTAAACGTGATCGCGGCGTTAGGTTCAGGTTGTCTTTCAGGTGGGGTGTTGAATGAGAAAGGCGCCGCCGAGGGCTATGGTTGGTGGTGGGATGCAAATATCCAAATAGATGCACAGATTATGTGCTGTAGCCTTATGTAATTCCGATTTAGATGATAGCAATTGTAGCATCCTTTCCTCAGTTGAAATAGTGCAATATTTGGGTGCTGATGTTCACTCCTGACAAACTGAGTCAATAAACCCCGAGAAGCATAATCAATATAGCTGTTTTCCCAATGACATCAATTGCTGATTGACTGTTACAGAATGATTATATAATATGATTTAGTTTCTTGTGCTTTCTCATGCTATGTTGACTTCATATGTTATTAGTAACTTACTCTAGTTTTCCTTTGCCTCAGTACAAACCTTCAGTTGTACTCTTCCAATGATGCAGTGCTTTTGGATCTGTTAGCTCCTGTTGCTTTGGATGTTATGTCTTTAAGTTCACTTCATGTCATATTTAGACAAGTTGTAGGTTGAAGGGAGGGTGGCTTGACCCCCAGCCTTTCCTTGGCCATTGTTCTGAAATGAAGGGATGATTGTGCATTATGGTACATCCAGTTAATTTTTGCAAGCCTACTTCTGTTCATTCCTTTCTTTCCTGCATTTTATGGCTTGTTTGATCAATCTTGCACTTATAATATGTATGTTTTTTACATTATTCACCTGCTATGATGTGTACATCTCAGTGATATTGGAGAGGCCTCACATGCAATGTGCAGCTTCTTGCTATTTAGCTTAAACTGATATTGGCAAATTGCATGGCAAGGTAATAAATATGGTTGGTATTGTTTGTTGTCATAATCATGTAGCATTAAACAATGAGTATGATAATGTGACAATGAAATGCATCCCAAGTCAGTCTCTTGTAATGTGGGTGGTAAAAAAAAACAGTTACAGCCAATGCTTCCATAATAACCTTCTTGAGCCACTTGGGCTGCTCCAGTGCATTGTTGGCTAAAGTAGTGAGATTGTAGTCTCCTGGCCATGAAAGCCATTGATCATTTTATCATTGATGTGCATCTTGCCCTCTGCAGAAGTTTTAACTTTGAGGTGGCATAACACATGCAGAAGGATTGGCAGGGGATTCAGACCTACCTGACCTAAAGTACAGCAAAGACTCTGCATTTGCCCTCCATCTCCGTGAGCCACAGAACACATGTCACACTGATGTTGCGCATTTACCCTCCATAACAGTGAGCCACAGAACACACTGTCACAGTGATGTTGCCATTGTTGATCAACTGAGCATTGGCCAGCACTGCCTCCTTATGGCTGTGAGGCAGGTGGTGAGTGTCCACTTCTATTTAGACTTACTTCTGTACTTCTGCTTCCTACCTGAGGGATCCTGCACAGCCTGGGGTGCTGAGCATTGGCCTGCATTTCCACCCCTCCCCTGCTTTGGCATTTCGTGATGGAGTTGCACCCACTTGACATTGGCATGCTGCTCTGGGTGCCAATCCTTCTCCGGCTGTGTAGTCCTCTGAAGCTGTCTCCACTTTACTTCTCACAGCTGTGTGGCTTGGTGGGCCCCAGTGTCCACTCAGTGTTGGCTCAGCCACAGCATTGAGTTCTGCAGCATTGAGTTCCTCTGTCCCTTCCTGATACACCACTTCAGTAGTTCCAACTGCCTCATGTTCATGTCAGCCATCATGTTTAGATGGCCTTTTCTTTGCCTCCACCATGTGCTCTTCGATTGTACCACGAACACACTGCCGGTGCTGAGGGGTGACTGTGACCCGCTGCATAATGCAAAACAAAACTAAAATCACACTGGCTCTCCATGACCAATGATAGGGTTTTACAACATTATTTGGTGTGATGATTGGAATATCTAATTTCAGGAAGCTTTTTGCAATGCTGACTTTGATTATTAGCTTGTCTTCAAATACTTCTTGGCATTTACTGAAAACCTTGATTCACTTAAGCTCTGGAAGTCCACTAATGCACATGCTAGTGGCACACAAAGATAGCCTCAAGTCTATATTTTGCATTTTACAGGTATCTTAGGCATCCAAACTGTGCAAAGGCTAAGCCCTAGTTTTGATATGTTCATTGTGCTACAATTGTGTACACAACTCAATCTCAGTAAGCACAAATTTCAGGACCATGCATTATGCACAATTTCTCATTACATGTATGTGTAAGGTTGGGTTGCACACAGTTAGAGACCCAGCTGTGCACAAAGCATGCCCTGATGGGTATGAAATTCTCTCAGAGAAGCTTTTTTTTAGTGAACCATAAAATAAAGCTAGTCATTTTACCCTCTCACCAAGATGGATCCTTTTAGTATGCTTGTGTGGTCTGCCTCTGCTGTGAAAAGCATGTGTCCTCAAATCTAACTTGGACTGCCAGGTTCTGTTGACAAACCCTCAATGTCTACCAAGTCTAGCAACCAGGGACAGCACTACCCAGCCAAGGGCTCTGAGCCTGCTGCAACCAGTGCTACCATGGGTAACCACCATTACGAAGAGCTCTCCTTCTACCACGGGGCTGCCAAGCTGGCCCTGAATGCAGCTCTCAGTCCATTGGACAATGCCAAAGTTCTCATGCAGGTGGGTGGAATGTGGTAGCCATAGTGTATTCTTATTTTGTGTATTGATCTATTTGTAGAAAATGTATTCATTGTGTATTCATCATATGAATTCAAACTGGTAGTTCCTTTTAAGTCGCTGAATTGCATAGGGACATGGGAGGTTGTCTGCAATGTATTTGTGCACCTTGTGGCTCTTCTTGTACCACTCGTCTTGTACCACTCTTCGTCGGGCTGATCGTTGCACGGTGGCGTTTCAGATCGGTTTTGAGCCGTTGCCACCGAGACCGACGAAGACGTTGTTTGGTCGCCCAGCGCTGGGCTTACCCAACGTCTTCACCTACAGTGAGCATTCCTTTACAGTGCACCAGTCTTCTGCACAGTTTGTCAGGAAGGACCCAAATCATGACTTTCAAGGCATGTGATATGCTTAACAGCTTGATGTAAATATGCCCTCGTTTGATGTGTGCTGCTGTGTGACAAAATTTTAGCCCCTAGAAAATAATACTTCCTATGAACCTCTTGTCTGCTTCATGAGGTGTAGCGAGACCCCTTCATCCGACGCGAGCTGGGAGCGACGTGTCGGCTCTCTGTCGCCAGTGTCGTACATGAGGAAGCGCGACGGCTTTTGGGGCCTGTACCGGGGCTGCACGGCGCGCATGGCCTGCCAGGTCGTGTCCGGCGTGACCTTCCACCAGGTCACCAGCCGGATCACATTCCAGGTGAGTGCCGCGGGCGCGGTGGGCGGGGCGTTGCCGGATGCCGGTGAGGCTGTGACTCACCCCACGTGTTTGCGGGACTGAGTCTCATGCTGACAACGCACTTGTGCGGACGGATAAGGGATGAGTTGGGGTCAGAGCAGGATGAGTCTTGGCCATGTGTGCATTATGATTCATAGGCTGGTTGGCGGCGACGTTTTGTGATTATCATTCAGTTTAAAGAGTTCCGGCAACCGGAACGGACTGCCGTGTTTTGCTGTTGCATCACTCGATCCGTGCTTTTCATCTGGTGAAACTGTTCGGCGTTTATTTCAGGAGTGTGAATTAGACTGACTCTCGACAGCTCTATGCAGATATGCCTAGACCAAAGCCCGAATGGGCACAGTTGTATACGTGGCTTCACCACGGTCGGGTAAATGGGTATGGGTAAATGGAAGATGGATTCGGAAATTACATCCAGAGAACAAAGGTGTTGTTATTTCTCGAGTCACGCAACTAAAGCTGTTGTCATTGGCACCGCCATCCGCGCTGAAAAGCGGGAACCAGTCATGAAAACCAGAGTGTTAGCAACTGTAACAGCATCGGCGGGTTCCCCATCTAGATGCGCATAGTGGTGAGTAGAGTGCGCTGGTCAGCGTAGGACTTACCAGCTGACCTTGCTTTTCACGGCTGGCTTAGTCAAATCCGCGTTCCCGGTGCAAACCTTTTGCCAGCGGTGTAGCCACAGGTGCGATGCAAACCACTCATGGCAGCCGTGCTGACAGAATAGGTGGCTCTTTATGATAACAGGTTGTACGTACAGTCAAGGCGGTACAGCAGAGGAGCGAGAGCGGGGGAGCGAGAGCGAGAACGAGAGCGAGAGAAGAAGAGCGAGAGCGAGGGAGGGAGAGCAAGAGAGAGGGAGAGAGAGTGAGAGAGAGAGAGAAAGAGAGACGGTTTCCCTCGAAACGGCCTCGTCGTAGCATTGCACAGCATTCAAAAGATCCATGTGCAATTCTGCCACGCCAGAAAGGCCGGGTGTCAAAACTGCCTCTGGATTGGAACAGCACGTAATCGGTGGCGCCCTGAAGGTACAGCCATCCAGCTATGCTCAACATTTGGGCGCATACACCTAGCCTGCGTGGATATCTTTCGGAATAAATGTGTATGCTGCATATCTCGGCAACCTAAAGGTTGCGATCAGCATATGCTACAGCGGCGGCCGCCTGGAAATGTTCACGCGTTCTACTGAAATCGGGCGACGGGCTATCTACTTGACAAGGCAGGCTCCTGAACTTTCCTGACGCCCAGTTCCTCCCGCGTTCTGCAGGAGGAAGACCGGCTGCGACGGCAAGCGCGAGGAGGACCTGAACGAGGAGGAGCTGCGCAAGCTGTTCATGATGGCGACGCTGCGCGACCTGGGCGGCCGCCTTGCCTGCATCATCATCACTCAGCCGCTGTTTGTCGTGAAGACGCGCACCGTCGCGCAGTTCGTCGGTCAGGAGGTCGAGCACAGGTCAGTGGGTGATGTGCCGGGGAGGGAGGGGGGGGGGGGGGGGGGGGGGGCGCCGCGTCGGCAAGGTTCGGCCCCGGTCGGATGCTGCGCTGTCTATTGGCGAGCTATCTTTGAAATGTCTGTTCGTGACTTGAAATGTGATCTTGGATTTCAAAGGTGCGACCTAGTAGGCAATGGGTTTTGTATGGCGCTCCGTCGGGCCATCCGTTCCGTACGCTGTTTGGTGTTGCATGTTGACCGGTTTCACCGCAAGCATTCGGTTGGAAGTCGCTTATTTTTAAGGTCGGCGTAGAGGGTCCTGGTACGAGTATGCGGCTTGACGGATGTGACAGTTGTCATACTGTATTCCGTTGCATCTCGTACAGTTGTATCATGTATCATTTAAGGTACTCGTTGCGTCAGCTTGCAATGCTAACTTCTTAGCACCTCCGTCCGTCTTGGCATCTCCGTCCGTTCTGGTAGCCAGAGCTGGTTTACCCTACATCCGCCAAGTGGCAGCTCTAAGAGGCTCTCACGAACTGCTGTGTGATGCTTCATGCATACTAGACCGTGATGACGGCGTCGGTCGCTCTGCCGGCGCGTGCTGAACTGTGCCCCGGAGCAGCTCCAAACGGCAGAGTGACGCGTCGCAGACCGCAGCGCTCGCCCGCTCGTCGCCGTGTGCTAACGTGAGCCCTGGGCGGTGCGTCGCTCGCAGCGGGGTGCTGGCCTCGCTGCGCGCCATCTACAACGAGAACGGCGTGCTGGGCTACTTCTCCGGCCTGATGCCGCGCCTGCTGGGCGACCTGCTGTCGGCGCTGCTCGTGGCCTCGCTCACTTACGTCGTGAACAACTACGTGGTCGAGGACCGCGAGTTCAAGGCCTACACGGCCTCGTTCATGGCGGTACGTGCCGGGCCACCGGGGGGGAGGTGGTTTGCTGGGCTGGCTCGCTGCGTCGCGCCGGGTGGGGCTTCAGTTTTCTTGCAGGGTTAGTTTCCTTGACTTTATATTTCCTGGTACCAGGTGCTGGCGTATTGTCCGATTCGTTTCGGATGGTCGTGAGGTTTTAGGTCGCTTCGACCGCGGCGGTCATTTTGCCTGGCGATTCGTGTCGAATGCGTAGGCGCAGGGGTTCCGGTGGCTGATGAGGCATGATGTGATGCTTTGATTGTGATGTGATGCTTGTGATGCATGATGTGATGCCATGCTTTTCCCGACGCATGGAGTGCAGCGGGCTGGTGCATGTATGTAGTCACGTGAACGACCAGCCAGCCCACAACGCTGCTGAGGTAGGCCCTACAGCTCGGAAGGATGAAAGCACAAAGGACCATGAAGCGCAGTTTTCGCCATAAAGTGATGCAACGTTGGCGCACGGCCGGCTGCGTACCGGCCGTGTTATGCGGTGAACCTCACGCGCTTTCCGTGTGTGTTGCAGTACATCGGCTCGGCGCTGACTTACCCGTTCCACGTGGTGGCCGCCTGCTCGGCCGTCTCCGGCTCCGGGTCAGTACCGTACACACACGGGCGCGGCGAGGCTGGCCACGTGCCGCGCACACTGGGCGTGGGGCCTGGTGCGGCGCCGGTGGGATGTA
>NW_023596297.1:11733122-11819763 GCF_011947565.3 Pollicipes pollicipes | reverse complement strand
TTGAAGGTGACCTTGCATTGTTTACGCTAGCACAAATTCGTCACTATAGACTCCATGGTATTTTGAAATGATGAAAAAGCGGAACCGTAGGCATTCATCTAATTTGCTGGTTCACGTTCATGTGTGCTAGGCAGTTTTTTCAGGACACCACGTCATTCAAAACACGATGAAAAACAGCTGCAACGCAAAAGAAGCGCAAGATGCAAGACACACGCGAAACGATTCTAAGAGAACAGACAACGATTCATTTTAAAGCTAAGAAAATTAGAGAGATCAAACAGAGATCGTAGCATAGGTTATCCGCAGGCGGACCACCGCCCTGAGCTCACAACCACTGGACGTGGCCTGTGCCTCACCGAGCAGCCCACCCCGCTCCGACACGGCTCGATGTACGGAGCCTCGTTGGCTCTCGGTCGGTAGATGGAGCCCCTCTGTGTACGACAGGCGTGTGTCTCGCACAGATAGCTCACATCAACGAGCAAACAAGATGGCCTGAGCGACGGTTGAGCATTAACATTGCGGCGAGCGGTGTACACCTCCAGGTAGTCGCACTTCGTGGCAGACTCGCCGATCCTTGAACGGTGAACAGAGCAGGTGAGATATGATCGCGGGGCCGTACGCCGGTCAAATCCGAGCAGGTGAGATGTGATCGCGGGGCCGCACACCCGTCACTGCCCGAGGAGGGGCCGCGCGCCAGTCACTACCTGAGCAGGTGAGATGTGATCACGGGGCCGCACGCCGGTCAATACCCGAGCAGATAAAATGTGTTCACGGGGCCGTGCGCTGGTCATTACCCGAGCAGGTGAGATGTGATCGCCAGGCCGTGCGCCCGCCATTACCCGAGTAGCCAAGTTGTCACTTTTTGGCTGCAGTTTAGTTGACAATCGTCCGCTCCATCCCAGACGAGCAAGCAGTAAATTAAGGGAGACAAAAAGGGCCTAAATTATCACGATGGGGGTCTTTTGTGGTGCGTGGCGTCAAACTGCATTCAATGAGGTGAGGATGCCGTAGCATCGGCGCACAATCACGAAAACGTGCGTGTTTCGGGTCAGCGACTGGTCCACGGTCATTCCTAACATTTCGATCGTGTTCGGAGACTGAAATGATAACCCCCCCCCCAAAAAAGTTAAATGAAAGCCCCCCAAAAAGTTTAAATAAACGCTGGCTGCCTTTGCAATTACTGTTTACTGTGAACTTAAGTCGGCTTTTATCGCATTCATCGTCAGAGCTGTTTCGAACTAGTTGTGCACTACTGAAATGAACTTCTTTGACCTAACTTTGAGCTAAAGGAAGTCGTCGTTGTCAGGCGGGAAGCTGTCGATGGGGCGTGTGACCTGCATACTGCAGCAGACGGCTGTGGAAAAGAGGGCTGAAGATGCTTCGACAATGCTGGAGCGAAAGGTCTGACAAAAGACCCTCGGGGGACGCCACTGTCCACGGGACGGACCTCAGAACCATCCTGAATCTTTTGCTCTCCGACGCTGAGATAAAGATAACTTGGTTTCATGGGTCTATGGAATCAATGAGGTCGAGTGACACACCAAACCAGTTCCGCAAGAGAGCGTCTTTATCCGCGCAGTCAAAAGCCTTCCCTAAATCTGTCGCCACTATCGACGCAGTCAGGTCACCATCGACTTTCCCGACTGTCCACGAGACAGTCGAGCAAGATGTTCTCCGCTGAATGACCGAGACAATGCGCATACTGACATCTGTTGAGCAGGAAGTTGGCTGCCAGATATCCAGCTAAGCTGGCCGCAAACGAAGCGCTCTGATTGGGGAATCACTGAGGATGGTGAGATGGATCCGGTAATTAATCGCCAGGCCGCGGTCACCGTTCTTGTACAAATAAGTCACTTTTGAGAATGCACTCAGAGAATCCATTCGGAACGCTGGATGGATTCCTTCCAATGGTACAACCTGTCTAACTGGGGTAAGTGGCGCCACCTGTGGTAGGCAAGATCAAGTAGTTCGTTCATGGAGTAAGCCGCATCGCACGTAATTTCAGTGTGCTATGGCATCGGGAAAAAACTTGTCTATGTTGCCTCGTATTTTGTTGTGATTGTGGTATAAGAAAATTGTGGCCTCTTTACTAATTTGGCGTTTCAGTTACTGCTACTCCGATATCGTTTCCTGATGTGGCAATTATCGACCAACGCGGGCAGCATAAACAGAAGCCTGTTGTCCGGATGACACTTATTGACACCATTTTCGGTGCATTGAATCGCTGATACAACATTCCCCACACACAGCTGCCACAGCATGTATCGCCTGACATTTTGGAAGAATGTTGCTACTGCTCCGAAATGTTTGACTGCCAGACGCGAGGTGAGCTGCGGTATACGCGGCACGCGTACTTGCTCACCGCTGTGCATATCATTCAGATCAGTCCGGTAACACTGTGAGACCTCGAACGCACATTTCAACGACGGCAAAAGCTTACAAATGTCTGTCGTGCTCGCCCCAAGACGCACATGCGCATGCAGCCGGAACAACACTAAAACATAAAAGGTGCTAATGTGTAAGCCGAGTGATTCAAGACTGTCATTCGTCGCTTAGATTCAGGGCAAATATGCTTGATACTAGAACCTGGTTATGACATCTCAAAACGCTCTTCCATAGCCGAATGGGTCCTCAAATGAGCTTCATCCTTTTAGCCCGATCAGACCCTATCCACATGCCTCAGGTTTCATCGCAAGCACAAACGGCTTCATAATTTGTAAGCATGTCACGAACCATCGAATCAGGCAACATACGTATGGCTATTTATACCAGAAATATATCTATAAATTATGTCAATTCCTGGCTTCCATGCAACCCCACACTTTCGTCCAAACTAAGAATAGATCAAAGCCAGCAATTTCCTTGGGGAAAGGTCGTGGAAGGTAGGGGAAAGTTTCAGAACCTCAAGCTTCCCCAACCGTCTTGGAAAATGCTTCTGATTTTCCAAGCCTCTCCCGATCAATCCCTACCATCGGCCACCGCCTTGGAAAACTTGGGATTCGCCCGAGCCTCCTCGGCCGTCAGATGTGGGATTTGCTTAAGGAAGTCGTTTTTCGTACGCAATCCCCACAGGCAGATCGGAGAACGTTCGTGATTCCGTGACAGGCTGTTTGGGAAAGGTCGGCAGATTCCAATCCGGACTGGACATTTTTCAGTGCGTAATTGCCATCGGTAGCTCGAGGAACACCTCGGACACCCTGCTTACGGAAATATGGGAAACGATTCGAAAAAGGATCGAAATCACAACCCGAATGCATCACTTTCGTAGTTGTTCCCAGGCATTCCCCAGCCGGAAAGTTGGCGGACGGCCTTGATATCCCGGTTGGGGTCCGACCGAAATTGCGAGCTGGGTTGGTACGATTCCAGCCGGTCTCTTGCATACACGTAAGAACAAAGCTACACTTCCTCCGCATAAAAAGGATTGCAAGAATGAAAAGGGAGTGCTTGCTCACCGTGTGAGCACTCACACGATCCGCGCGTGCTTGCTCACCAACGCAAGCCACACGCGGCACCGCTGGCCTCCCACGGTTCGGAGGTCTTGTACACTCTGCCGTGAGTGTGATCTAGTGCCCGCTTCAGTTCTTGTGCAGCATCTGGGGTTGCTCGCCGCGAGTTTCGAGATTTCCACCGACAAGAACCAGAAATGCAGGGGTGACCGGCCCGGGCAGCGAGCGGGTCATGGGTGAGGCGCAGGGCGGCTGGTGACACGGCCGCCGGACCTCCCTGGCGGCCGGGACGGGATGAGATCGCCACCGACGGGAACCGGAAGTGCAGGATGACCGGCCCGGGCTGCGAGACGGCACGAGACGGCACAGTCGCACCGATCGATGGAATAAGAGCTGTCGCCGTACAGTAAGCGCGCATTCCAGGCAGGAGCTCGCTCCGGAGAAACAGACGGCATGTCTGACCAGTGAACGGCTCGTCTCTGCACAGCCAGGTTATGAGTCAGTCCTCCTCAACACTGGCCCCACTCCCGGCCTTTTTCCCAGCCATGAGTCCTGCATTCGGCACTGATCCGTCAGACTGGGTTGGCTGGGTCCCCAATATCGCTCATTTTGCTTGAATTGTGCTGAAGACAGAATCCTTCATCATCAGTCCAAATTACATTCTCTTCGGATCCATCCGGGAGGCCGGGGGCGCTGGCAGAAAGTGACGCGGCCCGAAGAGTGGCTGGGAGGGTCCATCCGGAAGGCCGGGAGGCCTCTGGCAGAAAGTGACGCGGCCCGAAGAGTGGCTGGGAGGATCCATCGGAAGGCCGGGAGGCCTCTGGCAGAAAGTGACGCGGCCGACGAGTGGTGGAGGATCCATCCGGAAGGCCCGGGGGCCTCTGGCAGAAAGTGACGCGGCCGACAGTGGCTGGGAGGATCCATCCGGAAGGCCGGGAGGCCTCTGGCAGAAAGTGACGCGGCCCGACCAGTGGCTGGGAGTAATAGGCACGACAGTGTGTGGTTTGACAAGAACCATCCCAGTTTCGTTTGTGGCACTCCGCACCGTTGCAATGGAGATGTTAAGCGGGCCCGGTTCTGATGACGGGGACACGGGCTCCCCTCTTTTCTGGAATGGTTTGATAAACTTCCGCACCCTGTCAGCCAAGTCAGCAGCACGCTTCACCTGCGGACGCGTATGACATGCCTGTTTCAACTAAATCGGTCAAAAGCTTTTGAAGGCATACAGCTTTAGCGCTTGCGTTGGAGATAATCCGTACTATGTTAAAGAATCTCCTTCGAGCAGTGGTAGCGTTTCAGAGCACACTATGCACAGGTAGTCTAGAATCATCCAGGCCTCCTGGTCGGCCTAAAAGACGGCCTTTTCGATTTTATTCTTGATTAACTGTTTTACTTTGACCTGCTGTTTACACAAACTGTCTAATCTTCGACTCCGCGTTCCCAACTTCGCCGACGAAACGCGTAGTCTTCAACGGCCACCTTAACAAGGTGTTAAGATAAGTCCATTTTCCGCCAAATACTATCCTGCAAATATCTGACATTTAGTAATGCCAACTCCCTTGTTGGTATGCCAGTCTAATAATATGACCAGATTTTCATGAGATAACCAAACTGGATGGCTTAGGAAAAATTGGAAAAATTGACCCGTAAGACGCAGCGGAGTAAAAAAAACAGTGTGGCTAAGATACAAAGTTAAACAGCATTTCTTTGAAACAGGGGGAAAGGTATTTGTCAAAACAAACGTTACTGTGGTGTATCAAACGTCCGTTCAATGGCAAAACACGAGCAGCGCCAGGTGTAGTCATCAGCGATTTCACACCCGGCAAAGCCTGATGCACCGGAGGGAGCCCAGAAGTCCAAGCTGCACAACAGCTGAACATGCTACAGGTGGTCGATTGTCGGCCAGTCTTGTCGGCCGGTGATGCCTTCCCTCACAAGTCTGAAGGCGGCTTCCAGTTCTTGAAGGTCGCTGGTTGTCCGGGTGGACGTGGATCTTGAGCTCACCCCACACCCACAGCATGAAGCCCAGGCAGAATTTTGCGTGCGAAAGCATACCATGCCACAATGCCCGGTGCGGCGCTGAGGTCACCTGCCTTCTGAGGTCAACCTGGCCCCCGTTAGCGTTGGCTGCTGTCACCGGCTTCAGGCCTTCCCAGTCAGTGACATACAGCCAGCACCTAAAGCGACTCAACGCAACCCGCCACGGTTGGGTGAATTATCGGATCTTAAATATCATGACAGTGCTGGGGATATGACGCGCTCAAGAATGCTGTTTGTGATGTGACATCACATATGAAGTCACTAAAAACTGCCAACAGTAAATTGAAAAGGGCTAAAAAAGTCACATTCGTGTTCTCAGAGTGAAAGAACACAAGCTGGTGTCATTTCAGCGCATTGGGAAAGTGGGGGGCAAAAATCGCTATTCACTGGATGAGTTGACATGTTACATCCCCCGTATTGTAGCGAGCATCAGAAACAGTCGCCGCGGAATAGCCAACATCAAAGGCACCGACGGCGAGTTTCTGCTCAGTCATGCATAGTCCATGGTCTGTCTAGACGCATCCTGCCCAGCCAACATAGTTCACTGAGTGCGCGTGTTGCAAATTCTACGAGAAATGAAACTAATGCTCCCAAAACGCGGTCCGTACAACTGATGTGCCAACAGTGTATAGGATTCGTCCATATATTGCCTGAAATATAACAAAAATGAAAAATAAAAAATGATGAAAAGCTGACTCTGTTACGCTTAGGAATTCAACCTCAGCGCGACAAGGAGAAGAAGGAGGTGGTTGATGGCTTGGTAGCGAAATATAGTGATCAGGCGTTAGTTGCAAATAATGCCTCGTGTTGTCATGTTTTAACCCCTAAAGCTAGATGTCGTTGTTGATGCATATGTTGCTATTGTTGGCTTTCCCTCTTAACAAGTAATATGTTGCTTTTAAACTTTAATCCCGTCTAATCCAGACCGGCTCTCCAAAATTGAATTTTTTCACTCTTTTTTTTCCAGCTTTGTCCGGTCCGATCCAGCCGAGTTATAAGTATGCCTTTGTTCACAAAAATCGGTTGCCAGCCAGTGTTCATTTTTGTAGTCATAAACCGACAAATATGGTACAGCTCAGACTATTTGCTTGTTTCCCTTTAACAATGTTCCATTCCATTACATAATTCAATATAAGTAGTCTGCTTGGCTGCAGTTAATGCTCAGTTTGAAACATTATGACTGGCTGCAATAATCGGCTGATACTTAATAATAAGCAGGTCGTGTCTCGCTCTTTGCCAATGCAATGCCTGGGGTCCTGAGGATGTTTCCCAGTCGTGGGAACTGGGGTATCTAGCCCCCCACTCACACTGCCCCTGCTTAAGGCATCTGAAGAGTGCTGGGCGGGCATTTGCGCGGCAGCCTGATCCGCGCAGAAGCCTTTTCAAGCAGTGAGTGTCTCACCTCAGTTTGGAGGGGGAGGGACGGCAATCGAGGACCCATTGACCTAACCTCTCCAAATGTGTGTTTCTCTTAGGGGCTAGTCGCTTCGTTTCGACGTCCACCAATATACGACAGCCATGCCATTTATATTTGCATTTTGTGATTTTTAGAGTCGATCAAAAACCCTTCACTTGAGCGGCATAGGTAGAAATTACCTGTAATTAACGTCCAAGGAAGACTGAGTTTGGATCAGTCGGCTTTTCACCTCTTTTTTTGTTCTTGTAATATTACAGTCACCAATCTTGGGGAGAGCCCGGGCGAACATGGGAAGCAATTATACATTGGAGGGCCAGCGCTCTCACAAAAAACACAACTCGACATCCCTGATAACGCCTGCAAAATACATGGCATTCGCGGTTCATGTGCAAAGCACATCAGTGAGTTCCCATACTTCAGCGCGCATGGGTCACTGAAGAAGTGGCGCTACATTTGAACCCTGATTGCCAGATTCATCTAGGTTCTCCCTACCAGCGTACTTGATCATAGACACACGTAGGTAGCCGAGTATCTATAACACTTCGGTGCATCTATAATGCTTTGCGCATTTTATTCGTTTTGGCAATATTGCTGAATTGCATTATTACTAAAATTAATACAATAAAAACTCTTTGCCCTTCCACAAAATAACGCAGGCTTTGCGCTATATCCTTGCCACCCTGAACAAACTTGCGATTTTGGAACGTGTCAGGGAGCAAACAGAAGAACTGGATTGGTAGCAACTCTTGAATCGAACAATCTTGAGCTACTCGTGGTCTCCACCAGCAAAAAAAAAATTATTTAATATGTCAATTCACATCCCTTCAGCAACATAATACTATCCTACCAAATCGCTCTCGTTCTTAGCTCACTGCATTCACCGTAAGACCAGTAACGACTATCGTCGCACCGAATTTTTGTTATCGGCGTTGTTGGATTTACTGGGGGCTCCAACAAAATAGATTATCCATCATAACATGGGTGTATAGATCATCCCACCTTTCAGAGTTCATCCGTCAACGGTAGAAAATCAGTGCGACGAGAGACGAAAGTAGCTCTCTCCCGATCGCTGTGTTTTAAGATAACGCTCCAGGTAAGTATTCCACGTATTTATCGCCACAATGAGACCTTGGCACGCATCTTGGTGCGAGTTTTGTCGAGGACGGTATCAGATAAATTTATATAACGGCATTAATAGGACGTGCGCTCGGAAAATGCTACCGCACATGACATGCCTATACCTCTGTGACAGGCCTACGCTTCTGAGTATACACCTCTGATTACGTGACATGCATACACCTCTGTGATATGCCTACACTTCTGAGGATACACCTCTGAGTACGTAACATGCCTACACATCTGGGGCGTTAAAAAGCTCGAGGTTTTTTGCAGTTCTGAGGTGGGGGTAGCCTGCACGTATTTTAATTTTTCTTCATGTCTTGCATAGCATCCAATTGAAGCTACTCAACAGTATCGAAAAATATCATGGATATCATCTTTAATATTTATTTTGTCTTTTACGCTATGTGTTTTAGGTACCTGGATAGCAGTCAGCTTTGGTTTACCCCGGCAGCGTAGGCTCTGCAAACGGTTCTACAACTAAAACCCAGGGTTCCAGTATTGTCTGAATTGGGTCCGTAATATGTTTCTGCATATCTTCGTAACAACATATTATCAACTCCATGCAAGCTGCATAACTGAGACAATCCTGGTCACAATGCCGAATATTGCGGCTTGATGCAACCCAACATACAATTGTAGCTGGTACGCGCTGCGTTTTGTGTGTGTGTGTGTGTGTGTGTGTGGTGTGTGTGTGTGTGTGTGTGTGTGTGTGTATGTGTGTGTGTGTGTGTGTGTGTGTGTGTGTGTGGTGTGTGTGTGTGTGTGTGTGTGTGTGTGTGTGTGTGTGTGTGTGTGTGTGTGTGTGTGTGTGTGTGTGTGTGTGTGTGGTGTGTGTGTGTGTGTGTGTGCTCAGTGCTGTCAGACGACCCGTCCAGTTAACAAACAGCTCCCTCCTGAGCTTCCCGATCCGGTCCGTGGCTTCGCACCTTCAGAGGGTGTAAATGGTGGCTCTATCCTACCAACGCGAACAGCCCGATCCCTAGAGACGCGCTAAGCACTGTATACTGCCCTTCCTAGACGAGCCGAGGCTGCTTCTGGTTGGTATGTGGCCGGCATCAATTGCTATAACGTTTCCGGAAGCGCGAGGTACAATCCGAGGCGTATTCACTGACACCAGGGTCGGTGTGCCTGAGCAACAGCGGTGCCCCAAATGAGCGGAACCGTTAACTCGGGCCGGTACCAATGCCATGTAAAGAAGGCATTGCGGCGTTGGTCATGGCGGGGATATGGGACATCAATATTTGTTGCAGTGCAGATTAAATCGTAAAGGAACATCTGCCACCCAGTTTTGATGGCTTACTGCCGATAAGCAGCGGCAGGACGCGGCAACGCGTTCGCGAACGCGCACACAGATGTCACACGATACGAGGCACGCCACTCCCAGTCACGCTCGTCGATACTCACTGGCTTAGTCAGAGGGAGCTACGCAGACGCTTAATTTCGATCACATCCAAAAATACGCTCGCAATAAAGATGTCAGGTTTGGGACAACTGTGCCCGCACAGCTTGGCGAATAAACACCTCCGAATGTGTGCAGTCGGTATCGGAGCACTGTTGACTTGAACTGAATACATGGAGAGCCTGTAGCAGTGATGATACCAGCCGGATCCTTCCGAGTCTACCGCGACGACCATGAATCTGGAATGCTGTCGGCGCGCGCGGTACAATATTTCCAAAAAAAACATTCCCTCTCTTTTGAGCGATCCTCGGCCGCAGCCCCAGTTTCGCCCGCCTGGCGTTTGTCGGGGGCGCCCTGGCCACAGCCTCACCTGTGGCCGACCCACCGCCGCCGAGCGCGTGGCCGCGGCGCGCGCCGCGCCGTCGTCCCGGCGTCGCTCGAGCGCCCCGCTCCAACTCCCTCCAGCCGCACCTCGCTCGCAAGACTGGAGCGCGCGCGTCGACGGCGGCGCGCCGTCGGCACCGCGTGACGGCGTCGGTGCGCCGTCGGCGTCGCCGCTTAGCGCGTGGGTGGGGCCGGACCCGGGGGAGCGGCGGCGCCAGCACTGAAAGCCGCGGGCTGGAGAGGCAGAGTGGCTGGCGGACACACGGCATCCGCGGCGTCTCCGTCACCAGGTGGTGCGGCTCGATGCGAACGACGGGCGTCATGCGTGCTTAGATTGCATGTTGTGGCTGGGGTACCGTCATGCGAATTGAATAACCTGTCTTTTTTTGTATGCCGCCATTGCAGTGTAATATTTGCTTTGTAGCCGAGGCCTCTTTTTCATTCCAGCTACCTTTTGCTTTGGTGTTGAGTTAACGCGCGCTCGTCAGATAAACCCAAACGCTCATGTCAAGCGAATGAAAGGCTAATCGTTCGCCGCGATGCATAGTTTGACTATGGGTGCCTGAGGTACTGACCACGTGATGTTCCTACAATGTGCGCGGACGAGTGAGAAACGCCACAGTGGGAAATGTGTTGCTAGCGCAATTGAATGACGTACGCGCAGCGTATTTCCTTGCCCAAGTCACGACATCGGCATGGATTACGTCGTAGGAGCGTAGTCCCACCTACGAACAACGTGCATGAGACTTGACGAGCCAAAATGGGGTGTGTTCGTCGTCATTATGGTGTGCTGCGTTATTTGGGCTCCTCACTTCTTAAGGTCCCGATTAGATTCCATACTTTTGGAACTCCAGAAATTTCCCGAAGTCAGGCTGGAAATTGGCCGGACAAGAAATACGGTCTTGAATTTGTTTAGAAAGCCCATGTTATTCTGTCGTGTCGCGAACTGGCATGAACCTCCACATATTCAATGCTGTTCATTTTCAAAATAACTTGATTCTGAAGCATGAACAAATCGATAACAGAGCACACTAGAAATCACTGTCTATTGAAGCATGAAACAGGACCCTCATCATGTGCGCCGTCATATATGCCTCAGGCCGGTACTTATCAGCCGAGATGGGAAGGCGAGCACTGATTATCACAACATTTACAGTTCGCAGCAACTGCTAGATCCCCGTTTTACAGCTGCCGCCTTTGCCGCCATATTCTCATTGAGCAGCTTCAGTCTGAAATGCACTCTAAAATTGTGTTCCCGGAAGAACGTGATGCACATTGTTTAACCACGATTATTTTCTTTCTTACTCTCGATTCGAATGAGGGAATCCAGCGACGCGAGCAGTGACCAGGATGATCGGCTATAGGAAGTAGTTATTTGATAGAACTTTCAGAAATTGTCCTCTCTGGTCACCACCAGTTTTATTTGAGGTATGCTTTCCCACACATGTGCCTGATAACCAAGAAAAGAAGCAGAATCCCAGAATCCGTTGGTGCCTTGGTTGTCTGTTTCCTACCACGCACTTTGGGCGGATATTTCGCCCCGTCCTGTGCTCACTATGACACGTTTCGCGAGCCACTCGGCCATGCAGATGTGATTTCATTGGCCTCCGGTTTTCCAGCCTGTTTCGGTGGCTTTCGCCTTCCATTACAGCACAAATTTTGTATGGTCATGCCAGCAGGCCTTGGCGTGATTCATACACATTAGTTTCTGATTGTGCGTAAACGCGAGGCCTAATCACGCAAGTACACTCGTAATGACTTCGCACTGGCGCACACCATATCACATTGCCCTATATTGCGACCTGCGATGGCAAATGGGCAGCAATATGGATATATATATATATATATGTATATATATACGCATATACATGTATATATATATATAGATATATGCATATGTAGCGGCGTGCAACAGCAAGCTGCGTGATACCTATCCTTGAAAAAACAAGCACGCAATCGTGAACGTACCTGCGATAATCGAAAGAGAGGGAGTCAGACGGCAAAATCCCCTTTTGGAAAGAAAATGCGTAGGTAACCATTTTGTTTTTTGTACGGAGACGTGCAAAAGAGAATTTTGCCGTCTGATTCATCTCCTCTTTCATCTCTGATTCCTCCTCGATGCTTACTGTTCAAGAAATAAATGCGTTGAGCAGCGTGACACCTGGCATTAAAAAGAACTAATTGTCATCATACATGTGATAAAGGGAAGGAGGCGGCACAATTCTGTTTTTAGCCGTCTCGTACGCAAGGAAGGTGGTCGCCTACACACGTCAGCACACCGAACGTCTGTGGTCTGGGCACGATTTAGTTCATTTTGGGTGCCGACAGTGTCATCGTTAACTCGTCTGCGTTAACCACTGCGCGTCTGGGAAACCAAGGCACGAGGTTCGATTTCCCGCGGTGCCTGCTCTTCCTGCCAGGGTGAGAAGCAAGCGGCGCCGTGCGGCCCAGCAGCTGAGCGGATCGTGAAGCCCCAATGACGACGGCGACGAGCTATTTCAGTTTTATTTCAGAATCACCCATGCTTTGTGCCTATGGACGGAGATTCGTAGAGCATCGGCACCCATCTCGGCTCCATTTATCAATTCTTTCATGCTGAGCCTAGAGGCCTGAAAAGGCATTTCGGAAGCAGTGGCTTGCCATTAGGAGTTGTCTTTTTCTTCATTTAGAGGTGACTTCACTCTATGTATCTGCCGTTGTCCAGGCCCTTAGAAGTGACGAACTTCAAAAAGTATTTGGCTCTGCCGCATTTTAGCTCAGTCACTGAGAGTCTAACTTTGCATAGCTGTGGAAAATTAAATAGCGGAGCTTTATATGCAGAGAAATTGATGTACCTTGTAAGGTCGCTGGCCTATCGCAGACCAAAGTCAGGCCATGGCTGATAGCAAAAGACATTCCTAAGGAATCGCTCAATGTGATGCAACAATGGAGTTTTGGCCAAAGGCATACATACATACATATATATATATATATATATATATATATATATATATATGTGTGGTATATATATATATATATATATATATATATATATCCGAGATAGATGGATGGATAGATCAGTTTAAAACTGGATGTGGTCAATTCAACACTCATCATTATATTATACTGAACTATGGCAAAATCATCTGCATCCGATTTCTACTAACATGGCACAGGTATTTGCCATTTGCCATGGTCTATACATTCCCAACCAGCTTGGGTGATAGGCGGGAGCTCAAGGCGGTACATAAGCCATTTAACCATTCCCGCCAGGGCAAAAACTCAACCGAAGGCTTGCAGTCTACCTTTATAGGGAGTGTCCCACCTTTGGAACATATTCTATATATATATATATATCTATATATATATATATATACTATATATATATATACATATAATATATATACATAGATTTTAGCGTAACCTCAAGACTATAATTTTAATGTCTAATAATGACACTGGACAGTACCACTACAGCGCCCGTCAAGACATGATAGGGAAATCAGTTTAGATTATTTTCAAGTTCAAATTACGCTGTCGACGGTTTATAACAGCATTACACCTCTTCCCTGAAGTCACGGCCACCGTCGTCGTGACAGCGACCGTGCGCACCCCTACTGGTGCGAATAAAAGAGTTAAAAAATTGACACAGCGGACATCGGCCTGTGGACCGAAAAGCGCAATTGTTAAATTTGGAACCAGTGCGCCACTTTGGACCATCTGATATTCCCATTCCCAAAGACAAAGTGCGCCTCGACAAGAACCAGTGTGGTTAACGTCACCGGGGAGAATCAAGGCCATAGCATAACGTTTCGTTGAACTCGTGGAATAATAGTTTCATGTTTGCCTAGCTTTATGTATGGAGTGTTTCAAGCCTACGTAGCATTTATTGCACGAACATTTTCATACATTGGAGTGTTGCAAACAGTACCGAAGACATACGTTGGAAAAAGCAAGGCAAATGAAATGCATTACTTTCATAGTGCCAAGCATCGAGTCGCATGAAATGTGTCCCGCAGGGTCGCCTACTTCAAATCGAAATGCTGTGCTATTCAGAAAGGTCTCGAAAAAAGCTGGCATTCCTGATCAAATCGTGCGCGTCTGATGTAACCATAATTGAGAAGTACAAAAAGGCGGGATGCTCCATTTTAGTAAGTTGATTGACATGTTTCCAATCATACTTTCCCCTGCCCCGACCCTTGTCACGGTCTTTGTTCGCCACACAGTGGGGAGTCGGTCCTGCACAGTCGGTACTAACGTGACTTTTCTCGGCATTTTCCACCATGATTTTACTAATTGCCATTACACTATGGCGATTAGTAAAATCATGACGACTCAACACATCGATATATTGGATCACCACATCTCACCTTTCCAACCACCTCCATTCCTGATTTTCGCCCGGTCATGACAAGTTAGTGTCCGGTCACGGTCCGACATATCAGTGCTTACATAAACGGGCGCGCGCGCGCACGTGTGTTTGTGTGTGTGTGTGTGTGTGTGTGTGTGTGTGTGTGTGTGTGTGTGTGTGTGTGTGTGTGTGGTGTGTGTGCGTGTGTGTGTGTGTGTGTGTGTGTGTGTGTGTGTGTGTGTGCGTGTGCATTCGCGTGTACGCGACATGTGCACGTGTGCTCGAATGCACAGGTGTGTTTTGTACCTCACTGTTATACATTGCTCACACTTTGTAACAATTTGTCTAGATCGAGCAGTACTGATATGTTTGAAAGTATCAGTGATAAAAGTGCGTATGTATGGTGGCAAAAGCTTCGCAGGGTGATATTTCAAGTACGTTTACCCCGCAGCTATACTATGGGGTGAACGCCCGGAGCGTGTTTTGTTTGCTTTTGAAAAACCGAAAGCAGAGTAAATCTGGACATTTATGACGGTGCTGATCACAGATTCCCAACGAAACTCTGCTCGAGGATCGCAGAGTGCACATACTCCTTACAAGTTCGCATCAGCAACGTCCATGGTGCGGCCCTAAGCACAGCCAACGTTCTCTAACGTGAGGCATTTAACCTGATGAAGGCGACTGCGGTATGATCTAGATCCACTCGATCCAGACGAAGGCCGTGCACGTGACACACTTCTGTTGATTTGATCCTCATCTGCGTCACTATTAAACAAAGCAAGTTTTCAGTTCCCGCCGTGCGCTGAAACTGCATTCACCTATGCCTGAACTGGCATGCTGGTCATGAGAACATCAAGTTTGATGACGTCTAGGATGGGCTACTGCGCGTTGTAAAATCTGTGAAACGTAAAAATATAAAAATCTGCAGTGTGAAATGTAAAATCTCCTCCGAAATCCTGCGAGTTTGGGCCAAACGTTGTTTTGTTTTTATGTTCATACTTTTGTTAATAAAATTGATATAATTGTTTCTATTTCAATACCTTCGATGTAAGGACCGTCCCAATAGCTCTCTTGATTACAGCCAGGGTGGCAGCCAAGGGAAGGCCTGGGCCTCCCTTGGACCTGGATTTTTCGTTTTTCACCATGCACGGCTCCCGACAGGTTTAAAAGCAGTAAACTAGAATACAGACCTCGTTCGGGTCACGTGCGCTGCCTGAGCGAATGCGGACCTCGTGACCCATCGACCGGGACGTGACGTGACACCCCCCACAGTGGCAACGGCGATTTCACTTTACCAATCCAATCCAGGCAACAGGCAATCCAATTACCAATTAGGCAACGACTCAAACACTCAACAACGTCAACAACGACTCAAACACTCACACGCACCTAACCAAGCGCTTCGCCACGTTCAGACAGGTACAGATCTTCGTCTCCGTTGGTCTTATTGCACGTGGACGAAAACAGAGCGCCGACATAACGAAGACATCGACAGTAGCAAGGGGCCCGCCCATACTCAGTCGCGCTCTGCCTGTCGCACCAGCTACAGCATGGTGTCGGCGTCCTCGGTTGCAGCATGGTCCACTTTGCTGGCTTCTTCTAGTTCGTCTCTGCAGACAACGACGGAGCCCTGCTGACGGCAACGGGATTGGACGCGATGAAGTGGAAGATGGTGCCGAACACCAAATCCAACGTCGACATCAACGTAGACGGCGATCATGGGACCATCAGCACCGCTAGCGCCATTCATACAAGAGGCGTGAGTTTTACTGGGTCAGCCACATCAGTTCACCAGGCAAGGTGGCAAGGCGGTGACGGGAACGGTCACCAATGAGGGTAACAAGCTGCTCGAGACGCGGAAACACGAGCAAGACGCAAACCTGGAGATCACGCGCAAGTTCACCGACTCGCAGATGATCATCACCAACAAGGTCGGCGACGTCGTGTCCGTGAGGATGAATGAGAGGAAGTGAGTGGGCAGCGGCAGCCGTCGCTACCGATGCCAGTTGGGCGCAGCAGCGGAGAAGACCGCCTGTAACCACAGCAATACATCATGCAAAATGGACAGCACCCGTTATGAGCGCCATATAACTATCGTAGTCGGTGCGTCCGAAAAGCCCCAAATCATCATCATCGGACAGCACCCGTTATCTATAGTTTCATTCCGAATGAATCTATGTCTGTTAAACTCCCAATCTGCCATTTCTCTTTTTGGCCCAGGAACTTCCTTGGTTTTGACTGTGCTATTGTTATGCCTGTTTCATCAACATTGAATGTTCTGTGCGGATCGGTGATGCCACCGCGTTCCTGTCCCATCAAATGGAAGAACTTGTGAAGGGCACCATGCTCAATCCGCGCACACGTGCCGCAGACGTAGCTGTCGTTGTTTGTGATACTCCACAATGAAGGTGCTGTGGCGCTTCTTTTGTGAGGGGGGGTCTATCCAGAATTTGGTCAGTATGAAAAGCAAAGAAATCGTGGTGTCCCTTAAGATGAAGGTTTCGGGGCCTTTTCAGTAGGCGGCACGGACTTATTGCCTCTAGTGTATAGATGTTTTGATGGTGCGAAATGAGGTTTTGGTGTCCCTTAGCCAAATGGGTCGCCCTGAAATTTGTTGTCATCGAATATACAGGTCTAGGAACGTTTCAGGTACCCCTGGAATTAAGCGTCTGGAGAAAATGCAGGTTACGGATCCCCAAAATTAGAAATTCACATTGGTGACAATTTACCGAACTTCGAAGAACGGGCCGATCAGGAATTTTGTCGCAGTGAAGCGTACAAAGATCCTCTTGAAAATGAAGGTCATGGCGCCCAAAAATAGAAGTTTTGCTGAACATCGCGCTCAGAAAATATTCCAGGATTTGTTTCGGCGTGTAAGGCACAACATTGTAGCGTTTCTTGATAATGGAGGCTTGCGGCCCTTCGGGATGTTCTCCGGAATTTAGTGCCTGTTGAAAATAAAGATTATAGTGTGGAGATATTGGTTTTAGTACTTTTTTACCGAATGCACCAATCCAGGATTTTGTCAAACGGACAACGCACATATCTTGTATTGCCCCTGGAATTCGATACCTCCCGCAAATGAAAATTCGGGATCTTTTGCGGTGTTCCAGGAACTTGGTGCCTCTTTGAAATAAAGGCTATGTGGTTCCGGAATAAAGGTCTTGGTATTCCTTCACCATGAGTTTTGAGTGGTTTAAGGGGTCGGGTACCATAGCTCATGCCTTCTCCCACCCATCCTCAGGATACGCTCCTATCTGTATTTTCGATTACAAGCAGAATGGGACCATCGCATTTAGACAGCCCTGGAGCATTGCCATCACGTCATTCAATGCAGGATCTTCTTTAGCACTAGTGACTGATAATGCCGGCAGGAGCCCAGCAGTCATTTAAAATCACAAGGCTCCACACAGCACACAGCACAAAAAAATCACAAACCGGTACCTCCTTATACATCGAAGGTCGTTTACCCAACGCGAGGACTTTGAGCTCATAATGCCGAAAAACCAGAAGCTAAAGGGCTTTCTTTATGGCCGCAGAGTAAGTGAACAAAACTCGCGGAGATATGTGTCTCGGATACAGAATGGTCAATCTTTATGGATTCGCCCCCGCCCCTCATGTAAAACGCAAAGCACCACCTCCGGCTGAGACATCAGAAAAGTAAAAAAAGATGTTCCAACCAGCTCTTGCATTGTTGACTGGTCCTAATGCGCTTGATCTAATTCCCCCACTGGAGTCGATCTCTTTACCTTCTGGCTCGTTGCCTTCCGTAAATGTTACAGGGGCTTCCGGAACATCAAATTCGTTACATCTTAGGCACGTTTCGGTATATTTCTGAACATACATGTGCCTGGATCCACAATGGATCCTGGGTCCTATAGGATTTTATAATTCCGGAATCTTGGATCAGATACCGATATTTTTCACGTCCAGACATGCACATTCTAGGCACAGACAATAACCCCTCATTACATGGGCCAGGCCGAAGTTGGAAGTCGAGAATTTCTATTCCTCTTATGGCGCCGCTAGAATTATCTCTGGATTAAGAGGTAATAGTGAAATATAACGCAAATATCTCTAGGGTCGTATTACCTGGCATCACTTTCTGGGGCGAAAGTGACGCGCACACTCGCGTGAACCAAAACAATAGATACGCCTCGATCGGCATTGAGTATCACGGTCCGATGGATATCGTGGTTTCCGGGGACTTGTCGTTCAAGGGCAAGGGGAAACACGGCCCACCGTCGGCTAACTAGGTAGGTTGGTGTCTTCTACGATCGTCGTGTGACTGCCCTGTGACCTAGACAACGAAGTGAGCACTCACATCGCGTGCAGCGTCAAAAGTCTGCTCTGTGCGAACAAGGACGCGTGATCAGTTGTATGGCTTGCGTAGACAACGTAGGCTGTTGCCTTCGTCCCCCCCCCCCCCCGAAAAAAATGTTGTTTCGCTTGAGTATGTCCAGGGAAGATGATAGTTGGTCCTGAAAAGCTGTTGGAGGTTGGTTTAGATTGATATGGCCAGGTCATATGGGCTTTCACTAAAGTGAAAGCTTAGTGCAAACATATGTATGTTGTCCTAAGAGAAGTTAATGGAAGTTTTGATGCTTTTTCTTGAATACCCAATTATGGATGCTGATCCTGGATTTAGGCATAGTTATTTAAAGTTTATTTTCATTGTAGACCCACATGATAAGGATGATCACCTGGTGCTCAAACCATGTAAGGATCATTCCCTGCGCCCCTAGCTTCTCAGAAGGGGGGGGGGGGTGCTTAGTTGTTTTTCCATGGTCACTAGTCCTGGGGGACATTGTGTCTCATATTTAAAATCGCATTGATATTTTTAACCACATACATTTTTCAGCCTGGGCTTTGTTGTTATTGTGATTAGCCATAAAAGGGTACTTATGTCTGATTATTACTATGCAAGCACTTAAATGATAAGTTTGTTTGTTTAGCCTCTTGCACTTAAGATATCATGTGAATTTTTAACATAATGCCATTTGATTTGCTTTGTTTTGAAAACTGGGTTGTTTCTCAATAGTTGTGGGTCCCGATTTTGCTCAAGGAAATAACCATCCCAGGCTCTGGTCAAGGGATAGACATTTTTTAATGAAGTGGAAACTCCTTACAGTCAAAACATTTCTGATGTGAGCAAAGTCTGTTGAGTCTTAAGTCAAAGTCCATGTGACTTCATTATTCATTGATTGTATTACTCTTTACTGGGGATTTAGGTATTTGGTCTTCAATCATGTTTGTATGAAAAATAAGCTGTATTTAAAGCAATATGAAGACTGGACTACTGTGACAGTGGATTTAGAGGGATTGGGCATGCCCTAAATAGTCTTAACCAACGTTCTAGAGAAATGAAGTAATGAAGGTTATGACTGTAAAAGATAACTTCAATTCCAAGAAGCATAAAACAACATGATTAGGCCACTCTTGTGCTTTCTTGTGCCTTTGATCATGGGCAAAGCACTGCTCAGCAGGAACTCTGGAAAATCATGCATGCAAAAGACATGGTCATATCTCCCATTGTCAGGGGTTAAGGTCTGTTCAAAGCAGTCTAAGTTGTTTGTCATAGCACACAACCAAACTTCTTGCCAAAGAAACAGGTTTTCACCTACCAACAATAAATGCAAAACAATATATTTATTGTCACTGTTACACATCTGTAAGTGCAATATATTCATTGAATTGGAATGTGTCTCCCACATTGCATGTGGTTTAGGCATAAACATTATATTTTGCAAGAACTCTGGTTCTGAGCCATGCATCTTAAACATATGACCATGGGAATTATTTTTCAAAACTTGTTTCATGCTGGCAAGGTACCAGAGTCTCCCAACCAAAACTTTAATGTGTGTGTACCTCTGCCCACAGGCCATGCCAGGCCCTGAGGACGTGGCGCCGCCGCCGTCGGCGCACGCGGTGGCCGAGCTGGGTGAGGGCGCGTGCGACGCCGACTGGTCGGACGAGGCGGACGGCCGGCGCGGTCGTGTGGCGCCGCTGACGCTGGCCGCCTGCCACGTCTCACTGCTCGAGCTCAGCCTGGAGGAGCCGGAGCGGCGCGCGGCTAGCGGCGGCGGCGATGGCGGCGCGCCGCCCGACGCGCCGTCGCCGCGCGAGCCGCCGCGCGTGCGCGGCCTCGACAAGCTGGAGCAGCTGGAGAAGGAGCTGGGCGCCGCGCAGCAGGAGCTCAAGCTCAAGGACGAGGAGGTGGCCAAGCTGAACCGCATCCGGAACGAGATCGAGGCCGAGATGGAAGAGCTGACGGCCAGTCTTTTCCAGGTGGGCTGGAGCTGCCATGGTGGGCTGTGGGGGGAGGGGGTGTGGGCCATTTGTGGATGGGGTATATCAGACCATTTGCAAAGGTTGGAGTGTCGCCCGTGATGTCACTCAGACAAATAGTTGGCAATCAGAGATTTTCATCTGGGGAAATAGTTGTAGAAGTGTATGCTACTGGACTTTGTGCCTGCTAAATTATGTACTGTTTATGTTACAGCACCACTTTGTGTGTGCATCTATTGGAAGTGTAGGCAGTACCTTGACTGCTGCAAGGTTCATCATAATAGCCCTGATGTCATCATACTGAGTGTCAAGCATCAATGTTGCTGCAATCCTCACTGCCCTGCTAAGCTTCCTTGGTGTGTTTGCTCGCTGTCTCCACCTCTGTGATTGGAAATAACCATACATGTTTTAGTGATTTCAGTCTATTTCATTCAGTGTTTCTACTTTGGCTTCCACTCTCCCAGAATTGTGTCAGATGAGGTTTGACCCTGTCCACGTCCGTCCACTGTTTTACATGGATGGAGACACTCAAAGTGCTGTGAAGGGTGTGGCATTGTCCGTGACTAACCATCCGCCTCCGTCGGCAGGAAGCACACAAGATGGTGCTGGCGGCGAACGAGAAGCAGGCCGCGGCCGAGAAGGCGCTTCAGGAGGCCACCATGAAAATCGACGTGCTGCAGGCTGAGGTGGCCGCGCTCAAGACGCTGGTCATTACGTCCACGCCCAGCCGACCCAACGCCCACCTGCATCCACAGATTGACCTGGGCAAGTCAAATGGTAAGGCTGGAGCCGACCCTGGCCTGGCGGCAGCCACGGCCAGCCGGGCGTGCCGACGTTGGACTAGTGTTTTATTGTTTGTGAAGGTTCATGGTCTGGCATGATTCAGATTCAGATCCCAATACTCAAATTTTGCAACGATTAACTCAATCATGTTTCAAGACATCGCGTACCGAAACTTTCCCTGGTGAGGATGCCATCTGCACTCATCTACCATTGTGGCTGAGTTCCTGCCAATGTAACGCCTCCCCCCCCCCCCTCCCCCACCAATGTGGCTAGACTCCCCACCATTGTGGCTGAGCTCGCCATCATTGTACCTGAGATTCCCGCTATTGTGACTGAGCTCCCCACCATTATGGCTGTGCACCACCCATTGTGACTGAGCTCCGCAACATTGTGGCTGAGCTTCCCACCATGGTGACTGGGTGCTGCGAGTCTGCTCTCCGGGCGCCCTGGAGGTGTTAAGTCTTCAGCAAGACCGGCCGGTATCTCTGCCGTTGCTGGCGTGCTGCCCGCACTCATCTGCTCATCACGGCTCATCTGCCCATCATGGCGCATCTGCCCATCATGGCGCACTTTATCACCACCCATCATAGCGCTGCCCGCCATTGTCACCGGCCGTCGCGTGTTCGTCGCTCACTCTCGGCGGCTGCTCCACAGGCATCAAGATATTCAAGAAGGGCCACCACCGTTCTCCGTCGAACCAGGAGCTGACGCGGCCGGACGCGTCGCCGCCTGACTCGCCGGCCCGCTCGCCGCCGCACCACCCGGCCGCACCCGAACACATCGACGAGGTCAGCGACCGGCCCGGGGTCGGGTCACGCCTGTCTGCCGCCGCCTGCGGCCAGTGCCGCCACCTGGGGATCCCGTATCACAATTTGTTACGGGAGCCAGTCTACGGATAGAGCTTCGTCTGCCTTGTCGCTGATTCAGTCAGCCGCAAAGCCGAGGGATGTCGCCCTTGTCTTGGTTGTCTGCGGACGGTGAGCCGTGCGCGTCACGTTCCGGAGCGTGTTTGGTACGACACTGATCCCGCCGCTCATTTGCTGTCTGCGTCCTGGCAGTTAGCGGAGCACTTCTCATGCGTGTCATGCTGTCACACCTGGAACTAGTGCTCTGTCTGTAACTGGTGAACACGTATCACTGATGGTCGCGGCGCGGGGCTGAGCGATGCAGCACGTCTGTGACCGGAGCCGGTGAGGCGCTGAGGCTGCTGCGTGCTGCGTGCGCCAGGTGGACCCGCGCCTCCTCTCTGACGTGTCGGCGTGGCGCGAGAGGCCGTCGCTGGAGCTGACGGCGCCCTTCCTCTCGGACGTCTACCGCGAGGACATCGAGCCGTGTCTGCGGTTCGCCAGTGACCTGCTGACCGAGCAGGTCACCAGCGCCGTCCTCCAGAACTCGGTGTGCATCGAGGACGTATCCACGGGCATCCGCGGGCCCAACTTTCCCAGGTAGGCACGGCGCGCTTCTGGCCTGGGGGCGCGCTCCGCGTGGCGGGTACGAAACGCTCAGCCATCTCATGACATGCCACACCAGAATACCGTACTACCGGAGCGAGCTTGGGATGAATGGCCCGTCATGCCGTGTGGTAAGGATAACTTATGCAGCAGCCTATGATGGAAGCATGGCATAGCGCATGTTTCATTGTTGCTGCGTTTCGCTGGGCTGCCTGCTTTTCTCGGACCTGTGCTCTACGCCATGTTGAGTTCTGGTATGTTCGTGGGTTGTATCCTCCAAAAAGGACGGAACCGTTATTCATGGGGAGCGTCAGCATGGAATAATTTTGTGCTGAACGAAATATGAATGCTATAAATGATACGATATGGTCGGTACACTCGCAGTTATGCGTTCGTTCTTTTACGCGTAAGTAATCCGTTCGTTTTACATGCATTTATTTTTCATGACGCATGCTGCAATCGGCCCGCAATCGGGAGTTAGTTCCGCTGAGTTCTACTCTGCGAAGTTTCGTGATCAGCACTTAAGAAGATAATCTATGCTAGCATGATATCGTAGGACTGATTCGGGACGGGAATTACTTGGCTCTGCTTCCATGTGAGGGGTCTAGGGCGTGCCTAAGTGTTCGCCTTTCCGAGGCATGACTCCTCCGTAATTCACAGCGGGGAACAGCAGCGCCGAAGCACGCCGCTTTGTACCGCCGCACGTGCATCCGTGCGCCCGTTCGGGCCGTGTCACCGCCTGAACGTCTCAGATTTCGATGTTTTCACCGCGACTGGCAGTTTGATTGTTGTGAATGTGCCACGCCGGCTGCCGCTGCCGAGCGTCGGCGGCGCCGCCGCCCGTGTGCTGCTGCGTGTTCGTGCCTGATGAGTGTTCGCGTCTGCCCGGGCATGGCGCCGGCCCGACTCCGGTCGCTGCGAACGCCGGCGTCGCCTCGGTGTCGAGCTCGGCTGCCGGGCCGGCCGGCCGCCGCGATGCGCCGCTCCCGGCGGTGACGCCCGCCTCTGTGCTCAGCAGTGACGATTCCAGGCGGTGCGCCCTGCTCAACGTGCACAGGACGTGCCGCTACCGCATGAAGCTGCCGTGCCGGCCCGACTGGATGGACATCTCGCAGATCTGCCGCAACCGGGTCAGTGGTGGAACGGTCCGAACCTATGGCAGAGACTGGCGGATGGAGTAACCCGAGAGAAAATTGTGGACAAGACGTGAACGAGCTGCATGTGAAGTTTAACCTACATGACCTTGCCATATGGAGGGTTGAGTATCAGTAATCTCTTTGCTGCACAAATCGTGTTTTCAATATGTTAACTATGCCGTGGGCTGTCAAAAAAGGCATGTTGTAAACCCTTGATGCTGCCAACTTGCCTTGGTGTTGGCAGGTTCATACTATACATGATTTGACGTGCCGTTAGCGGGAAAGATTTGCACCAAAACAAGAAAAGATCTGAAACAGCTATGAGCTTAGTGATATGTCCCGGCTATCTTTTTTGTGCCACGTTCTGCCCTAGCGTCTGTGTGCCAAAACCATTTGGTGGCACTTGATGCTGCTGAGACCTGTCACATTGCTGCGATCCCTGCGTCTTGTGAAATGTAGCCCAGCCAGCTAGGCCCCATTCTGAGAGCAGTTGTGGTGCTGCGAAGCATTGGAATTTTAACTCCCTGCCTCAGCCCGCGAGATCCCTGTATGTGTTTTCATGAATGTTTGCGCCGACGTGTGGCTCTCCGGCGCGAGGCTGCTGCCCGGCCGGGCAGCGGCATGGCGACGCCCGAATGTCGGCGCCGCCGCCGCCGCCTGCCGCTGATATTTCTCATCCTCGGGCAGATCACGGCCGTGTGCGACTTCCTCAACTACCTGCGCTACATCCAGCAGGGCATGGTCAAAGGCTCCGTGATAGACATCTACCGCGAGATCATGCGTCTGCGTCGCAACATGGCCGTGGCGCGGCTCGGCTTCACCACCTGAGCGCCGCCCGCCCCGGGGCACGCTCGGGCGCGACCTGACCTGGCTCGCGGCCCTCCCGGCCCTCCCGGCCGGGCCCCGCAGTGTGACCCGGCCTCGACGCACTGCTTGACCTTGCCCGCCTTGCCGTCGTTTGCCGCCGGCGCCGCGTGAGATCGCACTGCGTGACCGCGGCTGCCGGCGGCCGCTAGGTGTAACTTGCAAGAGGGCGGCTGTCGACGGCTGGTGACGGACAGACGGGTGGCGTCGCTCGCCAGCGCTGCGAGCAGTGGAGGCGGGGTGGCCGGCGTGCTCGGGTCTGGCAGCGGCGGGCGGCGGAGGCGGGATGGCCGGCGTACCCAGGCCTGGCAGCGGCGGGCGGCCCGGCGTGCCCAGGCCTGGCAGCGGCGGACGCTGCTGTTACCCCTCTAGGGTCGTCAGGAGACTGTCGCTCAGTCGTATCGAGCCACGCTTGGTCACCCGGCGCGTTTCCTCTCGGCCTGCTGGGGCGTGTGCGGCGGGACTCATGCCTCTGGCGCCTAACGCGATGTCAGTCGCGCAGTCTCCCCGACACGTGGCGGGCCGCGGCAGGGTCGCTCTCGGCTGGCCTCCTTCTCTCGCCGGCTGGTCCGACGCCGGTGGGCGGCCGACGCCGTCTGCGATCGCTGCTCGCAGCTTCCCCGCAAGAGGTCGTGGGGTCCAGCGAGTCTCCACCCGTGCGGAGAATCTCAGACCCCAGCTCCTGCCGCGCGTGGGGGAGAGGTCGTTCCACGGCGCTACCAACCGGTGGTCGTGGGTCCGGGCTAGGGGCGGATGCACAGCCGACCTCTCCCGAGGTCAGAGCATGCAGAATGGCTGTTCACTTTCGGTCACAATGGCCGTGGTGCTTGGTGGTGTATGGTGCAGTAGCTGGTGATAGAGGACGTGGCCACACACGTCCATTCGGTTGATTGTACTATGATGTTATAACGAACGCCGCTTTAAGATGTCTCGCAGCGGTCTATTTTTGGTGTTGCCTTGTACGATGTGCGGGGCAGCAGACGTCACGTAACGGCCGTATTGCGCCTGAGGCTGGTGTTCTCCGCCTGTTCAGAGGAAACAAAACCGGCTGGTCGTTCAGGCGGCCGGCGTACGCCACTCGCGAGTTGTTGGCGTTATCTGCGGCCGGTTTTGACCGGTCCAGACCCGTCGCAGCCGGTGGAGGTCTCGGCTGACTGGATAGTGGACCACTGACACGGTCACAGTCACCGGCTGAGGCTCCGTTCCCTCGTCTCATTCCTGCAGCGGCCGAGGAGCGCGGCGCGCTTCCCTATACTCAGGCGCTGTTGTTCCGGAGCGTGGCCACTCATTCGCGAGGCGCCACTGAAGCCCTGCATTGTTGGTTTGTTGCCCGGGCCGGACTCAGTTGCAGTTCAACTGTGAATCCATATGATTTTGCCGACAGGTTTGGCGTTGTTTATTGCATTTGTGTTTTCCCCACGGTACCTGCGGAACTGTGAGACGGCCGAGACGACGCCCCAGAAAGCGGATGGGACGAGCGCCGATAGGTCAATGATTGACGGCATGTAGTGGTCAGGTGTAGTAGAATCTAGTGGTTTATCTGATGTCTATGCTCATTCGATGGTCGTGGGGTGTTTGGGATGTACGTATCAGGGGTGCATAGGCGCGCTGCCCCGTTTGATCTGAATGTCGAATTGGCTTTATCCCGAAACGGCGTTTCAGTTTTCGGTCTTGCCTGGAACACCTGTGAAAGAGATTGTGCCAAAGCCAAACCGAACTTGCCAGCCGAGTCTTCCAAAACAAACTGCGTTCGTTGATCGTGGTGGAGTCGGTGAGGTCTATTGGTTTTCGCGTACGCCATGTTCGATTGGAGCGCAATCTCTTATGATATTTGTTATTTGCCTATGCTATTACGATCGTAGAGCACATTAGAGCTGTCACGCGATGATACACCATGCATAGCGTAAGTAATGCACCGTTCAATCCACACTGATAACGTCGTGTGAACGAGCTACATTCGGCGAATAAACGAGTCACTCAGCAGAATTTTTGTGTCGCCTCCAGCGTGTACAGCCTGATCGCTCACAGTCAGTCCTATATTTTACCAGCGTCGTTCCACTGCAGCCGCCGCATTGCATTGATACACTCCGACGTTCTCTGGCTCAAGGAATTTGTTTGCTTTCCAACTTTCCATATAAAAGCTCATTTCAGAGGTAAATCTCGGAATAAACTACACCAAGCTGAGGCTGAGGTCGCCATTTCACGGGCGTCCTCCACCGGGCGCCCGTAAGATGGCGTGTGCTGAATTTCGCAAAAATGTCATGAATTTTGCTCCTATGTCGGCGAAGCATCCTTCCATCCTCCCCGTGGCAGAACCAATGGTTGGAGCCGCGGCCGTAGGAACGGGGTGTCCGTGGGTACCATCGCATCCCCATTTTCCGTGTATGCTGAACATTTATCCTGGCGATATGACACAAATCCACATCGAAACTCGATTTGGCACCTCTTTCTTCTGAGACATTCCTTCGCTGATGACTGGAGCTCTAATAGACACGAATGTCTGGTTGGTTTGCAGCCTGCGCTTCAAAGTATCAGAAGGTGATGACACACGCCCTGGACATCGGGAATGAGGTCCGAGGCTCTCTAGACATCCAACAGATGCCATTCTAAGAGGGTGTTCTACGGAAATGGGTGATATCTTCAAGAGTCGTCTGGGGTGTACTTGACGAAATGCTACACCTTTTCATCATCTACAACAAAGACTGGAAAATGCAAGTGGTTTGGTACAACCAGGTACGCAGCCAGTCTTGGCAAGGGAGAGGCGCATGACTGACAAAGAGCTCTTGTCAGTAAAAGCCCCCCGCCCCCCCCCCCCAAAAGCCAAATTGCCAAATATGGCCCATTTGTTAATGAGACAATGGTTTTCTTTTATATTTCTTTTCATTTTTATCTTCTAAAACTGGAACAGAAGTCATAAGCTGCCGCGCGATCGATTCTGCCTGAATTTTGTAGCCAATCAACTGAAGAAATCGTGCGTTAAACAACTGCATGAAATAAATCACCAGCGCTCTTCGTTCTATGATGGTCTAGTGGATTTTTTTCCAAACTGATAAAGCTCAGAAGCTTTACCAGATTCTTACCTGGGCTTTACATAGACTCCAACAACCCCGCAAATGCAGATCGGAATGGGTTAGCGATTTGCATCGACATGGCCAAGCCATGTTTGCCTGGAGACGTTCAACATTCGGTCAGAAATGATTTAGTGATACGAATTATGTAACGTAGTTCTAAGCATGCGTCGTCGCTTTGCAACAAAAACCTAGGTGCCAGGCGCTGTAGCCTCGGCAGGTCCCGCAGGTCGGCCCAGCTGCTAACACTGAGATGAGGCCATCGGGTGGACGGAAATGATGGCGCATCTGGCAGATATACCTTTGAACATCAAACCGTTCTTTTAAAGGTAGTTGATGTACGTTTCACCTGTGTGATTTCAGATCGATGAAATGACGAATTAGCCTTTACAGCACCGCGAAGCGATGCTGCAATATGGTGGTAGAACTGGGAGAGCAAAAGAAGAACCTCTATTTTTGGTGTTGCTGCAGCTGTTGATCGCCCCAGAGCACAACCTCAAAGTTGAAAAGGATATGCCCAGCCTAATTCTGAATGGTACGAATTAAACTTTAAAATATTGGGAAGCATTATACCACGACGGTCGTTGACACGCACACGCACCTGCCGCCTCACGTTACCTGCAGTGGCCGACGTCGTTCGGTTTTACAGAAACTGCGACTCAGGCCATCGCTGTCGTTGCTGCCGAGATGCAGTCGCGCAGGCTTAGACCCTTCGATTTCTTGTTTGGCTAGTCGATTCTGTGACAAAAGTTATCGGGCAAACATGGGATGGCCTCGTGCGTGTCTGCATTAATTTCGACTCACTCAGATCCTTTATTTATTTCCAGGGAAGAGCCCCCTTGAGTAGGACACTAGGGGACACATTGTTGCTTCCTGCCAAGGGCTGAAGAGCCGTTAGGAAGACACCCACCACGGAGTGTCTTCCGGTTGTCATTCTGACGACACGAGGCGGGATCCCCTGGTCGATCCGGAGGCCCCCAGAGGAATGCATCATATCACATTGATCCTCCCTGACGTGGGAAGCATTTTGATCCGTGCAGATTGCGGTAGACATTGGATCGATGCAGGAAGCCTCTTAAGGATGCCAATAGTGCAGTGGTTAACGCGCCTGCAGTAACCACTGCACGTCTGGGAAACCAGAGGTACGGAATTCGATTTCCGCAGTGCCTGCCCATCCTGCTAGGGTGATAGGCAAGCGACGCCATATAACCTCAGCAGCTGAGTGCGTCGTTAAGACCCAATGACCAGGTACCCTCATTGACGCAACAACATTCCTGCTCGCCGCAGGTGGTCCAATAATCGGTACATATACTCTAGTTCGACTTAAAGGGCCCATGCCGGAATTGGGTTGGAGGGCCACCTTTCGGCACAGGGAGCCCTGATTGGCATATAACCCTTCCACGGCATCAATGTGAGCAATCATCGTAAGCTGTCAAGTTTCCTTTCATAGTCAGAGCCCCGACCAACGCGAGAGGCCCTCTGTCACTCGGGGTCCCGTCCACATCCCTCATGAACAAATTTCCCCTGACTGACTCGAGGCCCCTTGTTGACAACGAATACTGTTAGGCACTGTGGACCCCTGAACGATTCAGGGACCCCGCATTGTTGGAGGGGCCCGACCAATGTCAACCGCGGGCCCGGCCGCGACCCTGCTTGAGAAATGGGGCCCCAGAGCCCAGACCGACAGCGAGCCAACTGTTCCATGTTGGTGATCTCTGGCCAAAACAGAGGAGCGCGCTGTCTCAGGGGTTCCCCATCGGTGCGAGAAACGCTCCAACTGACATTTGAGATCATGAGATCCTGACATACGAGGGGGATTCCTAAAGGTAACCTGCAGGCTTCCAATCTGGCCTTTGATCTTTAGTGTCAAGAGACCCTTGAGCACCTCTTCGGACCCCCTCAAACACCGCTCCTGGCCGACTCGGACCATTCACCGCCACAAGACCCCTGTTAGGCACTGGGGCCCCTGACCGATATGGAGGCCCCTCATTGTGTTAGGGACCCCAAAAAATTGCAAATCGCGGGCCCCAGCCTCTATTCTTCTCGGTAAATGGGTCTCAAAGGCTCAGACGGACATGGAGCCGACTGTCTGGCTCACTGTCGAGGCCCTGTATGAAATGGATATACCCCTAATAAGAGGGCCGTAATAGAAGCACTCAGACTGACATTTCAGGTCACAGTACTACGCGTGGGAGGCCGGACCCGAGTCTAATCGGGCCATTGATCTGAAGTCCCGAGAGGTTCTTAGACCTCTCTTCGTACCTCCTCAAAAAAGCCCGCGACCTACTGGGGGTCACTAGCCGAGATATGACCCTCTGTCATGCACTGTAGGCCTCTGACCGACACAGGGATGTCAACCACTGTTTCAAATACCCGGACCAATGCAAATCGTAACCCCCGGCCTCCGCCTTGCCCTTGCTTGGCAAATGAGCCTCCAGGGGTCAGACTGGCAGGGAGCCAACTGTTCAGTGTTTGTGGGCTTTGACCGACTTGAATACCCGCGTTGTCTCAGTGGTCCTCAAATGATAAAGAAGGGCTTCTCAATGATACTTTAGGTCACGAACCTACGGGCCGTGATTCTACATGTGACCTACAGCCGGTCCTTCAATCTGCGTTCCAACGGGTCCTCTGATAATCGGTACCGTTGGGCCGCACGGGCCACTCTTCGGGCCTCACTGAAAACTGCCGTTGGTAGGCTCGGGACCTCTTGCGAGCACAGCCGTCTGTAAGGCGCTGTGGGCCCCTGAAAGATACAGGGGCCTGAACAGCGTAAAACGCTGGCCCCTGCTGTGTCGCTGATTTGGAAGTGGGCCCTTAGGCCCATGTCCATGCGGAGCGGACTGTGCGGCACTGGTGGTGCTTGACCGTCATATACATCCGTATCGACTCGGTGGGCTCTGATTGGCGCAAAGGGCTCTCTGACTGTTTTTTGAGCTTCATTCCCCGCGGACCAGGCCCCTGAATAAGAATCCGACCAGCCCTTCGTGCTCGTAGACCCTCCAATCGAGCCCTTGATCGTCGGACATGGTGAGCCCTCCAATCTCTTCGGGTCTCCTCAAACACTGCCTCTGGCCAACTTGGTACCCTTTACCCAGACAGGGCCCATGTTAGGCGTTGTGTTGCCCCGACTAGCGTAAACCGCTGGCTCCGGCTTTGTCCTTGCTTGAGAAGTGGGCCCTCGGGGCCATGCCGCTGAGGAGCCGACTGTGCGTTATTGGTGGCGTCTGGCCGAAATAAAGGCACTTGTCGACTCAGGGGCCCCTGATCAGTGCATAGGGCCCTCTGGCTGGCGTTGGATTACCCGCTCCGACGGGCCGGACCCTCGAATACGACCTCTGGCCGGCCTTTCGAGCCCTCAAATCGGGCCCCAAATCGTAGGTCCCGAGCGACCCTTTGGGTCCCTCTGAGCCTAAGGGGCACGTGTCCCCTGTGCCCCTTCCCCCTGCCTGCACTACGAAGTGCGATATATGAGGGATGAGTTGAAGGTGGACAGAATAGAGAATGGGAACAGGCCTGGGAATTGAACCTCTTATGACGTCATATTCTATCATCGGCTGATATCCTATCTGAGTTACGTATCGTGGCGCACCAGGCACAGTTGAAGCCTGAGATGGACGCGATTGAGCGCTGCGAGTCCGTGCATTTTTGGCTGGGGGCTGCTGGATTGTGGGCTGGGTTCGGCGGGGTCCCGATTCCCGCTTCATGTGCCAGGGATTGTTGGCCTCGGTCCATTTATTTGCTTGCGTTGAGTGAGTGGTCGCAGCAGGAGTTTTCAGCATCATCTGGTGACCAGGTAAAGGAACGTGGGCATTATTCGTGGTTGCCTCTAGACTCTGTGTATTGAATCGGTGCAATGTGTTTGCCGCCCGCGCCCATCTGAAAGGGAAGTAAAACCTGTCTTGACACCTATCGGGTTAAAGGGTCATGATGTGAACTCCGTGGTGAACTACAACCACAACAGGGTCAACCCTGTTGTAGTTCATCTCATGTTGACATTCAGTTCAGGCATGTTAGACATTTACATCTGCTATGGGATGTGACTAAATAGGAATAAATTGGGATATGTTCTCTGCTATTGAAACCCTTTCACCAGAGAGTTTGTTTAAATTCATGCTTTATTTCCTCATGAATATGGCATCATAATTGCTTATGCTGGCCAATTTATATGGCAGTTGACTAAGGCCCAGTTTATTTTGGTGCCTGCATTGCATCCTATCAAAGAGTTCAGTTGCAAGATAGGAATAAGTGCCTAGAACTGCAGGGGCTTTTAACATTAGTAAGTTATAGTTTTAAATATGCAAGGTCAATGAGGTCAATCAAACCTTGAAATACAAATAGCACTTAGACCATGGTTTCACCAGACTGTGCAATGGCATGTTTTTTTAGCAGTTTGAATTGAAAATTTGCTTGTATGTATTTTCAGCTTCAGTAACCAGGTGCTCTTGAACCAAGAGTCCAAGACAGTCCATCAAGACTAGCCACAGCAGAAGACATGCCAAAGAGCAATAAGGAATGGGCATGGCGCATCACTTTTGATGTTGCATGTCTGCTCATAGGTAAGTACTTGAGATAAGATAGCAGATTAATATGTTCAGTTTGCACAGTGTTATAAGGTTTACTTAGACACTATGTCAGGGTTGTCCTGATTGTGTTGTGACCATGCATATACTTGTGAAGAAGCTGTGCCAAGTTTTGAAGACATGTCATGCCATTTGTTGTCTAGAGGTAGAAGCCAGCTGTTTTCAGTTTACTTATTCTGGTTGTGTTATGGATTGCATAATGTGAGTCCTGTATTGATGTGAGCTTTTAAGTGTCAGTAGTGCCATAGGAAGAGCAACACAAACAGTATTTAGTCTATGTTATGAGTTGCATCATGTGGGTTTGGCATTGATGTGTTGATCATCATGAGCAAGATCATAGGTTGCATTAGTTAATGCCCAAACATTGAGAAAATGCTCAAATATGGCTTCTCATCACAAGTTACACCTACCACTGATCACAGATTTGTGAGGTCTTAAGTACCAGGAAGTGTGGTTCTTTTAAAGTTGTGATGTATAAGTTAAGAGTTATTTGCATTCAAACATTTGTACCACACGTGATCTCATTGCGCCACTGCAATGCAGATTAATAAAGTCTTGATTAGTTGATTTAGATTGAAATTGTACTATGTGTTGGTTCTGACCAGGCTGTGCAACATGGTCTGAACTGGACACAGATATGACTTGGATACCAGAGCAGCACAAGGCAAACACCATTTGGTGGATGGGGAAATGGGGGGGGGGGGGGGGCTGTTGCTGGCAAAAGTGCACAGGTGTGCAGCTGGTGTATGTGTGTGTGCAATCCATAGATCCACCATTTTGTTGTTTCTGTGTTTTCAATGGTTGATGTCAGATCTCAACCAGGACAGGTGCAGATGTAAGACACAAAACATGACACTGTGTAGGTGAGTGCACCACATACAAATCACTGGTGGATCTCAGTGCTGCCCAACATAACAGTTGCATGAATTGGGAAGTGGCTGGTGTCATCTGTCTGGAAACTGGTCCTGATTGCAATGTGGTGTGGCCCAAACAGCAACAAAACAGGGCCATGCAAACTACACAGGCATGGACAGTCACACATGATCAGTGGGCAGAAATTCTTGATCCACTGTAAACTGGGGGATGTTACAGAGCATTGCAGATGACAGATTAATTTTGGCCATGGTGCCAAGATCAATGGTCATCTGATGCAATCAGTGACAGAAATGCTCAGGTGGTTCCTGAAGCAATCAACAAACAGCAAAGCAGCCAGAAGGCTCGGAGCATGCTGTGTAAAGCTCTAAGTTGATACTAGTGACTGGAGGAAGTCGAGATCCAGAAACGCCCGATGTGGTGTGAAGGAAACCAGATCCATTCGGACCGTGAAGTCCGAATGAATCATAGATTACAAGATGACCGAGAGGTCACGAACACGGGGTGGGAACACGAACACGAACAAGTCCCGATGTGGATATCAGTAGGCTTGCAACGAGAAACCATCTTCGGAGATGATCGGTGGTAGGGGGTGAGACGGTCTGCGGTGCCGAAAAGACTCGCAGGGCTGATGAGATGCGGTGATGAGATGAGCTCTTAGCACGAGAAGGTCGAAAGGTCGATGTTCCCAGCCAGTTAGGGCCGTTCATGATCATCGGGGAGAGAGACCGAGACGGTCACGGGTGGTCCAGAAGGACCCTCGCTTAGCGTTGGCTAGAGGCTAGAGTAATCCAGTAATAGAAACGTCGACGGTCCTTCGATTCTTGCCAACTGCAAAAACCTTCATGAGTCATAGAACGGCCAACCTCTGGTGGTTCGTGGGACCCCCGAATGAGCTTGGTATGGTATGTCGGTTTAATGTTACAAATTGAGCACAGTTAGCTTTGTTGTAAGCGTAATTTTGAGCATTGAATGCCAGTGGCCGTGATCCCAAGCAGCGAAATATATAAATAAGGGAGGTGTTTCGTATGGAGTGTTCATTGTTAAGTGGAAACTAAGTGCAAAGAGCATCATGCGGTTATAAACTTATGTAAAGGGATCTCTCGGAACTAGTGAGCATGATCTCGTGTGGGATTAGAACGGACTTGAACGGATAATTACCAGTGGATGCCGGTCATGGATGGGAGTCCCGCATGCCGAGGTGGGCCATCCTGTCAACCATATTGCGGGACATTACATTTTGTGGTATCCCTTCGTGTGGGCATGCCGTCATAAGAACATGTTGAAATCGGAGGACGCGCTTTTTGCTGTCGTGCGTCTCGTCATCGTCTGACAGATTATTTACATTCTGGTTGTGTGGTTGTGTGATTCGCGGTGCTCAATGGCGAAGGCCTACGCTGAGCTTCGGAACCGACAACCGCTGCCGCGTGGCGCGGACAGCTGCAATGCAGGCGCCCTTGGGATGACGCGGACCCGAGGCGTCCGCTCGATATATCGAATGGCGCTATCCCCCACCGTCTGGCCGCCAGCCTCGCAGTGCCAGCCCGACGCAGAGTACGCCACGAACGTGATCGGCTGCCGCCCGAGGGAGGGGACGGGAGGGGGAGGGGGGGGGGGGGGTGGGGCTGAACGATCACGGACGTGCGGTGGGTGGCCCACTGACCGCCTGCCACGGCCGTGTCCTGTGCGCGTCACCAGCGCCGTTCCGGCGCGCGTGCTGAGTCGGACCGAGGCGTGACCGGCACACTCCCTGTGTCGGTCGAGAGCCATGCCCGCGGTACCCGGTCGTGTCCCTCCTGTACAGTGGGCAGGCTCGGTGCGGTCGGTCGTCCGTGTCCGACAGACGCGATCCTGCGATCTCGTCAAAGATCGGAGAAAAGAGCACACCCCTTGCAGTGCACTGTTATTATTTCAGCTCGTTACAGCGCATCGTTACAGCTAGTGGATGCCACTTTTCTTCCCATTTTACTCCGTTTTGTTGTTAGTATGGACACTGTGAAGCATTACACCATATCAGCAGGATGCGCTTAGTCGAACCCAAATAAAAGCACATGAGCCGTCATGCACCAAAATGTACCGTGCACGAAATTGCCGTGACGTTTGCTACAATAACGACACGGATCAAAGGAACTGAGACTTTTGACCAAGCTGAGATTACCGCCACAAGAACCCCAACTTCGAAAAACTCGCCAGCATCCTGACGTATTGGGCAGAACACTTGTTGTTCCGTCGCATCGTGGCATTGGACAGCGAAAACATAATGGGATGGTATGTTACATTTTTGTGACGCTGGTTACCTCGAGATTAATACTTCTATTGATCATTGAACGCGCTCCCCGTGGACAAGTGCCTGAAAAATGCGTTCAGAATGTTGAATCCCGAACGACACGGCTCTAACCGACATGTCGAGGTGCCCCAGCATGAGCTCTGTGTCGGGCCATCGCAGAACGCCTGGCCCGACTGTGCAGCTTTTGTCGCACCCCTGTGGGAGTCCTGTCGTGCTGTTAGTGCCTGTCTCGACTGCGCAGCCTCTGTCGCGTCGCTCGTGTAGTCCTGTCGTACTGTTAGTGCCTGTCTCGACTGCGCAGCCTCTGTCGCGTCGCTCGGGTAGTCCTGTCGTACTGTTAGTGCCTGTCCCGATTGCGCAACGTCTGTTGCATCGCTCGGGGAGTCCTGTTGTGCTGATAGTGCCTGACCCGACTACGCAGCCTCTGTCGCGTCGCTCTGGGAGTCCTGTCGTGCTATTAGTGCACCGCATGAGATGACACATCTAGAAGGCTCACTGCGTACGCCGCACTTGTATGTCAATCCGGCGATGTCGATGTCCTAACTGACCTCTTTCAGCACGTGCTCGTTTTAGCTAGCTGGAGTAGCCTGGTTGTTCCGTGTCCTGCTGACCCTGCCACACCTCTATAGTAACCAGCGCATGCTCTGACTTGGTTTTAGTGCGATTTGAGAGCTATTTTGAAGGTGTTGGTGCGGCCCTTACGTGACAGCTGGACTGACCCATTTGAGACAGCATATGGTGGGCATTCGTGTTTATCGTGTGCGTGGCTGTAGACAGCCAGGATGGGTTGGCAAAATGCATGAAAGCCCGTAGTTTTCGCGCCACAGGTGTAGAAACGGGTCCGGGAGGCTAAAATCTCTCAAACTATTCGTGAAAGCTTAATATTAATAATCGGTCATGCATCTAGAGTTGTTTTTTATAAATTGTTTGACAATGTATTGTTTGAGTGCTCTGAAATGTGGCTGTTGCACGTTTTTCAAGGATTCAAATGCCAGCCAGAGATGAAAATCTGTGCTATATTCGTTTGCCATCGGCGGTAGTCATTTTTGTCGAAATTTAACATATGTTTGTAGAAACGAATCCATCAAATAAATGACCTCACCACTTATAAAGTTTAATTAATAAGCCTCCATAAAATAACACAATTGGTAAATAATGTTTCTGCGCGATGTGCATTTGTTCGGTCGGTGGATCTCATCGGACTCAACATAAAAATGATCTTACGGCGCTGAAAATGATTGAGATCATGTCACCGTTCTGATTGCTGCATCTCTATCCGATGTCGCGTGAAAAGGAGCTCAATGCTTACATTGTTTGGATCCTTGACAGGGGTGATCGCTCACCGCTTCTTCCTCCTATCCAGATTCCATCGGACGCCTGTGTTTCAGCCACCGTCTGTTAGCTGAGAACTCAAATGGAACGTAAGCAGATATTTGTGCTAATAACAAATGTCAACATAAAATTCGCCGAAATGAACGGGGTCCCGCACCAGAAATTCAGGGATGCTTTGTTTTCTAAAAAAAAAACAAGTTCGCTACGCATTCTGCTGGTCGCAATATAGTTTAAGCGTGCTTACTACGTAATATCCGCAACGATGTAAAACAACGAGCGGGTTTGATATCTTCGCGTTTTGGAAAAAGTAGCCGAGCATCATCACGATTAATTATAAATCGGTGTCCCAGTGATGGACGCATATGCTCCCCAGAGCTAGGGTGTTGAATGTCCTCAGATGTCATGGCGCAGCTGCCAAACCGTATCGTTTTGCTATGCTGAAACATGCGGTGATGTTGCAAAAGCTTAACATGGAGCTGGTAACGTGACACAATAGCAACGCTATATATTTTAGTCTCTACAGATAAGGCAAAACGAATCCGACTGACCCCTCCCCGAACTGCTCCTCTCCTAGACCGTTTTGCGTCGCGTTTCACATATGCGTGTAGTTCCTGTTCCTGTTCCTGTTTATGGAAGAAGGACGGTGCACATTCAACAGTTGGGCGCGCAACGCACATAGAGGTTCAACACTAATAATTTTTTGTATGCGTTACACTGCCACTCCGAGCAATACGCGTGAAGCGCCGTGAGACCATGGGACACTGACCAAGACCAAGGTGATCATAGTCATGATCACTTGATATTTGAGCTCTTGCTGGGGTGTGGCTCGCGTCTTTGGCACGAAATTCTCCGCAGTTTTGCGTGTTCAGTCAGTTGAGCCTTTCTCATAAAAGAACCATGTCAAGAAGTAAGAGAACTTGAAGTCTTTCTGGGCTGTTTGTGCAATCGCTCGGGCAATAGCACAATAGCAGTGGAAGAGACAGTCATCCTACACGGCGCCATCCTCGCCGCATGTCCCCTCTCGGCCTTGGTTTGCGTTTCTCCAGGCTGTGTTCCAACCGCTGCCAGCCTTCTCTAACACCCTGGTTTTGGCACGATGCTGTTCCGTTTGGCGCGTTCTCGTCTCGTCTCGTCTCGTCTCGTTTTGTTTTGTTCGCCGTGCTCTGCTTTGGTGTCATGCGCGCTGTCTCGTTTCCAGTATTCGGTGCCATCGGACTATGCAGCAAAGCACCTCTTCCAAAGGCGGGATTCTTTTGTGATGATGCTTCGATTAATTATCCCTTTCACGAAAAAGATACGGTGACAGATGCGTCGTTGTACGTAGTGGGGGCTATTCTTCCCATAATCTTGGTAAGTTACTGCCGACAGTGTTAAAGCAAACGTGTACATAACAGCTTGAACCCGGTATTGAAATGAGCAACTCGGCATGCACCAGTGCTTCTTGCATCTTTGTGCTCACACACTAACACAAACATGTCTTGGCAGTGCTTTCATCTCCTCGAAAACTGTTGGATGTGTGCTTGGTTGCACTCTTTTTTTCAATCGAAACACGGCGGACATTGCCGTCCTTCAGGGTACATTCAGGCGATACGGGTGCTTGCTGCCTTCCGTAACTGACGTCGGCTGACTGACGGGCCCGCGGCGCCGGTCAACATCCGGCTGGAGCGAGCTGTTGCGCGACAGGGCGGCTCAGTTTGGGCGGCCGTGTGGCGAGCCCAGCGCACGTGCGACGGTCTCCGTCGGAGGGGCGTGTCCGCGGCGTCGCGTCTGGTCGGGGTTTTCGGGGCTGTCCGTGCGGCCACGGCGGCCGGGGGTCGTGCCGGACACATCAAGTCATCCTGCCTGGGGCGCCCCCCCCCCCCCCCCCCCGTTGCCGGCGGGGCGGCGCTCAGCGTCAAGGCCAGGACATGGCGCCGACGCCCCGGGATGAGTGTGGCATGGGCGCGACGATCGGGTCACCCGCGCTGGCTCGAGCCGTGGCCAGGGTGTGTGGAGGGCATGTGAACAAAGGGCTACGCAAGGAATGCAGTCTGGCGGAAAGTGGTAATGCATTGCTGCCATCCATGTGCATGTGGCGTAAAACTGGGAAATCGTTCACTTACTAAACTACATAGAGTGAAAATAGGAAAAACGATAAGTAGCAAAGTGATATCGTGATCGATTTTCAAAAGCCCTTGAAACGCTTCAGTGCGAGATGTAATCAAAAAATGAAAATAGTTTTGCTTCGAAATTTGCGAAGTTTGCCGTCTGGCCTCCTTTATGCTTGCGTCACTTTGCCACGTGATCGTGGTTTTGGTTCATACATTACCGAGACTGACCACTATAATAGCTTCCAGTGGATTTTATATCAGAGGGAGGGCGAGGGTAGGGGGCACGGGGAAGGCCATCTGGAGCTCTGTTGGGGTATTTGGGGAGTTATGCGGTCTGGTCTGCACGGAAGCATGCCTTGCGGGCTCGCCTGCGGGCCTGCACCAGACCGCTGGCGCTGCTGGTCGGACTGACCTCGAGTACCTGGCCACATCGGCCTACCGTCTTTGACACTGTGTAAAGCCCAGCCTGAGGCGTTTGTTCCGGGAGGCGCCATGGTCGTGTTCAGAGCATCGTCCGGGACATGACGGGCGGCGTCCTCTGTTTTTCAGTGGGCTTCTCTGTCCTAGCCTTTTACCTTGCCGGCCGGCCGTACGAACGGGGCTTCTTCTGTGACGATGAGACAATTCGGCACCCGTACCGACACGGTACGGTCTCCTCGACCGTGCTCTACTCTCTCGGTTTTGCGCTGAACATTGGAGTGGTGAGTGCATGCCCCCCCACCCCAACCCCCGCCCCTTCGTGAACGTCGCCGGGGAGGAGCGCTGGAAGCACCAGCGCTCTGCTGACCACACCTGGAAATCCCGAGGCAGCTGTCGAGTGGCCGATCCCGATGGCCGCGGGACGTATTTCTGATCCAGCCGTTGGAGCTCCTGAGCCGGACGTTCGGGCTTGGACCGTTGGGATGGATGGAGCTCGCTGGCGTTTGAGTTGTGATCTTAGGCGGGCGCCCCACGATCCGCTGAAGCCTGCCGCTCTACCAGACCTGGTTCGAGCTCCTTGAGACCTTCGTTCGAGCTGTGGGCCCCGGTGGGCGCCCAGACCGCCCGCTGATGTACAGACCTCGCTCGGTGCGGGTGGGGCGACATGAGCAGGTCCGGGCTGAGGACCGTGACGGGCGCAGATCAGACCCCCTCCCCCGAGCGTCCCCGGCGTGCTCTCCAGCTGCCGGTCGCGCTGGTCTGAGTTGTCCCCGGCCGGCCGGCTGTGCTGCGGCGGCGCGCGTGGCAAGCGCTCGTAACGGGTGGCGGTGACCGAAGGTCGACGTCGCACCTCGCCGCCGCCGCCGCTGCTGCCGCTGTCGAGACGCCAAAGCGACCTGGCCGGCCTCGAACCCACGTCCGGTGGTCCATCGCCAGAGATGGGGTCATGCAATGGTTGATCCCGCGCTCTCTTGCATGACTGTGTCAAATGCCGCTGTCAGTGCAGGGCATTGATGTGTACATGTGTTTGTTGCGCCAGCGGTGCATGCGCACGTCGTGTTGGCTATTAACTTGGCCTTGGGAAGGGGCGAAAATGGAAGCCGAGAGACATGTGAGAAGTGGCTGGGCGGCCTGGTTGGGTCCAGACAGGACGCGTGGCATGGATAAACGGAGAGGATTCTGCAGTCTAGCTCGTCAGACATTTGAGGGAGCCAGACCCAGCCGTCTGTGCATAGTGGTATGCCGTTGCGTGTGTCGCACCGGCTCCAACACGCCGCGGGGAACTGGGATGGAGGCCCCGACTGAAAGCAATGCTCCGCAATATGGATTCGGCTATTCCCATTTCCCAGAAATGTGCAGCACGAGTCTGGAAATAATTCCAATAAGGTGCTGGTCCGACGTACTAAACGTTGCCCCGCACCCTTTTATGGAGCGCCTGCAGCTACCGCGGCTATGGTAGCGCCCAGAGGTGGGGCACGTGCTGGAAATCGAACCTGGACTTCCAACAGCGAAACCGGCATCGTTAGACACAGGACTAATGGCACCGTGAAGTGTATATCTACTTGGAGACCCTCGTATCTGCCTAAATGTGCGTAATTCTATTCTTGATTCGACGTCATGATGACTTATCGCGACGCATGATTATCCTTTTTGATGTTATTAACAGCACGTTCGGTCGATCGGGCTACGCCACGCTTTTTCTTATCAGTAGTGTTACCCCCCCCCCCCCCGTAATAACGCCTTGCAGACGGGTTCAAAGTTCCTGTTGACTCGCACCCCTGAACGGCATTCATGTGACAGGCGTCAGTGTTTCATACCTGTGTCGGTTTTAGCACTCAGTGTCATGACATAGTCAGTCTGCACATAGTCGGATGACAGTGCCGGTAGTGTGGTGGTTAACGCGTCTGCGTTAACCGCTGCGCGTCTGGGAAACCAGAGGTACGGGGTTCGATTCCCCGCGGTGCCCGCCCTCCCCGCCAGGGTGAGAGGCAGGCGACGCCATATAGCCTCAGCAGCAGCGTGCGTCGTGAAGCCCCAATGACGCACACATAGTCGGGCCACCAAGTGATCTTTGGTTCATCTTGAGTTGTACTTCAGGATCAGATTAGGGCTAACGGCATTGAGTAGAGGCAACCAGGAACTTGCAGGCGTTATTATTTTTGAAGTACAGCTGGGTATGAACTCTCTACTGGTACTGTGACAAGCCAGGTTGTGAAGGATGGGGCGCGAAGCATGCCGTGAGTTTTGTGTGCCTTGCTATCCTCCTGGCGTTGTATGAGAACAGCGCCAGGAGGATGGTATTGTAGGGCCGCCGCCCTGAGCACCATCCTCCCGGCGTTGTCTGATCAGCAGCTCCCCGCACTCTGCCACCGGCCAACCCGCCCTCATCCCGCCGCCCACCCGCCTGGCCTTCTGCTGTGTAAATACACGAGTTCGTGGTCCCACGGCCACGACGCGGGGCCGTCCGCTGATTTTCTGGCACGTTGCCAGCGAAGAGGGCTGTCCGGAAGTCGTGGAGCTGTCGTTAGTTTCGTTAGGCCCTGTATGAGAGCATGGGGGGGGGGATCTCTCACTGATTTGACGAAGGTGCACTGGCAAGCGATGTGCGGTTCGCGGGCGAAACGTATTCCCTTGTCAATGCACTTGTCCGTTCAGTGTTAAGACTGGCGGACGGACGGTAGGAAACCGTGTGACCGGCCTTTGGGGGCGAGGAATCCAATGGAAGGACTGTATTCTGTGTTAGGGTATTGTTTTTTGCAATATAGTTTTTAGAGGGTTTAATTCCGAAAACTTTTGAATGGATCGATTTTTTGGATCGGAGCTCACGCTATGCATTGCTTGTTGTGTGAGGCCTGACCCCCACCAGCCAATCGCGCAATTCCATGTCAGCGGCAGAATTTGGTGGCGAAAGCGTAACGTGCGGCGGTGCTCGGCACGGTCCGCGCTGGAAATTTATGTTTGGACGCTTTCGAAAGGAACGTTCCGTCTTTCCGGTTAATGCAGAAACATACCAGTTAGCGAATAGCGTGTTTTTCAATTTGGAAAGTACGTGTTGGATAAGAATTGTCGATTTTGATTCACACACGAAACGAGAAAGAGACACAAGCAACCACAACATTACAAAACGCAATTTATTTTCGCAGCCACATCCGCGGTCTAGAAAATTGCACCATTAGTATATGATTTATATATATATATATATTTATTTATATATATATATATTATTATTATATATACATATAATATATATATATATATATGCAGTACATGCTCAGCTTGCTGCTTGCGCGGAGCACGCCTACGGCATTAGCGGCTTGTGAGCACGGTGTTTAACATCCCGAGGTGGCATACTCAGCTCGGTAAACCCAAAACCTGCCTGCGTGTCCGCTAGCAAACTCAAGCCGGCGCCCTGAGTCCTGCGGTGGTCAGGTGGCCGTCGGCGCGCCCGCCGCCAGCGGCGGGTCGGGGCGCTGGACGCGAGGCAGACCGCCCGCCCGTCCGCCCGCCGGCCCGCCCGCCAGCCTGAGCCAGCCGGAGCCAGCCGCCGCCACCGCCTCTGCTCTCCGTTGCAGTGGCCGCCCCCCTCCTGGTCTTCTACTATGCCGTCGAGCCGTTCCAGCGCGGCTTTTTCTGTGACGACGAGTCGATTAGGCACCCGTACAAAGCGGACACGGTGTCCACTGTGGCATGCTATATCGTGGCTGTTACGCTGTCGGTGATCATGGTGAGTGAGGCGCTCTCGTGGCGCCCATCCCTCTCGTTTTCCCGGTTCCTCGACCCCAGCTCCGATTGCTTTCGTTCATGCTAGTATCCTTCAGTGATGTGCGCCCTTTGTCATTTTGCTTCGTGGTGGGCTTGTTATGGTCTTGCGTTATAAACCTAAAGATCCCGCAACAACCCCGCTGTGCGTTCGTGCTCTTTCGCATTTCATTTCGATCGCAGCCTGTGGCACGTTGTATTTTTTTCTATAGACCTCTAGAGCTTTTGAAAGCCGACATATCACCGGCACGGGCAACCGCATTAGCTGCTTCGTAGCCCTTCCTTTGTGGCGGAGAGGGCCGTGGCCAGGTCGCTTGGATCGGTCTGGCCCACCGGGGGGGCGGGAGACACCCCGGATACACGCGCACGGAGCGCGCTGGTGGTAGTTTTCCCTTACACCATTGACTGGTGTTGCGATCACTGCGATGGGAGAAACGGGGCTTGTCTCATCGGTGCCCCTCGCCCCCTGTCCATGCCGCCTGAACAGCCTAGGAATAAGAGTTTCTTGCTGATCGGCTGAGGACTTGTTTTGTATGTTCGTCCTCAGCGGGCGGTCATCACCAAGCGAGGTCCGAACTTGATTTAAAATATTCACAATACAGACGATTCTCGAATACCAAAATGCGTCAATCCCCAAAATGACGTCCCACCAAGATGTCACCTTCATGTGCTTACCCAGCCGGGAGCCTTTGAAACTCCCCAGTCGGAAGACACAGCTTCCTTCCAACTTTTTTTGTCGTTTTAGTATAGTGCATTTATGGGTGGTCATCAGGTTCCTCAAGCGAAGGACATATGGGGTTGGATCGATGACATAGCTAGGAACATTTTGAGTCGTCCCGGAGCATGCGCGGGCAGCGATCGTTGATGCGCCGTAACCTGCATTATTTTAGCCGAGATTGGGCCCGCTTTCCAATACGACATGGATGACGTAGGAAAAGCCTCTCATTAGTATTTAGGAAATGGCCTGAGCGACAGAACATGACGCAGCCGCTGCCCGACTTGAGTGCGTCGCCGCCGCTGACCGACCAGGCTGGCGTGCGCTAGTCGCCATCCGGTAAGCTCGGCTGCGGCGAGACCCTCCGCCTCGGCGGCGCTCCCCCGGGCGTTCGGTCCGGCTGACCGGCGGCGCGCGGGGAAACCAGAGGTACGGGGTTCGATTCCCCGCGGTGCCAGCCCTTCCTGTCAGGGTGAGAGGCAGGTGGGGCCATATGGCCATGTAGCCTCAGCAGCTGAGTATGTCGTGAAATCCCCAATGACATGACACATGACCGCCGGCGCGGCGTACCCGTGCCGCGTCGGCCGGCGGCACGCCCGCGCGCCACGCCGTCGACGGCGCTGTGTGCTCGGGTCACGCGAGATATTGATACAAGATACGCGCTGAGTCACTTCCTGACCAGGCGCGGGTCTGAGCGCGTCCGCACTCGGACGTGTGGCGTGATGGGACCGGACTCATGACAACTCTGGACTCGGGCTGAGGCGATTGCAATCATCTCAGAACTCGTGTCTCGGGACTCGGACCTTGCTTCAATGTCCTTGGATCCGGGACCCAGGTTTATGTTCAAGAAATTTGTGAACGTGCCTCGTGCCCATACTCCACAACTGGGGCTCGGAGACTCTTCTGACTCTTTTTTAATCTGACTCATACTATTGCCTGAGCTAGCAGGTGAACACCGCGTCAGGTATTTCCGGGGAGGCTAGCCCAACTTTCGAGAGATCGCTCCAATTCTCCGCAGGTTCTTGTGCCACCGCACACCCGCCGCCGCGCCTCCCACGGCCGGTCCGCCGTTTTGACCCAGTTTGCTGCGCTGCATGTGTATGAGCCGACCACCAGCTGTGCGCTCACGCCCCTGTCTGGTGGGTTCGGTCCCGTCCGTCAGGGTCCGGTCCTGTCTGGTGGGGTCCGGTCGTATCTGGTGAGGGCCGGTCTTACCCGGCTGGGTCTGGTCCTGTCCGGCGGGGCCTGGTCTGACCGGCTCAGAGTCCAGTCCTGTCCGGCAGGGTCTGGTCTGACCGGCTCAGAGTCCGGTCCTGTCCGGCGGGGTCTGACCTGACCGGCTCAGAGTCCGGTCCTGTCCGGCGGGGTCTGGTCTGACCGGCTCAGAGTCCGGTCCTGTCCGGTTGGACCTGGCCTGACCGGCTCAGAGTCCGGTCCTGTCCGGCGGGGTCTGGTCTGACCGGTTCAGAGTCCGGTCCTGTCCGGCGCGGTCCGGCTCGGGCCGGCTCCAGGTCCGCACGTCAGCCTCGGGCGGCGCCGAGTGACGCCGATCGGCCACAGGTGCGGCGGCCGCGCTGTGCGCCAGAGTGCCACGCCGTGCCGGTCCGCCCGCTCTCTCCCGCGGGCTGTGGCTGCCGCGGTTGGGGAGGGGAGGGGGATTGACAGCATAGGACCGTGTGGGCGATGGGCTGGATTTCCTGTGTCCGGGCCGGGCTGCCCTGGGTTAGGAGCACGGCCGCCTAGCCCGCTGGGGTAAACGTCACACCCTCTCCGGGAAAGACGGTGGCGTCCGGAGGTGGGCGGCCGGCTCATTTAGCGGCTGGGCTTAGCGGGAATGTTCCTGGTCGGTATGAAGCAGCGTTCGCTGATCCATACGCAGCCATGGCCATTATTACTTTAAGTTGACGGTTGTTAGTTACCGCGAAGCGTTTTTGCTGAAGAAAAAGCCGTTTTCGAACCTCAGCCATATGTGCGGCCTTAAACGTAACTGGCGCGTTTAGGAATACTGCTAATGATATGTTTATGTTGACCACATTGACAATATAGGCGGAACCTTGATTTTTGTCTCATATTAACTCGGTTTTACCAACTAAGTTAGCATACCATCACTGTACAGCTTGTTAACATTGGGGTGATATCGTTCCACTAATTGTCGCACGGCCATCTTATGCAGTTAAACCCGTCATTGACCGAGGGGATTGTCAAATCTCCCCCGTCGAAGGTTTGTGATGCTTCAGAAGCGCGTTGAGGTATTCGTGCACAGATTTCACTTGCTATCAATCATTAAGTTTTATGCCTTGCGCCAAAATGGCAACTATGAGGCTAAGCTAGGCTAGAATTATTTCATTATTCACCTGCGTTGTCGTTGTAATGTTTCAATGTTCCACATTGAAATATTTGCATGTCGAATAGCAAAGATAGTGATGAAAGTATGTTGCAAATTGTTGATGTTTGACCCAACTTATAAAGTACCTGAAACACCGTGTACAATGAAGAATACTTACAAAGTTCCAAGCGGCTGTCTGTAACAGTGACTAAGTTCTGACTTGAAATGCGTGGTGGCGTGTGTTGGCAGCGCCGATGTGGGCTCGGACCCACGGCAGGGGACGGCGGGGCTCCGGCCGGCCGCGGCGGCGTCGTGACCAGACGGCGAAAGCCTCTCTTGTGGTGTGGTCCGAGACCGTGCGCCACGTTCCTATCGTTAGCCATTTGAATTTTTGAATTCGGCTCGACCGTTCTTGAGATAAGCAGAGGGGAGGGGTGCCAAATTTGCCCTCCTCCCCCCCCCCCCCCCCCCCACCTCCTCTCCTCCGATCATTGATGCGCTGCTCTGAAACCAGGTCGATGCTAGGTTAAAAATCGATCTGATTAGCTCAGCCCATGAAAGGGGCTCTTCCTTTTGTGTTTTCCGTAGGGGTGAGCTCTGCTTGTCTTGAATCTGGACTGTGAGGAATAGTATAAGGGCCCGCTGTTTTATAAGGGCCAGAGGCAATACGTTTGTTCGACGTTGTTTGTATTCGTTCCATTGCTGTTTTTTGTAAGTGGTAGACGAGCTGCACGTCACGGGTCTGAAGAGAATCAAGAACATTCAGATAGAGCAAACTGGTGTCATGGCAGTTCCATTTTGACAAATGGATTCAAATCGCCGGGGGACGTACCTGGGTTCCGAACGTATTGTGCTTTTGGTGCGATAAATGACGGCTATGGGAATGGTTGGTACGGGCACTGGGTCGCGGCGGTCGTTGCGGTTGTGTTCCAGCCTTTGAATTGAGTCACGAACGCCAGCCGAACAATGGAAGCCGCCCGGCGCCGGACATGTCCACGCGCCCCCGCGCGTGAGCGTGACGCTCCGAGTGTTAACTCACTGATAGCGGCGGCGGCGGCGTGGGCGACCGGCACGCTGGCTAGTCATGTCGGCCAGTCCGGACCGGAACGGCGGACCGGTCGGGCCAAAACAGCGGACTGGAACAGCGGACTGATTCTGACCGGCTCTGATCGGATCGGCTCGGCAGTTCGCTGCGGACCGGGGCGGACCAGCACGCACTGGTGTACGTCGGAGCGTTCCGTCACCAGACGGGGCTGAGGGTGGCCCCCGTCCTCTGAGGAGCCACCGGCAGGCGGCTCCCCTGTACTCCCGATCTGGCCGGACAGTGCCGCGTCCGTCGGCCTCACAGAGCCGGCGCCACTGTGCCGCTCCGCGGCGTCTGGCTGGGGCGCGGCTGTCGTCGGCTCCCTGCCCGGGCCGTGGCCGCAGAGATCGCGCAGCGAACCGTGGCTCGGATCAGACGAGCTCAATCGCCGACAGCGGGTCGCGGGGTCCATCCTCGCGGGCGGTTGCGGCCCGTCGGGACTAGGACGTGGGCGCGGTGGCTCGTGACGCTCCCTCCCCCCGCCCTCTCCTCCCCCTCCCCCGGGTGATAGCTGACTATGTGCCGACTTCGCCTCTCTGTCTTCGCATGACCCTGTCTCGGCCGCGTGCAACCGGTCGGTCGGTGCATGCCGTCTGTATCTGCGTGTAAGCCTTGGATTCCCGCTGCGCGCATTGTGGCTCACTTTGTCTTTCTCCGTGTGCGCTGCTAGACTGCTTTTGTGTTATCGAGCTTTTCTTACGGTTTGTCGGTACGGTTTATCGTGTGATGTGTTTTCAAGTGGGTGAAGTGTCTAAAGCTTTGTCATTGTTGCAGTTACGGTTTATGGTTAGCAGGCGACGTTCTTGTAACCTCAGGTCACCGTTGTAGCTTTTGAAAATACATTGTTTTTATGGTGTTTTGCACTACGAATGAGATCATTTTTCGGGCTGTCGTTATTGCCTGGTGTGGTGCTTTGTACACAACGGCTGGCCGAGTTAATTCTCTGACCGTCTCCCGGTATTTCTGAGACCTCAGGACTAACTCTCTGACCGTCTCCCGGTATTTCTGAGACCTCAGGACTGACTCTCTGACCGTCTCCCGGTATTACTGAGACCTCAGGACTAACTCTCTGACCGTCTCCCGGTATTTCTGAGACCTCAGGACTAACTCTCTGACCGTCTCCCGGTATTTCTGAGACCTCAGGACTAACTCTCTGACCGTCTCCCGGTATTACTGAGACCTCAGGACTAACTCGCTGACCGTCTCCCGGTATTACTGAGACCTCAGGACTAACTCTCTGACCGTCTCCCGGTATTACTGAGACCTCAGGATTAACTCTCTGACCGTCTCCTGGTATTACTGAGACCTCAGGACTACGTGGTGTTCGGTTGTCAGCCATGTTCGGTCATTTTTCGAATCCCTGCCTTGGAATTGCCGGGACTCGAACCGGGGTCGCCTGGTCGTGATTCCAGCGCTCTACCAACTTAGATAACCGGGAAGGGCTCGGCTCAGTTTGATAGAGTGCTGGCTCACCATCAGATACTTCGTTTCAAAGCGCAGCAATTCCAAGGAGAAATTTTAGATGGTGGCGCAGGCATAGCCGAAAATCAAACGCCATTCAGACCTTCTCAGGACGAATAACACCTGACGACGGGTGGAGAACAAACCGGCGAGAACTTTGTGCACATACCAACGCACCACATGAAGGCCCGAACAATGATTCCATTCGTGCTCTAAATGCCTTGCTGCAATCTCTCCGCAAACCTCCGAGTTAATTTGTTGCTGTATGTCAAGCGGTTCCGCTTGCTTCGCCGTCACATGTCTCGGCTCACTGGGACGCCCGTGTGCGCGCAGATGTCTATCGTTGAGTACTTCCATTGCAAGCACTGCCACCGCCAGAAGACCATGCAGGTGTGCTGCCTGCGCGTGCACCCCTGGTTCTGGGCCATCTACTCGATGGTGGGCGTGTTCGCGTTCGGCGCCGCCTGCTCCCAGCTGGCGACAGACATCGGTGAGGCCACAGTCGAGCGCTGCCGCCGGTGGCACCCGCCGGCTAGTGGCGGCACGGTGACGGGTCCCGCGGTCAGCGGCTGGCCTTGACGGGGCTGGGAGCTGCCGACGCCGCGCCCGTGACCCGGCGCCGCGCTAGCCGGGGCCGCGGGAGCGAGCGGCTGCCCTGCGCCGGCCGCGTCGAGCTGGCGCCGTGCTGCTGACCCGACGCCGTCGGGCAGCGCCCCCAGATGGTCAGCGTGCTGCCGCCGCGCCACTGGCGCCGCCGTCAGACGGCGCTGGCATGACCCGAGGTCGAATGCTGGACGGGAGAGCATTGGTGCTCGCCAGTTGGACGGAGCTATCGAAGTGCTCTGGACTTGCACGGCCCGCGCGACCTCAGTTGTTGTTTTAAGTGGTGACCGTTGTTTGTTAAGAAATACTGTCTGTAGCGCGTCTATGCTGTTGTGCCTAGTCATGCGATCTGGTTACATTTGTTGTTGTTAAGCGTCGCATTTTGTAGATACCGAGTGTTTGCATCGGTATTGCCTTTCAGGCAACGGTGTATGAGCCTGATAACGACGTTGCGTGCATAGGAACATTGCGTGCGTTAGCGTGCATTAAAACCCCCATTTATCATCGTCTTCAGCTAATGAACATCCTTCCAGTCGCATACGTTTGAAGCCTGATTTTGTTTAGTGAATCATATCCCGCGTTGTGCATGTCTTATCCTCAGTCTCTCCAGCACGTGTCTAGTGGTGCATGCCCAACAGGTTCTTGATCTGCCTCGATCTGTTTTCCGCTCGTCAGGTGGGTCGCTAGCGATTGGTCCGCTACTGCTGACACCGCTGTCCGGCCCCGCGGCCGATCCGTCTGACGCGTCTGACACCTGCCCCTGACCCGTCTGACGCGTCTGACACCTGCCCCTGACCCGTCTGACGCGTCTGACACCTGCCCCTGACCCGTCTGACGCGTCTGACACCTGCCCCTGATCCGTCTGACGCGTTTGACACCTGCTCCTGACCCATCTGACGCGTCTTACACCTGCCTGTGACCAGTCTGCCGCGTCTGACACCTGCCCCCGATCCGTCTGACGCGTCTGACACTTGCCCCTGGTCCGTCTGACGCGTCTGACACGTGAACCCGACCCGTCTGACGCCTGCGTGTGACCCGTCTGACGCACCTGACACCTGTCCCTGACCCATCGGACGCGTCTGACGCCTACCTCTGACCCGTCTGACGCGTCTGACACCTGCCCCTGACCCGTTCGACACCTGACCCCGACCCGTCTGACCTCAGGGAAGTACACGATCGGGCGGCTGCGCCCGCACTTCATCACCGTCTGCCAGCCGGACTTCAACAAGATCAACTGTTCGGGACACGCGTTCATAGAGGACTTCGAGTGTTTGGGAGACAACGTGAAGGCGATCAGGGAGGCAAGGTGGGTGGAGGCGTCCCAGCCGTGGCCGTCGGGCCGGGGTCAGTCTCCGGGGCGGAGACGGGCGCTGTCCCTGACGGAGGGGAATGTGGGTGGCGGCGTCCCAGCCGTGGCCGTCGGGCCGGGGTCAGTCTCCGGGGCGGAGACGGGCGCTGTCCCTGACGGAAGGGAATGTGGGTGGCGGCGTCCCAGCCGTGGCCGTCGGGCCGGGGTCAGTCTCCTGGGCGGAGACGGGCGCTGTCCCAGACGGAAGGGAATGTGGGTGGCGGCGTCCCAGCCGTGGCCGTCGGGCCGGGGTCAGTCTCCGGGGCGGAGACGGGCGCTGTCCCTGACGGAGGGGAATGTGGGTGGCGGCGTCCCAGCCGTGGCCGTCGGGCCGGGGTCAGTCTCCTGGGCGGAGACGGGCGCTGTCCCAGACGGAAGGGAATGTGGGTGGCGGCGTCCCAGCCGTGGCCGTCGGGCCGGGGTCAGTCTCCTGGGCGGAGACGGGCGCTGTCCCAGACGGAAGGGAATGTGGGTGGCGGCGTCCCAGCCGTGGCCGTCGGGCCGGGGTCAGTCTCCTGGGCGGAGACGGGCGCTGTCCCTGACGGTGGGTGACCTCTGACGTTGCAACCCGACGCCGCCCGAGCTGAAGTGTCCAACCTGAGACGAATCCGGCTATGAGGCTTGCTTGCCACGTTGATCGGGGAGGGGGGGGGGAGGGGGGCTTTGACCGGTACGGCAGGTGGTGTCCCTGGGTTGGATCTGTTCTCCCCCGAGCCGTCACAGGCTGGACGGCTCGGCTGGGCCTGACTCATGCGCTTGTTGCAGGCTTTCGTTCCCGTCCGGCCACGCTTCGTTCTCGTTCTACACCATGGTGTACCTGGCGGTGAGTAGTATGGCGGCGGCGGCGGCGGCGGCGGGACGCTCCCGGTCGTGTCGCTCCCGTCGTGTGTGGCGTCCGCGGGATCTGGGGGTCGGCCGCTTCCCCGGTGCCGTTGAACGGCCTGGTGGCACGTCATCCCCGACACGTTTCAGTTCGGCGCCTCTATCGGGGGCTGGGCTGGTCGACGCGACTAAGGCTCGGTGTTCCATGGCAAGTCCCATTGGGAGGGCATCCCGCCGGCATTGTCAGTAAACTTGACAATGCCAGCAGGATAATAAACGATGTTCCCAGACCTCCTGCAACGTATTCCTGGTCCCTGTTCCTTTGTTCTCAGTCTCCCGTTGGCTACGCGGGCGTGGACATGGCATTGCTGACATGGGTAAGGCTGCCTGCAGTCAGCATCCGGGACGGAAAGCCAGCTGTTTTCCCCGCGGCCTAACGTGCTGATGAACGCAACCGTGGCCTTGCACTGACATCGTACTGGGTTGCAACTGTGCCTGCCGAGGAGGGCGGGGGGGGGCGGGGGTCCCGTCGTACTGTCGCGCTGTGTACCGCACACTTGTGATGATGTGGCATGCACCACATACGCCTCTGGCGTGCTGGCGTGTTGTGTCCCACATACGTCTGTCGTGTTGGTGTACTGTGTCCCACACACGTCTGTCGTGCTGGTGTTCTGTGTCCCACATACGCCTGTCGTGCTGGTGTTCTGTGTCCCTTACACGTCTGTTGCGCTGGTGTACTGTGTCCCGCACACGTCTGTCGTGCTGGTGCACTGTGCCACACACGTCTCGTGCTGGTGTACTGTGTCCCTCACACGTCTGTCGTGCTGGTGCACTGTGCCACGCACGTCTCGTGCTGGCGCACTGTGCCACGCACGTCTGTCGTGTTGGTGCACTGTACCACACACGTCTCGTGCTGGTGTACTGTGTCCCACGCACGTCTGTCGTGCTGGTGCACTGTACCACACACGTCTCGTGCTGGTGTACTGTGTCCCTCACACGTCTGTCGTGCTGGTGCACTGTGCCACACACGTCTCGTGCTGGCGCACTGTGCCACGCACGTCTGTCGTGTTGGTGCACTGTACCACACACGTCTCGTGCTGGTGTACTGTGTCCCACGCACGTCTGTCGTGCTGGTGCACTGTACCACACACGTCTCGCACTGGTGCACTGTGCCACACACGTCTGTCGTGCTGGTGCACTGTACCACACATCTCGTGCTGGTGTACTGTGTCCCACACACGTCTGTCGTGCTGGTGCACTGCGCCACACACGTCTGTCGTGCTGGTGCACTGTGCCACACACGTCTGTCGTGCTGGTGCACTGTGCAGCACACGTCTGTCGTGCTGGTGCACTGTACCACACATCTCGTGCTGGTGTACTGTGTCCCACACACGTATGTCGTGCTGGTGCACTGTGCCACACACGCCTGTCGTGCTGGTGCACTGTGCAACACACGTCTGTCGTGCTGGTGCACTGTACCACACACGTCTCGTGCTGGTGTACTGTGTCCCACACACGTCTCGTGCTGACTAACAGCACCCTCTGGCAACCGTACGTACCGTCAGGGGTGTAAGTCGGCCGGTGGCATGCGCGCCACGTCCCTGCTCATCATGCTCCACATGTCTCGGACGTGACGCTCGGTTCTGAAAAGTTCTTGTTCCATGCCTGGCTAGAAGATGAGTGATTTCATCTTGTGTTCATTTACTCATATAGCATCGGGTGCTCCTCTAGTTCCGAGCATTCTGTTCTAAAAACATTCGAGCGTTTGATTTTTTGTTCAAAACTGCAATCAACACGCGCTTGCAACCACTCTCGCCACGCAAGGACAGTTGACCGAGGTGCTGCGCCCCCGCGAAAGGACACACACTATATGGAGCGAGAACGGGTGTGTGGAGACCATGGTGTCCGCCGCTCAAGCGGAGGCATGAGTTGACCAGCAATGTTTGTCGAGCTCGCATCCGGCGCATGATAGGTGATCTGGCCCTGCATCAGGTGCCGGTTTCCGGTCACGTATGCAGACTCCTCGTGACCGCACCGGCACACTGATCAGCAGCAGCCAGTGTTCGGCGTCCCCTGTCCCCCCCCCCCCCCCCCCCCCCTCCTCCCGGCGCCGCACGGGCACCGCCAGCGTGCGTATAGGAGAGATCTGGTGTGCCAAAAGACCAACGTCCGAAAAACGCGCAGCGTTGCTGAGCACAGACGGCGTCGTTTCACGCACTGGCCCGTTGCAGCGCAGCTGACGAAATGCTTGCGCGGGGCGGCAGGCACCTGTCTCACTGACGTCGCCCCCGTTCCTGCAGCTGTACCTGCAGGCGCGCCTCACGTGGCGCGCCACCAAGCTGCTGCGGCCGTTCCTGCAGTTCATCTGCGTGATGCTGTGCTGGTACACGGCGCTCAGCCGCGTCTCCGACTACAAGCACCACCCGACCGACGTGCTGGGCGGCGCCGTGCTCGGCACCGTCGTCGCCGTGGTCGTGGTACGTGCCGCCGGCGAGGCGACCGCCCGTTCGGTTGCGCTGAGGGCGGGGTGGGGCAGTGCGGAGGATGCCCCTCCGGAATCGCGGTGTGACGGCGTTGTCGGCGTGTCCGTGGCCCGGCAAACGAGGAAGCACAAGACCGCTCAGCTTGTTCGATGTTTTAAAGTATGAGGTGCGGACATGAAATTTTCAAATTAAAAGCAGTAGTGTTACCGTGTGCGGGCGCGAAAGCGACGATCGCATTCCACACCCCTAGAACACCAAGCCGCAGCGTAAATAGTCACAAGTTGTCTGGCGCACGTGAGCCAGCAGACTTCATCCATGTCGTTTCCCATTAATTGGGTTTTCTGGTTGTAGGTTTGTACCCAGGTTATCTCGATGTACTCCCTCCAGCTCGTCCAGCCTTTTTTATTGCGTCAACATCCTGAATTACGAAGGTTTTCACGACGAATGCGCGTCCCCAACTACGTACATCAATAGTTATCTTTAAAAAAACATTGCAAATCATCATGTTAACAATAGGAAACGTGATAAATGTTTTGCGTGACTGTGGAGATGATCTCCGTTTTTATGTGACACTGCGATCTGGCTCCGCCCGCCGCCGCTCACCAGTTGCCGCCCGCCGCCGCTCACCAGCTGCCGCCCGCCGCCGCTCACCAGTTGCCGCCCGCCGCCGCTTACCAGTTGCCGCCCGCCGCCGCTCACCAGTTGCCGCCCGCCGCCGCTCACCAGCTGCCGCCCGCCGCCGCTCACCCCGCCGGTGGTCCGGCGCCGCCCCGACGCGGCACGAGCAAACGGCTGACCGTCCCTGGCCTCCAGAGCTGACCGCCCTCCCCCGCCCACAGGCCGTCTACGTGTCCGGCATGTTCAAGAAGCGCTGCGCGGCGGCCGACGTCCAGCCTCCTTCCCGGCAGAACACTATCGACAACACCGACATACCGTAGCGACCGGGCCGGGCCGGGCCGTGTCGGGTCGGGTCGGCCCAGGCCCGTGTCCCCAGACGCTCTGCTTGTTATCTTCCGCGGCGGAGGCGCTCGTGGGCCGCGGCTCTCATTGGATTGGCGTGATGGCGAAATGGTGCTCGTATTGGGCGGTTTTGTGTGACGAGGCGTGAACAGCGATGTTGGGCTGCCGCTAAAGAAATAAGTAGACTATCATCTAGTTCAAACAAGCGGCGTCATGCATGAAAGCGCTCATGCCTTGTTCTATGCAAACGCACAGCAGGAGATAGTGGATTGTGCCTCACGTTTTTCTCCGTAGGTCTGCCATCTAGAATTTGTCTTGATATGGGTTCGTCGCTTGCGGTGCGAATGCTCATACGAGTCGAACTAAAAGCGTGCATCGTTTTTTTTTGGGGGGGGGGGTGGGAGGTTGATCCAAATCTTTCGAATGGATGGACAACTGGGATTAGAGTTCACGTTAAGCAGTGCTTGTGTGAGGCTTGACCCCTACCGTCAGATCGCGAAAATTCCAGGTAAACGGCAGGATTTGGTGGCGCAAGTTAAGCTAGCTGCAGCGCCCGGCAAGGTTCGTGCTGCCCTCTGACGTCACCCGACCGGCCGCCGCAGCGGCCTTCGTTCACACTTTTTTGTGATGAAGCTAGGTCCATGTTGTGTATCCGTCATGCGATGAACTGGCAAGATATTTGCGAGCAGTCGTCGGTAGTGTTTTTTTATGATCGGCAGTCCGGTGATGTTATGTGTAAAAAGGTCTACCGCACATATTAACTAGAATGTTCATCCGATACATTCTGCATTTCAGCGTGCAGTCCAATTCTGATAGCATGGAATGAATTATGTGTAGATGCATTGCTAAAACATGAGCGCTGCATGATTTTGTCCAAAGCTGAAGGGATTTGTTTTTAATTATTCCAATATCGTACAAAGCGACATGTCACGGCTGCGATGCGTCTTATCTACCCCCAAAACGGTGCACTGTCTCCTAACCAAACAGTGTTTTGCGTAGTTGAAGTTCAAGCCCAAAAACGATAGCCGGCATCTTGCTTATGACATCTTGTCGATATACCTCGCCATTCCTCGGAATGTATCTCTGTGGCGTAAATGCGGGAGACGAAAAAATGTTCTAGCCCGTGAGAGCCGAATTTTGGACACGCGTCATGAGCAGTGGTGAGAACCACGACCGTACTTGTTTGTGCTGGTGGCCGTATCAGTCACAAGCGGCCGATACTGCGCCACGTCACAGGCTCGGTCGGCCTGACCACCGTGACGTCACGGGTAGACCCGTAGTACCGTGGTGCGCGCGTGGCGAACTGCGGTGACGTTTACGTATACTGTAGAGGTGGCGGCTGGTCACGGGTTCCGAGTGCCGGGCACGTCGAAGTCCATGTGCGATTGTCCGACCGGCTGACCTCCGCCGTAGCCGCCGTTGCGGAAGGGAGCGGTGCTCTGCCCGTGTTAACGTCGCGTATTTGCAGCTCGTATGAATGCTCTCTGTCGCCTCGTTCCCAGTAAGCTGTGGCCCAGCCGTGGCAGGCAGTTGTACGTAGTGTTGCAAAAGTCAGCTATGGTTTGGTGATTTCCGTTAGTGGTGCTTTTTGTGTTGTTAACTTTCTGTGGGGGGTATCTAGCTCTTCCCTCAGGGAGGTGTGACGTATGGCGTACCATGAACGGCTTGAAAATGTGTGCCCGACATCATCGACGCCCGACAACGTAACGTTAAAATATGTGGTCGCAATGCGTTTTTAGATCATTTTGTTTCAACGCTGTCAGAACCGGGAACCGGTCCGCGGCATCACTTTGTTCAGAGACCTTAAAGTCTCTCAGTTATTGGTCCCTGGATGTGACACCTTTCAGTCGACCTACATTGTAACTCATAGGAGGAGAGTTGGAGAACGAATTTCTGAGCCAATGTTTGAGGGCTTTGGCCGTATTGGAGTGTGTTGAGATTGTGTTGTTTGCTCTAAACAATCTAAGATACTTGCATACTAACCTTCGTGCAATGTGGCAGGCTGCTGTTTGGTAGCTCTTCAGGTGGCTCAAACCTCTATCTTTTTTAGTTACTAATTCATTTAGTGCACGGTCCGTATACTTTGTGGTTGTAAGATTATATTGTAAGTGTTCATTCACATGATGTGTTTGATTATATCCTCGCTGGAATATCGCGCAATACATATAGTGCACCTGTAGCGATTCTTCGACCTCATTTTATGGAGGTGCGTGTTAGGCCCTCGTCTACACTGGGTTCTCCCTCTTGCTGAAAGCCTTGCAAGAATGAGTGACTGACATGGCTGGATCAAATTGGACCTACTGAAAGTTGGTTTTTCAGTGTTCAATGCACGAACGTACGTGACTTCATGACGCGTTCCCAAGGTGTGCGTTGATCTGTGTTAAGGTCCATTTCCATCGGAGGCCTACTACTTAGAAACTAAATTGTGCTCAATCGTTTTAGCGCTGCCTCAATTAACGTGATGCATCGAGAATGATATGATTGGAATCCCACATGTTAGCTGCCCAGGTATTTTGGCTTAATGACGCATGTTTACACGGACTCGTAATCGCATCAAGCGTTGAACCCAACCCTGCGACGCGATGGTTGCAAGACGTGGCATTCCGCAGGATATGCAGAGAAGGGGCTATGCTCAGGGGTGGGACCTCACGAGAATTGGTGCCCTGATGATCCAACTAGTGATCGGAGGTAGGGGAAAGCGGGGCAAAATGATGCACCCTGGTAAAACGGGCACCCCGCGATTTCGGCTGTTAGAGGTCGCGTCATCGGAAATCAATGGCTTAAGCTAAAGCTCTGACGGGACGGGAATGACGTGCACCAGGCCTTTCTGTCGGCGGCCGTGGTTGGAGGAGGATGTGAGTTTTGGCTTTCCGTTTTTTGTTATTGTTTTTATGGTGATTTGAACGCTGTTTATTGTACGAGTATAATGAATCGTGAATTCAAAGTTGCTGCGCTTTGGTGGTGTATGCATGCAGATTCCTTGTGAGCAATTGTGAATTTTTCGGGCCAATTTTCGTTGCGTGTCGAATCATGTTGTGTTGTTGGCGTCCATGGGGCAGAATGGTTGGGGCAAAATGGGCACTCGGGGGGGGGGGGGGGGAATAGCACACAAAAGCTCCCGTTTGCCCCACCTGAAATATGACTATTGCAAGGAAAGCTTGGCTTAAATAAGCCATGAACACTGTTCCAATGGTAGTAGCAGGTACATGAGTAGAGCCCGAAACAAGTGAATCGATTCTGTTTCATTTCCATGATTAAATGGTGGTCGAACTACTACGTCAAACTGGGAATGTGCGGCCTTGCGATTTGTCGTTTATAAGTTATTGAGGGCGCGCATGTGATGGCTCTATATTTATCGTTCCTTTTAAGCCTAATTTATTGTAATTATGTTGTTTAACAAAGCTTATTTGTGAACATAAGGATTGTAAGTACCTACCTGTGATGACTTGATTCAGTATCACGCATTTGCCCACCTCTTTGATAGTCTCTATAACTTACTTGTTAATCAGCAAACAAGCAACAACGACTTTCGACCGACCCGTTATGAAAAACGTATCCTAAAAAGTAGCTTAGGCTATGAAAAAGGTGGAAAGTTCATACATTTTTGGTCATTATTGCATAAAGCTCACAGTACGTTTCGTACTTTTCCGTACATTTAAATGGTGTGTTTCTCTGCATGCACAGACACTGGCGTAAGTACTAACGCATAGGTATTCTCTCTGATAGACCTGGGGTGAAAAAATAAATTTAAGTTTTCTTTTCTCTGCTTACGGGCAAGACCCAGCAAATTGCAATAAGTTGTAATGCTTATTTACCATGTTGTGCCCAGAAACGGTGCCAACTCCAATAAAGTGGGAGAAAGCCTTGCATTCCCTTAAAAAATATACGATTCAGTGTTTTGTTTTTAAATTATTAAATAGTTCAACGTTTTCTTGTTCCTTAAACATTAAGACTGACTTATTGTATAGTATTACATAGAAGGTGTTTTATCACATCGTCCTTAATATTAAACGTAGCTAATTTAACACAAGGACTGAAATGCCCTATAACCAACTAGTTATAGGCATGCAGTTGGGTATTTTGCTTTGATAATTGTACTTAATTTTCCGTGGCGGGTAAACGTTTTCCTTGTTTATTAAAATAAATATAGGTAAACTGGTGGGTCCAGGGAGGGGTGGGAGGGGGAGGGAGGCTTAAGGGGCAAATGACCGAAGAGAAAAACCGATCGGCAATCCTGGAAGCGGGGTACAATGGCGAAGGCCATCAAAGCAGTCGAGGTGGGAAAAAGGTCCACCAAAGAAGCGGCAGGCCGCTTTCTGGTCCCGAAGTCGACTCTTGACAGGCGGCTGAAAAAGGCACGGGCAATGTCAATAACAGAGGCCACAGAGAAGGTCCTGGGTCGACACGAACCTGTTTTCACGGAAGCTCAGTAGCGAGATTTGGTACAGCACATAATGGAGCTCCAAAACCGGAGGTTCGGAATAGCGCTGACTGACCTCAAGAAGCTCGCATATGAGTTCGCGGACAGGAACAAAATCACTCACCCATTCAACACGGTGACGAAGATGGCAGGGGAGGCGTGGATGCGATGCTTCTACAAGAGGAACCCCGCGGTCTCACTAAGGATGCCAGAGGCCAAAAGCGCTGCTCGCGCGCGGCGTTCAACTCAGTCAGTGTCAACGCGTTCCTCGACAACCTTGAGTCGCAGACGGATTCTGCCCAGTTCGGTCCTACACGCATCTACAACATGGATGAAACGGGATTCAACACGGTCGCAACAAAACAAGAGAAGGTGCTGGCGAGGAAAGGGTGCAAGCAGGTCGGCCAACTGACATCTGCGGAACGAGGCACGCTGGTTACCGGGGTGATGTGTATCAACGCTGTAGGGAGCTACATACCTCCAGGTGTGATATTCCAAAGAAAGAGAGCCAACCAGCAGCTGGAGAATGGTCTTCCCCCAGGTAGCCTGGTGCTGTACCATGAGTCTGGTTGTATGCAGAAGGAGCTGTTCGTGAAATGGCTTGACCATTTCATACCGCACGCGAAGCCCTCGAAACAGGATCCAGTCCTTCTCATATTGGATGGACATGCCAGCCACACCAAGAGCCTCGCAGTCATCCTGCTGTGCAGGGAAGCAGGTGTGGTGATGCTCACCATTCCTCCGCACACCTCACACCGCCTTCAACCACTGGACTGGACGTTCATGCCTCCCGTCAGCACCTTCTTCTTCCAAGGTCAGAGAACGTGCTCCGAGACAACCCTGGTAAAGTCGCCACACTGTTTGAGATGGGGGAGCTGATCGGGTCAGCCTACGTGCAGGCGGCAACAGTGAAGACGGCGTTGAAGGGCTTCGAAGTCATGGGGATCTTCCCACAAACCGCCATGTGTTTGGCGAAGAAGACTACGCAGCGGCAGAAACAACGAACATCTCGCTGGCCGGCATCGCAGACGCACCAGTGGGTCTCAACTCAGCAGCAGCTCCTCTGCCCATGCCTCGGCCCTCTGACGTTGATGTCTCTTGAGTCTAAAGGACGAAAAAGGAAGAGTGTAGAAACTCAGAAACCGCAGCGTAAACAAAAGAAGCGTACACCACGAACGCTTACCTTTGAAGAGTCCTTGGACGAAGAAGGTGTAGCTTATCTGTACTGCGGGTCTCTCTTCTCCATGTCCAAATCGAGCGAGTCTTGGTCGAGGTGTGCTCTCTGTGATAAATGGGCGCACGATGCCTGTGCAGGGATTGATGAAGAGGACGAGTGCGTGTTCGTGTGCAAACTGTGCCGGGATGAGTGGGCAGGCTGGTGTCTTGTCTAGTTTCGCCACTGGTCGTACCTGCTGACGGGTCCACTAGGCTGTGCTCCTCTCGTGTTTTGCGTTTACAGTGACTAAGAAGTGGATTGACGAGAAGCGCGAGTGAGTGTTCCTGAGCGAACTTTGCTCGATGACTTGTGTGCTCGAGACTCGATCGTTTTCGTCTCATTGTGAAACCATCACGCTGTGGTCCTCTAATTCTGTGTCTAAGCCATGCAGCAGTGGCTGTCGCTTCATACTAAGCTGTGATTCCCATTTACTGGCCGTTATAACTTCTATTCGTGGGATCATACTGAGGAAAGAAATATGGATTGGGATGGTTCGAACAAAATATGAGAGCCCAAACTTAAGCAATATAGCTATTGGATGTCCAGATAAATACCTACTCACCGAGCAATGCATTTATTGATGAGTTTTCATTAAAAAATGATAACTTTGAAAATATTTATTTCGCTTATTCAATCTCATCACTTGTCCGTTTTGCCCGGAATACTGCTTCGTTTCGCCCCAAGCCAGGGGCAAAATGAGGAAAAAACATTGCCTGATATTTAGGAGGATCACACTTTAACATGAAGAGATATCAAGCCAGCGCTTTTATAAGAGATAGACAATTGATCAGCCTTCCATATCCACCTGCTAAAGACTTTCTGGACAGACTTATGAGCTTGCCATATTAAAAAAGTTAAGGTGTCCGTCTTGCCCCGTTTTCCCCTACTCAAACTTCTGTTTAAAGCGGGCAAACGGCTTATGTTCAGATTCAGATCGTCAAAACAGCCGGCTCGGTGCCATTATCAGGGAAGGGGCAACGGATGTTCTCCACACAGTGGCGCCATGCACAAAGACTCGCTTCAGTTGCTAGTAGATAGGAGCGGCTTGCATCTTTTTTTGAGCAATAACTTGCGAAAGCTGTGGATTCGCTGACCGCAAAGCTTTGTAGGAATGTAAGGGCGTGATCAATTAGTTTCTTCCCATCCCTACGTTCGTTTGACGCTGGCGTGGAAAGGCGGTGCGTATACACCCTCCAAAACGGAGGGCGGTTACGCACCGGGCTTATACACCCTCAAAAAAATTCAGATGGTTGTACGTGTGAAGCATACGCAGATTGGCAATCTTGGAGGGAAGCGAGTGCAAAAATGCAGAATCCCGTGCGAAAAGTCGACTCCGTGTGTGATAGACGTCAAACGATCACGAAATCCACCAACTTACTCCGAACCAGTTTTACTCTGATCACCAATTTTCGGCCGCCGGGCCCGCATCTTCAGTGGATGGATGGCTAGCGTGCTGGTCTCGCACACGGGAAGCCCGGGTTCAAACCTCGACGACGGCCGCTGTTAAATGAGTGGCTTCATGGTCTATCGGGTTGGCGTGGTGATGTCAACTCGCTTCAATTCTAAGCGGGATGAATTATAACTTGGGCTTTTCATATCGACGAGTACCGTAGTTTCTAATGCCAGGGGAAGGGAGTCTGCACCCTACAAAGATATTGAAGATCCGGTGAAGTTTGACCGTAAATCTAAATGAGTGTGACACACTCAATAGCCAGTGGAAATGACGCATACAACGGCGCCGGCATGTAGAATTACGTTCGGCAATTGCGCGTAAAAATTCATCAGCGCGTATTCGATTGCTCTCAAAGGTGGAGGCACCAAGGCCAATAGGGACGGAACCTGAACGGTCATGGGTGCCGCAGGAGACCAACAAAGGGGCTCCCGTCAACAAGTATAGGGTCCTCAGAGCAAACAAAAAGAACTCAAGGCCCACGTGGTGGGCCCCTAAACGATCGGTAGCGCTTCGACAGGATGACATGTGAAGCCCGGTCATAACACAGAACCCTCCGAGCAAAGGGGAATTATTCAAGACCATAACTTAATACCCTTGTGCAATCAAGAGTGCACGGGCAGATTAACAACACGAGTCTCGATAGGAGTGAAAAGTCAGCCGCAAATGAGACCAAAGGGAGAGAGCCCTTGATCAAAAGTAGAGGGCCCCTGAGCATCGAGTGTCTTCGTGCCTTGCCTTATTAGAGCCCTAGCAACAGCACAAAGCCCTTCAAACCAGTAGAAAGACCCTGAAATTTATATGAAGGGCTCCTGAGCAACTGAATGTACTCTGGCATATGCGGCCCCGGAAAAGTGTATGTAGCCTTTCGAACGAATGAGAAGAACCCGTGGAGGAAAACCCGATTGAACAACAGTGTTCAGGCATGGAGGCGAATAGCGTCCCAACAGCACATTGGGCCCTACGAAAAAATGGGAAGCGATCGAGGGTAACGTGGAAAGCTCCTTAGCGATCAGATTGACGCAGCAAGTGGGCATATAGGGACAGGCAGCCATCAGCGTAATGCCTCTAGACAGCGTAATGAGCCCCAATATTTCCCCCAAGCAACATTTTCTCAGTCAGCGAAGAATGAACTTCGTTTTCTTATGAACTCTTTATTTTTGCTAGCAATGGTTCTTGGTCATATGTAGGCCCAAAGGCATCCAATGTTGTTGTGCTTTTGTTGTAAGGAAATTGCGTCCGTGCGGCCGATTATAATCCACTTCGGAGCATTTAGGTTCCCTCGACATGGTCCATGAAACCTGGTCCTGTGACTCCCTCCACCCTCTCCAGCCTCCACCGGCCCGAGCATCTGAATAAATGGGGCCCGCTGAGAACATAAGGTCATCCATTCAAATAAGAAACACTCCCGACGCAATGTGTAGGACTCTGAACGACCGAGTGCGCCAGAACAGGTTGACATATAAGGCCCCCGTCAAGAGGAAGTATTCAAGACCCAATGTAAGAGGCCCCCGGATGATCGAGTGTGCCCGAGCAGGTTAACAGACAAGGCTCCCAAAAAGAGCGTAGGATCCTCCATTCAAATAGGAAGTTATCAAGACCCAATGCAGAGGACCCTCGAATGATCCAGTGTATCAGAGCAAACCAACATGTAGGGTCCGGTCAAAAGCGTAAGGCCCTCCATTCAAATAGGAAATACGCAAGACCCGAGGTAGGGGGCCCCTGAACGATCGAGTGTACCCGAGCAGGTTAACAAATAGGGCTCCCAACAAGAGCGTAAGGCCCTCTATCTGAATGGGAAGCACTGAAGATCCTAAATGAATAGCCCCAGAATGATGCAATGTGCCCAAGTAGCGTATCAGGAGGAGCCCGACAAGAGCGCGGGGGCCCTTCAATCAAATAAGGAGTACCCAAAACCCAGTGCGAAGGGCCCCGAAAGATGGAGTATACCCGAGCAGATTGTCATGTGACCCAGGCGGGAGAGTAGGGCCCCAAATTTAAACACCAAGACCCAATATATAGGGCCCGAACAAACCAGTGTGGCCGAAGCGGCGAACAGATGGGGTCCAAGACAAGTGCGTAGGCCCCTCCATTCAGATAGGAAGTACCCAAGACATAGCGTGGAGGGCGCCGGATATTCGAGTGTGCCCGAGCAGGTTAACAGATGGAGCTCCGGCAAGAGCGTAGGGCCCTCCGTTAAGATATGAATTACCCACGGCACGATGTAGAGGGCCCCGAATAACCAAGTGCGCCAGAGCATGTTAACAGATAGAGTCTCTTAAAAGAGCGGAGGGCACTCCATTAGAAAAGGAAATACCCAAAACCAGACGTAGAGGTCCCCCACGATCGAATGGGCCAGAGCATCTTATCAGATGGGGGCCCCGACAGGAGCTTAAGGCCCTCCATTCAATTAAGAAGTACCTCAAACCCCGTGCGGAGGGCCCTGAAAGATGGAGCATATCTGAACAGGTTATCAGATGACCCCGGGGGGGGGGGGGGGCAGAGGGCCCTAAATTCAAACACCAAGAAGCAATGTGCAGGACCCACCAGCAATCCAGTGTGGCCGAGGAAGCGAACAGAGGGGGCCCCCGACAAGTGCGTAGGACCAATTCAAATAGCACGTGTCCAAGGCTCAATGTAGGCCCCCCCCCCCGAACGATCCAATGTGCTCGAGCAGGTTATCAGGTAGCCCCCCCCCCCTCACAGAAGCGTAGGGCCACCATTCAAAACATAAATATCAAAAAAAAAACCAGTGTAGACGGTCCCCGAACGACTGAGTCTGCCCAAGCAGGCCATCAGATGGACCCCCGATTAGAGTGTAGGGCCCTAAGCAAGTGACAGAGAATTGGAAACGCGCTAGACCAATGTAGAGGATCCATGGGCATATCGCTAGTATGTTGGTAGATTAACCGATACCCACGTAGAGGGGCCCTGAGCAACTATTGATCAGAATATGGCTGGTTCATAGTGAGCTGATGGATTTCGTGATCGTTTGATGCCTATCACGCATAGAGTCGACTTTTCACACGGTATTCTGCTTGTTTGCACTTGCTTCCCTCTAAGGCTGGCATTCGTGTATGTTTGACACGTACAACCATCTGAAAGATTTTTGGAGGGTGTATAAGCCCGGTGCGCAACCGCCCTCTGTTTTGGTGGGTGTATATGCCCCGTCCGTAACCGCCCTCCGTTTTGGAGGGTGTATACGCGCAGCCGCATGGAAATCGTCGAATGTTTGTGGCGCTGGTGTAATTCACCTCTTAGCTGGGGGGGGGGGGGGGGGGGGTTAGGGCGCATTGGCTGCTGTAGGCCATGCGGCCACTGCTCAGTTAAAAGAATCAATTAATTTGATTAGTTGCTGCAGTCGAGCATCACTTTAATGCGTGCATCGATATCCAAACTCTGATATAACTGGTAGCAAATGTGAAATGATTGATACACGTTAAGTAACTCACGCGGGAGCCTTTAAGGTTCTTGAAATATGCAGATATAACATACATATTTCATCGGAAAAATGCTTTGTCATCATTTACAAACATCTACGGTGTTTTGCTAAGTTTGCTTGCATTTCTGCTAATTTGCCGCGTAAGATTGAAGAAAGGAGGTGACTGGGAAAAATCGCAGCGTTTCAGCGTTGTCATTTAGTGTGGACCTGGAGCGCTGCGCTTGTTGCGCGAGAATCGGAAAGCGGGCAAGAGCGGTGTGCGCTGTGGCGGGCGCGGAGTATCTCGGTGTGTGGTGCGCGATGGGCGGGTTTTGTGTTGGTTGCGGCTGGGGAGGCTGAGTTGGTTACGTCGCTGAGGCTTCTTGCAATCGATTTCGCGGATCTGAACATCTGCAGCCGTTGCTGTGTGCAGTGGCGTGGCTTTTTCGAGACGGGATCACAGCGAGCGACTTCAGGAGTGTTGGTACAGCGCAGCTGCGCGCTGTGCAGGATTTCGCCAAAGTGGTATCGGGAGTCCTGGTCATTTTGCATGTTGATCAACAGCTTTGCAAGTTCATTTTGATAGGGTTGCATCTGGCACATCACTTTTGCATTGTGCAGAAGGTGCTCAGCAAGTGGCCTGCAAAATGGCTGGAAATGTGGGGATGGAAAGCCTGATTGGCATAGTGAATCAGTTGCAGGATGCATTCACACAGATGGGTGTTAGCATGCAGCTGGACCTGCCCCAGATAGCTGTTGTTGGTGGTCAGAGTGCTGGGAAGTCCTCGGTATTGGAGAATTTTGTGGGGCAAGATTTCCTACCCCGTGGCTCTGGCATTGTCACAAGACGTCCATTGGTTCTGCAGCTGATCAACAATCCTACTGAATATGGAGAATTCTTGCACTGCAAAGGGCAACACTTCACAGATTTTGATGACATCAGAAGAGAGATCGAGGCAGAGACTGACCGTGTTACAGGTGCAAACAAAGGGATCAGCCCAATTCCAATCAACCTCAGGGTGTATTCGCCTCATGTTCTGAATTTGACCCTGGTGGATTTACCTGGCATGACAAGAGTGCCTGTGGGAGATCAGCCCAAAGACATTGAGGAGCAAATCCGAAACATGATCATGCAGTTCATCACAAAGCCCAACTGCCTGGTGCTTGCTGTCACACCTGCCAATCAAGACATTGCAATCAGTGATGCTCTGAAGCTGGCAAGGGAAGTTGATCCTGATGGAATGAGGACCATCGGTGTCATCACCAAGCTTGACCTGATGGATGATGGGACTGATGCTAAGGACATCTTGGAAAACAAAACTTTGCCTCTGCGTCGAGGTTTTGTCGGAGTGGTGAACCGTAGTCAGCGGGACATTGAGGGTCGCAAAGACATCAGAGCAGCACTTGCTGCAGAAAGGAAGTTCTTCCTAAGCCATCCAGCGTACCGATCGATGGCAGATCGCATGGGAACACCCCACTTGCAGCGGGTGTTGAACCAGCAGTTGTCCAACCACATCAGAGAAACCTTGCCTTCACTCAGAGACAAGTTGCAAAAGCAGCTTCTAAGCATGGAAAAGGAGGTGGAGGAGTATAGGCACTTCAGACCTGATGACCCAAGCATCAAGACCAAGGCTATGCTGCAGATGATCCAGCAGTTGCAGGCTGACTTCGACCGCTCCATTGAAGGCTCTGGGAAAGGTGACGGCCGCATCAACACCAACGAGCTGTCCGGCGGTGCCAAGATCAACCGGCTTTTCCACGAACGGTTCCCGTTTGAGATCGTTAAGATGGAGTTCGACGAGAAGGCACTGCGCAAGGAGATCGCATTCGCCATTCAGAACATCCACGGCATTCGCGTCGGTCTCTTCACGCCCGACATGGCCTTCGACGCTATCGTGAAGAAGCAGATCGAGCGACTGAAGGAGCCCAGCTTGAAGTGCGTGGACCTGGTGGTGCAGGAGCTCACCAACGTGGTGCGTGCGTGTACCGAAAAGCTGGCACGCTACCCCCGGCTGCGAGACGAGGCTGAACGCATCGTCTGCACGTTCATTCGCGAGCGCGAGGCTGAGGTCAAGAAGCAGATCATTCTGCTGATCAACTGCGAGCTGGCATACATGAACACAAACCACGAGGACTTCATCGGCTTCGCCAACGCGCAGTCGCAGACGGAGAACGCCAACAAGACGGGTCGCAAGCTGGGCAACCAGGTGATCCGCAAAGGCTGGCTGTCCATCGGCAACCTGGGCATCATGCGCGGCGGCTCGCGCGACTACTGGTTCGTGCTGACGTCAGAGAGCCTTAACTGGTTCAAGGACGACGAGGAGCGTGATAAGAAGTACATGCTGCCGCTGGACAACCTGAAGCTGCGCGATGTGGAGAGCGGCTTTATAGCGCGCCGCCCGGCATTCGCCCTCTTCTCGCCGGACGGCCGCAACGTCTACAGAGACCACAAGCAGCTGGAGCTCAGCAGCGAGACGTCGGAGGAGATGGATTCTTGGAAGGCGTCTTTTCTGCGCGCCGGCGTCTACCCAGAGAAGGTGTCCTCTGTCAACGGGAGTCGCGACGACGACGACGACCAGGCTGCGTCGCTGGACCCCATGTTGGAGCGCCAGGTGGAGACCATCCGTAACCTAGTCGATAGCTACATGAAGATCGTGACCAAGACGACGCGCGACCTGGTGCCCAAGACCATCATGTACATGATGATCGGTCAATGCAAGACATTCATCATGGGTGAGCTGCTGGCGCACCTGTACGCCAGCGGTGACCAGGCCAGCATGATGGAGGAGTCCGCCGAAGAGGCCTCCAAGCGCGAGGAAATGCTGCGCATGTACCACGCCTGCAAGGAGGCGCTGCGCATCATCAGTAGCGCGTCACTGGCGTGCTCGGCTGCGCCCGCCTCGGCAGCCGTTAGCATGGACTGGGCCAACTCCACAAGCGGTGGCGGCGCGGCTGGCCGGCGCGCGCCACCGCCGACCGCGGCGCGACCGCCGCTAGTGACCGGTCGCCCGGCGCCGGCCATCCCGTCGCGGCCGGGCGGCCGTCAGGGCCTGCCGCCGCCGCTGCAGCCGACCCGTCCGGCCGCCCGGCCGCCCGTGCCGGGCCGGCCGCGCTAGGAGGCCGTCTCTAGTCGTCCGCCCTGCCTGCCAGGCGACCCCCCCGCCGACAGGGTAACGTAGCGTCGATGTGCCAGGCCGTAGGTGGGGCAGTGAGGCTGGCCGAATTATAGGCGTCTGTTGTGTCTGTGGCCGGCGGTGTCGCGGTGATGAACGCCGTCAGCTTATTGTTGGAGATAAGTTAGCGGACCGCGCGTTTTTATTGTTTGTTGTGTGATGATCCATGAGCCGTTCTTGACTATCCGTTGCTAGCTCCTCTGAAAGTCGCGACGGACGCCCACTGATTGTCGAAGTTCGTTTGGATATTGTGTTGGAAATGTGGCTGGTTGTCTGTTCAGCACCATTCGCAATGTGAGTCGTTCGATTCTAGCGTGCTTCATAACTTACGCAGACTCCTGTGGGCTCTGCGTACGCCGCGTGTGAGATCCAACCACTCTCCGGCGTCTCGTGGATTCCATGCGATTTCGCTGTTGGCCATTTCGAGATGTTGACCACACCCACCTCCGACTCTGGTGCTCCGACCATGGGTCACCTGGGCCTTTGCGCGATCGTGAGAACCGTGCGGGACGTAGATGCCCGGATTGTCACGGCCAGGCCGTGCGTTGCATTGAAAAACGCTTGAATAACTCATGTGTTCTAGGGTGGAACCTTTTCTGCGTTGAAGTTGAAATGAGGAGCGTAGTATCGGGCACAAAGGCGTACTGGTTTGCACTGCTCTGTGTGCGGGCACTGCCACTGTAGGCTATCCCTTACGACGAATCTTGCGCCAGTCCAGCGCCGAAGTCTCGGTGTTTATGATGCGGGAGGGCATTACCGCTGGTTGGTTTCCGTATAGGTGATTCAGTGTATACAAATCGAGTTCCAGTCCTATTCCCGTTTTGCCTGCCTCTTGTCTATCTGCTGTGAAAATTGAAAGCACGCGACTCAGTTTTGCTGCATGTGTTTTCGCTTCGTCGCGTATTCAGTGTGTTAGGGAGGTGCGCAGCTGGAAGTCGATTTGTTGTATTCACTGCAAGCGTAGTTTAGAAACATGTATCGTGTGCACGCTCTGGCGGCTTCCGCTGCCTCACCACTGCAAACGGCGCAGAGCCAGTCGGGCTCGGGGCAGTGGTACGTGTGCTGGGCCATTCCTCTCAGTAGGTTTTGATACTATCAGAGGCTGCTTGTGGCAGCGCACAAATAATTTTGCCTACTTCAGTGCACGTTTAGCGCTCAAATGTGATGTTCATCAAATTTATCCAAAGTTTTTGAGGTGTGCTATGCTTACCTTATACGCTGTGCGATGTTTACAACTTGCGCATGTAATAAACGCAATCGTAATCATCGCTGTGTTGCCTTCACTAGCCCGCCGGTCGGCATGGGCGCTCGGGTCCAGGCCGGCCTGAGAGCCGTCGCCTGTGCCGGCCGCACCCGGTCAGCCCCGAGCTGGCTTGTCCGAGCCCCGGCTGGCCGACGGCGTCGGGCTCGGGCCAGCTGCCGGGTCCGATAGCGCCCCGCTGCGCACAGCCAGAATATCTTATCTGACCGCCGCGGCGACTCGGCGGGCCCCGGCCCAGCGGCCCAGCAGGGCAGGCCTGGGGCAAGGCGTGACGTTGAAGTGGCCCTCTCGGGCCCGCCTTGCGCCTGGAACTCGCGTGGTTGCCGTATCTACACGTGCCACATTTCTGTGGAGCTGTAGCCGTTATAGGGGTCATCACCGCAGTGAGTGTGTGGCGCTAGCCGTGCCCTCTGTGCCCCCGGATATCGGGCAGTCTGCCATATGTTCAGACGAATGCTGTTCGACACCCGCTGCTATCTGTAGTCGGACGTTCTGTGATCAACCACCGCACCGGACGTTGGCACACGCCGGCTTTGAGATCACGTTGAAAGTGTTGGTGTCGGTACATCGCATCGGGTGTATGCGGCTTTAGCTCTACCATCCGTAGATGCTTTGGTAACGGCCCGTCCTTTTCCAACAGAACGTGCGGGTAATGCTCCTGCTGAAAAAACAAATGTTTCAAAACAGGTGGGCCTGTTGATGGGCTATTTCTTTCCAAGTAAGTAAAATCTTCCTCCTGTCACAGCAACGACCAGTCGGGGAAACACTGGAGCACCAGCCGAAGCATGAATGAAGAATATAAGTAGCCCTGCGCCTTCAAACTAACGCGTAATCACGCACGGCCTTGGCTTGGGAGGCGCCAGGCGGGGCTAACGCCAACGCAAAACCAATGTAGCACAACGGAGCGCACACAAAAACAATGTGGTACCTCCGGCTCGAAACACGGGCAACTGCCGGGTGGTGGACGTGGACAGAGTGAGGTAACCGACGCCAATAACCAAGGTCCCATTCGCCTTTCATCTTGAGAAACACCCCGCATAATGAGAACGCGTTCTCACCACACCGTTCAAACCCTTTGTCATCCAGAGGCTGGGCGTGTGAGTGCGTCCGGAACCCTGGCGCTGCGTGCGGCCAGGCCCGGCGTCCGCCATCGTGCGCGCGGCGCTCCCGCTGAGCGGTGACTCAGTGGCGCGCCGGCGCGGGGTCAGGGCGCGCCTTTGTACAGCGGCCCGTGACGCGCGAGCTGCCTCCGGATGCTCCGCCAGGCGGCCGCGCCGCACGTGCCGGCCCGCTACGCGTGGTGACGGCAGGCGGACGTCAGCGGTCGCGTCTGTCGCGGCGGCGGGGTCGGTGCGCGCCGCGTCACCGACCTGTTCGTCATCGGCGCCTGCCGCGCTCATCAGCATAACAAGGGATTTCCCGACCTGCGCCACTGTGTTGAACCGATTTTGCGCCACCGGTGTTTGACCGATTTTGCGCTACTGTGTTCGGGCCGGTTTTGTGCTACCGTGGCCCTAAACATACGGCGTCCGCGAACAGCAGACAGCTCTGCACTTTTCGACATCGGTAACTGTGATGCAGTGGATGCAGGACTGCGCCAGGCGTCAACTCCGACCCCATCTGTTCATATCGTGATGTAATCTTATACGAGTTGAGGGCACACTTTGCAGGAGTGCCTGAGGTCAGCAGGGTCAGCTCAGCACCGCCCGGTGTGAGACTGCAGGCTCACCACCTCTCGAGGCGGAACGGTCAGCTCAGCACCGCTCGGGGTGAGACTGTAGTCTCACCATCGCTCGAGGCGGAACGGTCAGCTCAGCACCGCTCGGGGTGAGACTGTGGGCTCACCACCGCTCTAGGCGGAACGGTCAGCTCAGCACCGCTCGGGTGAGACTGTAGTCACCACCGCTTTAGGCGGAACGGTCAGCTCAGCACCGCTCGGGGTGAGACTGTGGGCTCACCGCCGCTTTAGGCGGGACGGTCAGCTCAGCACCGCTCGGGTGAGACTGTAGGCTCACCACCGCTTGAGGCGGGACGGCCAGCTCAGCACCGCTCGGGTGAGACTGTAGGCTCACCACCGCTTGAGGCGGGACGGCCACCTCAGCGCCGCTCGAGTCCGCATATATGAATAAAACGAGGCCCATGTTCTGCATTATGAGCTCAGGGTTTTCATGCTGACAGATATCGGCATTCAGCGACCAGGAGGTACTGGTTAACCGACGTTATTGAGCAAGCATTGTACCGGGAGGTACTGGGTAAACGACGTTACCGAGCAAACATTGGTTATGTGGCCAATACTCAACATCTGAAGCTGTGCTTATGATCACTGGCGATGGTTAGTCGTGATAACATGATCGCTTGTGATCATCGCTCATGATAATAAGAACAGCTTGAAACGTGGATTATTTGCAAAATAACCAATGAATCCTCAATAACGCAGCCTAACCAGTCTCTCCTGGTATACTGAAAGTCGAAAAATTATCAAGATAGGCAATCTGAACTCATATGCCGAAGAATCAGGGTTCAAAGCCTTTCTTGATCATATCATGTCTAGGTTCTGGCTAAAGTTGTCGAACTTGGGGCATCTGACATCTAAGCGTCATCAGTTGACATTTGCTATAGGGCAGTATGTATATGGCAAGACGCTGCTCGGCCCAGGACACAGTTTCTGTGAGTCGCCGAACTGCATGGCTTACGAACATTTACAAGCTGTCTCTGCTGATGACTTGATAAATGTTATTCGTTTGGCTTTGAGCTTATATGACTACCCCTTTGAACGCCGATTTTTTTTGCAAACCCGGGCCTTGACCTGGAGATTGAGTGTCATTGATAATGCACTGATTCAAAGCCGGATGACAGCCAACGGCCCTCTTGGAATTCGTGCGTGACCGCCGATCTCCCACCCCGCGCCACAACCGCACTCGGGATCAGGAGCGCCAGCCGTGGCCCGCCGACGCCCCCCCCCCCCTTCCCCCCCCCCCCGTCCTCGGCAATCGATTGAGTCAAGCGGGAGAGAACGTAGGTGGCCGAGCCCCCACCGGCCTCCATGACGTCACTGTCCCGTTTGACGCACGCAGCCGCTGCGCAGCCGTCGGCGGCGTCGGCTCCCGCGGTTTTGGTGGGGTGGCGGTGGCGTTGGCGGTGGGTTACCCAGTGGTGGCGCCGCGTGGGCGTGACCGGCGGCCAAGGTCACGGTCGTGCCGCCGCCTATCGATTGGCTCGTCCGTGCCGCGGGCCGTCGGCCGGCAGGTCAGGCAGTGCACGCGGCGGCCGGCGTGCAGCTGCACTCGCCCAGCTGTACTCGCACGGCATACACCACGACCACGTGTACCACCATGTTTTTTACACGGCCCCGGTGCCGACTGGTCCGCCAAGGACGACACGCAGCTGGGCGGGCGTGCGCGCACCACCGTAACGTGGCGAGCACCGGCGTCACTCCGGCTCGAATCGGACGGGTGGGCAGGTGTGGTCGGGTCCTCGCGTGGTCATTGCCAAATCAGCGGGACCACGCAGATTTTCGCGCGTGGGCCAGCGCCTGTGCGGCATACAATAGCCCTGATGTGACCCCGGCCCGGCAGTACCTCGGGAGACGTTTGTGACCGAAGCCCGATCCTTATTTCACATGACACGAGGCACGGAGACATCACACATCACAATGCGATGCCAATGTAATGAAGCTAAAAGAAGGGCTTTCGGTGTCAGACAAGTCATCGGAAAGGCAATGGAAAGCATAATTGTCAAGCGTTTTCTTAAATTCCATATCGGGGGATGTAAACATCACTTCGACTAGACGCAGGGAGTCAGCCTTTACGACCTTCTCCACCCGGGCCTGAAGCCCTTGCATTCACTCGGCACGTACCGCACGTCAGTGTCCGTCTAGCTCTTGAAGATGGTGGCCTTCAAAAGCTCAAATTCCGGTGCAGAGCAGAGCAGGCCTCGGCCTCATATTGGGAGAGAACAGTGGGCCATACGTCCTTCGGCCAGGCATCGTCGTCTTGTGCTGCAAGAACCTCTAGGTCTGCATTGCAGTATGAACCTAGTACCGTCCTGTTGGAACACGAAGTTATTGCACATCGCGCCACCCGCATTTTATCTAGGACGTTTGCTTCCCCAGGAGGTCGATATGCTTTTTTGAATGGATTGTCTTGTTTGTTGGCGTAAAAATATCAGCATACTTTTGTTCCCTCCGCGCTGGGGATGACAGCCAAAACTATGATTTTGATGCAAATGATTTGCCCCTTGTGTTTCACTTTATGGCAGGGTCAACATCTTCACCCTGTCATCAGAAATACAGCAGTCATTGTCTTTGCTCATTATTGGGTCAATGGAGAACAGGTTTTGATCCGGGAAGTCCGGACTTGCTTGCAGTTGTTGGTGCTTTTCATCCAGTTCATCAGCAACACGATCTGTTCTGCTCTATATTTATTATGGAACTGGGAAATGTTATTTATGATGATGGTGGGTTTTCTTTTCATGTTCAGAACCTCATCTTCCAGCTTCACCATCGGATCGTTGCTTACGTTGAACCATTTCGCGACCTCCCTCCTTAATGTCCCTGCATTGACTGCTGCGCACATTTCACAGTCTTGCCCGTCTTCACGGACTGTTCTTTTACACTTTCACGCCCCTGCCTCAGCACTCCCTGCACTGCACGCCCTGCACTCATCAGCTCTCCCAACGTTCTTTCTTTTTCGTTTTTAGCATGTCCCGTATCGTCTCGACCGTCTTCCTCGACACATGCAAAGCCTTGGTGATGATGAACGTACTCTCACTTCCGCGGAGACGGCCGGGATATAAGCGGCATTACAGTCAGGACCAGCTGGAGGAATGACAGCAGAAAACTACTATTTCTAGAAACGTAATGTTGTTCACGTTGCACTCGCCACGCACATTACCTAAGCACGTAAATTACTCGTACCACGTGCATTAGCTCACATTCATGAGCTAATCTCATAAAAAAATTAAGCCATAAGCATCAAATACGTTTGCCTAGGTACGTCCTAGCAAAGTGTCGGGTAGCGTGAATTTCTTAATAGTGTGAAGGGAGTGTTCCGCATTTGCGGAGCGTTTTGATCTGAAGTAGCCATTTTGGAGATCACGTGACACATTCGGTGCAGTGCAGTTTACCTCCTGCGCTTCTTAAGGCTTGGTCACGCGGTCGTCTGGACATTTTGTGAATTTCCTGCTGTTCTTTACTAGCTGCCCGGTTTTCGAGGTATTCGGCGGCGCCCCTGCTTGACCGGTGGTTAGGGTCACGTGATGGAGCGCTCGGCCTCGCTCCGCTGGGATGCCGACCACTTCCTTAAATCACCGGTAGACGGCTGGACGACGTCGTAGGCTGCTTCGAAGCCGATCGTTGTTCTACAGTGTGTTAAGTGCGCTTTACAGCAGCGGTTCATCTTTTGCGAAGAGTTATTTTACTTCCGTTATTCGGCCGCAAACACTGTCATTTAAGTTTGAGCTGTGCTTTCGGCATTTTTATTGTCGTACGAATGCAGTAAGATCATAGGTGCTTTTAATGTTGTTAAGCTGCCCTATCGCCGTGTTTGGTGTTTAAAATTATTTCCATTGCCATCCTATGGAAAGAAGCGGTGATCTAAATGTGTTAGTGCCTTGTTGAGCGTCACTGCTTGGTGTCCGCTTGGTGGCGTCACCGGTGCGCCACGAGGGGGCGCTGATATTTGTGACGTTTGCGCGGCGCCATGGGACGGATTTTTCGTCGCGTGCTTCATCATTCCTCATGCATTGTCTGGTCATATATGCACTGTTGTTGTGCTATTTTGCAGCGTGTTGTGGGTTTTGAAGATCCATGCTCCTAAACGGTCTTCCAATTCAGCTTGTTGCCTGCCATTGGGTACACTCTAAGTACGTATAATTAATTGACCGATCACTGCTAGCAGAGGCCGTTGGGGCGACGCTTCTACTGTTTTACCGCCCATTAATACGGTCTAAGCTCGACCACGGATGTTTTATGTATGGTCGCGCGCTCAGCCCGCACAAACGCCACTTGGACACTCTATGTACATCACGCCCGCGCTCCGCGTTGCCACTGGTGCTTTTAGGGCACCTCCTGCCGCCAGCTTTTTGGTGGAGGCCAGCGAGCCACCGCTGACGCTCAGGAGGTATATTCTAGGAATGCGCTACGCATGCCAATTGGCGCAATTTCCCAGCCACGCGACATATAAGTAAGGAAGTTTTTCCAAGCCGTAGGTCTTTTCAGAGCAGACGCCAGCAATACGCTGTTCCCTTCTTCGTGCAAATACACAATTTTCTCAAGAAAGCGGTATCGGTGTGTCTGGAGCTCCAATATTTCATCATTTTTTTTACTCCACCGCGGAGCTGGTTACGCCGAAAAATGATGTATGGCTGTATCCTACCATTAAACAGGGACATAATTCCCTGTCACTTTCGGACCAACGCTTTAGAGTTGATTGACTCATGTTTGGGATACCACGCCATTTTTACCCATAGTTCAAAAACCAAAAAGTTTGTTGGATCTGCCTTTGCATGCAGCACCGCGTCTGGGACGTTTCCCCTGTTTCCCCTACCAGCGCACGCCTCGGTGTACACTGCCCAGCTAGCAGCCATCTTCAAGGCGCTCTCCTTCATTGAGGTTGGTGACGAGACGCAGCATTGGATTTATTCTGACCCGCTTAGCAGTCTTTTGGGACTCAAAGGCTTTTATCCGCAATTTCCCCTCCAACAGGACATCTAAAGTTGCCTCACTGACTGAACGCGCTGGGAAAAGCATTGTGCTGCGCTGGAAGCTCGTTACCTATAATACCAACCACATTGGTATTGGTAATACCAACCGCGTTGGTATTACAGGCAGCGAGCTTGCGGACGCGTTGGCGAAACAGGCAGCACGCGTACCATGTGGACGATCTCTACCTCTGCCGTCTAGAAACTTTTGTTCAGAGATAACGGCTTATGTCAAAAGCAAATGGCAGCGATGCTGGGATGTCGAGCAAAATAGCAAGCTACAGCCAATCAAGCCACAGTTGGGCCTTTTGCCATCTAGCCCATGTGCGTTGAGACACGAAGAGGTCATTCTATGTCGCTTAGGAATCGGCCACGCATATGCAATGCTCAGCTATTTTCTGTGAAGTGGGGATTGACCCCGATGAATGGGGTTTATGAATGAATGCCCCAGATGCAGTGCGCCACTGACTGTTCGCCACATTCGCCACTCTTGTCTACTTTTCATGGAAGAGAACAAAAGCGAGTAGAAGTGAATCTTCTCCTAATGCACTTCTGCTGCTGTTTTGATAAAGGCATGATGCCCGAATATCAAACTACCTACATCTCCATTTTCCTGTTTTTTCTCCGAGGAATAAGGCTATCACCACTGTGTTATCTTTGTGTATAATGTTCCTCGCAAATGCACCGAACAACTTATGGACCCTTTAATTTTTGTGGGCAAGGGGCCTCGTGAGTGGAACACTGGGCGGCACATTATCATTCCCGGTCCAGGCTGAAGGGCTGCTCCGTCCCAGCGCGGGGCGCCTTCCAACCGCCATTCTGGCAGTGCGGGAATCCTGGTCGATCCGGAGGCCATCAGAAGAATACACCATTAAAACGTTGGTCCTTTCTCTGACGCCGGAGGCTTTCTGACCCGCGCAGTTAGACCCGGATCGACCCAGAAACCCTTATTGACGCAACAGGATCCCTAATCGCCGCAAGTGGTTTAATAACTGGCACACGTACTCCAGTTCGGCTTAAAGGGCCCTCGTCTATAATGGGGTGGAGGGCTTACCGTCCGGTATTGAGTCCCTGGGTGACACAGGGCCCCTTTTATGGTCTCAATGTGGACTTCCTTCACCAGCTCTCATGTCTCCATCAATTGTCAGCGGCCTTTGCCAACGCAAGAGGCCCTCAAGCATTCAGATTCCGGCCCTGTCTCTGTTCAACAAATGCTTCCAGGCTGACTCGGGATCCCTTGTTGACACAGGACACCCTATTAGGCACTGTGGGTCCCAGGTCGAGACAGGGACCCGCATTGTTTCATGGCTGCAACTAGTGGAAATCGCGGGTCCGGTTTTGTTCCTGCTTGGGAAATGGGTCCACAGGACTGAAATCGACATGGAGCCAACTGTTCGGTGTTGGCGATCTCTGACCGAAATAGAGAAACGCACTGTCCCAGGGGCAACAAATCGGTGCAAGAGGCTCTCTAACTGAAATTTGACATCACGGCCCTACGAGTCGGGATCCATAATGTAACCTACACTCAGTCGTTCGGGCGCTTCAGCTCTCCAATCGGACCCTTGGTCGCTCGTCTAGAGAGACCCTGCAGGGCTCTCTTCAGGCCCTCTTAAACATGAATCCTGGCCGACTCAGGACCACTTGCAAATAAGGACCCCTGTTAGGGACTGTGGGGCCCCTGACCTGGGCCCCGACACAGGAAACCCTCATTGTGTCAGAGGCCCCGACGAATCAAAAATCGCCGGACTCAACCTCGTACCTGTTTGGGAAGTGGCTTCCCAGTGCTCAGACCGACGGTGCGCTACTGTGCGCTACTGGTGGTGCCTGACCAATATTAATACCCTTGACAACTCAGGGGTCCCTTGTGTCCAATCGGCGCCATATATCTAATAGGCGCAAGAACGTTTCAAAACGTGGGGAGCCGAGCACAGGGGGTACGGGGGGAGGGAGGGATACAGATGGAGGTTGTTATCGCTCTTTATTTAAATGGCATGGCTGCCATGGTAGATATGTATCGAGAGCTGTTTCTTACTGGTGCGCAAGCTTGCCTATTCGACTCATCTATGTCATTCGGCAGATAAGGCTGTTCAGCTACCCAAGACCATTCGTTCACTTTAACATTGTTTTTCCTGCGGACGCGGAATTCCACGAGCGGGTAGGCATTTTGGGTCATTGAGCAGACATCTGTCCTCACAGGGTAGATGCCGAAATACGGCATGGACATAGCTTGGTGGGAATTTTGAAAGTGAATCGATGGCACACAGTGCCACGGATTTCTCATGCGCCGTCATTTCGCTGGCTGCTTTTCAAGAGGCAAGGCTTGTCGCAGCATTTTATGCGGAAACCAATCCGGAAGATTGAAACTGCTGAAAACAACGTGACAAAAAGCCATAAAACTGGAGATTATCCTTAAGCAACTAAGCCATAGAATCAAGGCCCTTCTGTTATATATTCCTTGTCTGGGCCCTGGTTCCGTCCGCCGTCGGCGGCCACTGCCTAGGCCCAGCTGTTTCCCATATGGCTGATTGCGAACTGATCATATGGCTGCTTTGTTGCATATTTCTGGATTCTTATTGGTGTGTAAAACATGTTGGACACCTGCAACAGTATCTTTTTCCGAATTATCTTCCCTTACACCACACCACACCCCCGGAGACAGGGGCGGATCTAGCCTGGAGTTGTTTTTTTTTGGGGGGGGGGGGGGGTGGCAACCGTTCGTCGCCAGCTGGCTCGTGTGGGATCCGAGGTCCAGTGCATGGTGCCTCCCGCGAGTACCTAGTAGGGACACCATTAAAACACCGAAATGCCTTTGAATCTTAAACAGAAGTTAAAACAAAACAGTTAAACAGTCAAAGTTCAAACAGACGGTAAATAGACGAAACTTTCATGAAGCTCTGATAATTTTGTTTTGGGGGGGCAAAACATACCCTCAGAATTTTTGTTTTGCCCCGGGCCCCCCCCCCCCCCTCCCGGGATCCGCCTATGCCCAGAAAAAGCCACTCCTCCCGGGAAGCTGCATACCTCACGTATGAATTGGCCCAACGGACATTTAATTGCCTATCATTCAACGTAGACGACTTCATCTGCTTTTATGTGTAGGCGGGGGCGTAGCAGAACCTCGCTAAGGGGGAGCACAGGGTTGACAAAAGCTTCTCTTATAGTGACCCCACGAAATATCCTCGGATATAGCTTACTTGTTAACAAGGGATACGGTTTTCTTCGTTTCATTGGCATTTTTATCTTGAAGCCAGAACAGAAACCGGGAGCTACCGTAAGATCAATTCTGTTTGTACGTTGAAGTAAATAAGGTGCAGAAATCAGGCGTTGAACCACCATATGAAATAAATCGCCGGTGCCCTTAATGTACCATAGCTCATTGGGCTTTTTATAAATCGACATAATTAAGAAGCTTTGCCAGAATGTTTTACATGTGCTCTACAGACATTAAGGATGTCGTGACGGTCAATGGTAGATCGCCATGTTTGATCGAAATTTAAAGATGAAAATTTGATTGTAGCTCGAGTGGTCAACAACGTGTATCAACATGGCCAAGCCACGTTTGTTTGGAAATATTTAACACTCAGCCAGAATCAATTAGCGATACAATTTATGTAACGCGATTTTTAAAACATGCGTGCTCCCAAGTTTTAGCAACAAAAACCTTGACACCAGGCATTGCAGTCTCCGTAGTCTGCAGAGCGCAGAGCGCATGTCTGCTAGACCGGCCGCCAATTTTTCGTCGTGGCCCACCGGTAGACGAAAAGGATGACGCCCCTGAAGTAATTGCCTTTAAACACTCGAATCGATGAGGAGCACGCATTGTGTGACATAATTTTGAGCACGCGCACTCGCAAGTCTTAGTAACAGAAACCTCAACACCAGGTGTAACAGTCCCCTTAGGCCGGGCAGCATCGGCCCAGCAGCTAATGCTGAGCCGCGGCCAACGGATGGACGAAAATGATGACGCTTCTGAAATAAGTACCTTTTAACGCTTCAGGATATCAAATCATACATTGAGAAGGCAGTCTGGGTGTATATTTCACGCGTGGGATTTTTTGACTGATGATATGAACGGATAGGCCCTTAAAGCACCGTGAAGTGGTGCTGGAATGTGGTCTGTGTGTCTGTGTCGTGAAGCTGTAAGAGTAAAGGTAGAATCTCCATTTTTCGTGTTTATGTAACTATTTGTCTGTCCAGAAGACAGATTAACACGGCGCCTGCCTTCTGGTGGCACTTGCGGTGGCCAACGCCGTTCTGACGATTTTTTTTTATTAATCCATTCTGAAAAAATGAACGTGCTCGGGCAAACATGGGATAGCCTTGCTCGTTCTTTTTAAATTCATTTCTACCGTTCGAAATATTCAACAATAATGAGAACCCCACTCTACTCAACAATAATGAGAACCCCACTCTAATCAACAATAATGAGAACCCCACTCTACTCAACAATAATGAGAACCCCACTCTACTCAACAATAATGAGAACCCCACTCTACTCAACAATAGTAAGACCCCTTATTCCCTTCCGTATAAGGGGCCCCTTGTGTAGAACACCAGAGGCACATTACCGGATTTCAGTCAAAGGCTGAAGGGGTCACTCCGTCCCACCGCGAAGTGAAGTGTCTTCTGGCTGTCATTCTGGCGACACGAGGCGGGATCTCTAGGTCGATCCGGAGGCCATTAGGAGAATATATCATGTCACATTGTTCCCCGCCCTGACACGGGAGCCTTCTGACCCGCGTAGTTGGCCTCGGATCAGCATAGGAGCCCTCATTGACGCAACCACATGCCTGATCGCAGCAGGTGGTCCAATACTTGTCACATAGACTACAGTTCCATGTTTTCTCCCGTGTTCTATATATTGAGGACTCCCTGAACGTAGATTGTAGATGAATGGAGTCCTAAATTTGTGTCAACATAACTAATCCATGTTCGTCTTAAAATGCTCAAGATTCAGTCAGAATTGATTACTGATGAAAATTTATGTAACATGGTTTTGAACTTGCGCGCTCGCAAGTCATACCAGCAACAGCCTCGACGCCCGGCGTTGCAGTCTCCATAGGCCGCGTGACGTCGGTTCTGCGGCTGTGACGTTAAACGATCGCCAGCAAGCAAACGAAAAAGATGACGGAGGCATCGTGAGGAAGATGGCTGGTGAACTAGGCAAATCAGCATGTATGTTTCTAATGTGGTGCATAAGTAAGCTAAACCCAACCTTTATCTGAAAAGTGGAGAGCCAGTTAACACTGCTGCCCTCCTGGCCCCCTTGTTCCTACACCCATGATCGGCGCAAAGGGTCCTGTGAGTGTCAGCTGAGGGTCCGTCCCCATGAACCGGGGCCTCCGAGTAAGATCTCCAGCCAGTCCTTCGTGCTCTGGGGTCCTCCAATCGGGCCGATTGGAGGACCTAAGGACCTTGGCCGTCGGTTCCACCCCTCAGAACCTAAGGGGAGGTGGGGCGAGTGCCCCACATGTTCCCCCTGCCAACGCCGCTTTTATGCAGTGATGTTACTCGATTCGTGCGCGCATTAAATGGTATCGATGCATACGTTCTATAAAGTACTCCATAACTTAGCAGGCTGCCATTTGAACTTTTACGAGCTGCCATATCGCTGGCCGCAAATTATTGGTATCTACCAAGGCCCTAGAATTAGGGTGCTTATTACCTTGGCAAGCAGGTACAGCACGGCAACAGCACGGCGTGTCGCTGGTTGTCGCCCGCAGCGCAGGTGAGGTCACCGCGTGTTTCTAACGAAATGAACCGCGGTGATAGTAAACGTGATCGCGGCGTTAGGTTCAGGTTGTCTTTCAGGTGGGGTGTTGAATGAGAAAGGCGCCGCCGAGGGTTATGGTTGGTGGTGGGATGCAAATATCCAAATAGATGCACAGATTATGTGCTGTAGCCTTATGTAATTCCGATTTAGATGATAGCAATTGTAGCATCCTTTCCTCAGTTGAAATAGTGCAATATTTGGGTGCTGATGTTCACTCCTTACAAACTGAGTCAATAAACCGCGAGAAGCATAATCAATATCGCTGTTTTCCCAATGACATCAATTGCTGATTGACTGTTACAGAATGATTATATAATATGATTTAGTTTCTTGTGCTTTCTCATGCTATGTTGACTTCATATGTTATTAGTAACTTACTCTAGTTTTCCTTTGCCTCAGTACAAACCTTCAGTTGTACTCTTCCAATGATGCAGTGCTTTTGGATCTGTTAGCTCCTGTTGCTTTGGATGTTATGTCTTTAAGTTTGCTTCATGTCATATTTAGACAAATTGTAGGCTGAAGGGAGGGTGGCTTGACCCCTAGCCTTTCCTTGGCCGTTGTTCTGAAATGAAGGGATGATTGTGCATTATGGTACATCCAGTTAATTTTTGCAAGCCTACTTCTGTTCATTCCTTTCTTTCCTGCATTTTATGGCTTGTTTGATCAATCTTGCACTTATAATTTGTATGCTTTTTACATTATTCACCTGCTATGATGTGTACATCTCAGTGATATTGGAGAGGCCTCACATTCAATGTGCAGCTTCTTGCTATTTAGCTTAAACTGATATTGGCAAATTGCATGGCAAGGTAATAAATATGGTTGGTATTGTTTGTTGTCATAATCATGTAGCATTAAACAATGAGTATGATAATGTGACAATGAAATGCATCCCAAGTCAGTCTCTTGTAATGTGGGTGGTAAAAAAAAAACAGTTACAGCCAATGCTTCCATAATAACCTTCTTGAGCCACTTGGGCTGCTCCAGTGCATTGTTGGCTAAAGTAGTGAGATTGTAGTCTCCTGGCCATGAAAGCCATTGATCATTTTATCATTGATGTGCATCTTGCCCTCTGCAGAAGTTTTAACTTTGAGGTGGCATAACACATGCAGAAGGATTGGCAGGGGATTCAGACCTACCTGACCTAAAGTACAGCAAAGACTCTGCATTTGCCCTCCATCTCCGTGAGCCACAGAACACATGTCACACTGATGTTGCGCATTTACCCTCCATAACAGTGAGCCACGGAACACACTGTCACAGTGATGTTGCCATTGTTGATCAATTGAGCATTGGCCAGCACTGCCTCCTTATGGCTGTGAGGCAGGTGGTGAGTGTCCACTTCTATTTAGACTTACTTCTGTACTTCTGCTTCCTACCTGAGGGATCCTGCACAGCCTGGGGTGCTGAGCATTGGCCTGCATTTCCACCCCTCCCCTGCCTTGGCATTTCGTGATGGAGTTGCACCCACTTGACATTGGCATGCTGCTCTGGGTGCCAATCCTTCTCCGGCTGTGTAGTCCTCTGCAGCTGTCTCCACTCTACTTCTCACAGCTGTGTGGCTTGGTGGGCCCCAGTGTCCACTCAGTGTTGGCTCAGCCACAGCATTGAGTTCTGCAGCATTGAGTTCCTCTGTCCCTTCCTGATACGCCACTTCAGTAGTTCCAACTGTCTCATGTTCATGTCAGCCATCATGTTTAGATGGCCTTTTCTTTGCCTCCACCATGTGCTCTTCGATTGTACCATGAACACACTGCCAGTGCTGAGGGGTGACTGTGACCCGCTGCATAATGCAAAACAAAACTAAAATCACACTGGCTCTCCATGACCAATGATAGGGTTTTACAACATTATTTGGTGTGATGATTGGAATATCTAATTTCAGGAAGCTTTTTGCAATGCTGACTTTGATTATTAGCTTGTCTTCAAATACTTCTTGGCATTTACTGAAAACCTTGATTCACTTAAGCTCTGGAAGTCCACTTATGCACATGCTAGTGGCACACAAAGATAGCCCCAATTCTATATTTTGCATTTTACAGGTATCTTAGGCATCCAAACTGTGCAAAGGCTAAGCCCTAGTTTTGATATGTTCATTGTGCTACAATTGTGTACACAACTCAATCTCAGTAAGCACAAATTTCAGGACCACGCATCATGCACAATTTCTCATTACATGTATGTGTGAGGTTGGGTTGCACACAGTTAGAGACCCAGCTGTGCACAAAGCATGCCCTGATGGGTATGAAATTCTCTCAGAGAAGCTTTTTTGTAGTGAACCATAAAATAAAGCTAGTCATTTTACCCTCTCACCAGGATGGATCCTTTTAGTATGCTTGTGTGGTCTGCCTCTGCTGTGAAAAGCATGTGTCCTCAAATCTAACTTGGACTGCCAGGTTCTGTTGACAAACCCTCAATGTCTACCAAGTCTAGCAACCAGGGACAGCACTACCCAGCCAAGGGCTCTGAGCCTGCTGCAACCAGTGCTACCATGGGTAACCACCATTACGAAGAGCTCTCCTTCTACCATGGGGCTGCCAAGCTGGCCCTGAATGCAGCTCTCAGTCCATTGGACAATGCCAAAGTTCTCATGCAGGTGGGTGGAATGTAGTAGCCATAGTGTATTCTTATTTTGTGTATTGATCTATTTGTAGAAAATGTATTCATTGTGTATTCATCATATGAATTCAAACTGGTAGTTCCTTTTAAGTCGCTGAATTGCATAGGGACATGGGAGGTTGTCTGCAATGTATTTGTGCACCTTGTGGCTCTTCTTGTACCACTCGTCTTGTACCACTCTTCGTCGGGCTGATCGTTGCACGGTGGCATTTCAGATCGGTTTTGAGCCGTTGCCACCGAGACCGACGAAGACGTTGTTTGGTCGCCCAGCGCTGGGCTTACCCAACGTCTTCACCTACAGTGAGCATTCCTTTACAGTGCACCAGTCTTCTGTACAGTTTGTCAGGAAGGACCCAAATCATGACTTTCAAGGCATGTGATATGCTTAACAGCTTGACGTAAATATGCCCTCGTTTGATGTGTGCTGCTGTGTGACAAAATTTTAGCTCCTAGAAAATAATACTTCCTATGAACCTCTTGTCTGCTTCATGAGGTGTAGCGAGACCCTTTCATCCGACGCGAGCTGGGAGCGACGTGTCGGCTCTCTGTCGCCAGTGTCGTACATGAGGAAGCGCGACGGCTTTTGGGGCCTGTACCGGGGCTGCACGGCGCGCATGGCCTGCCAGGTCGTGTCCGGCGTGACCTTCCACCAGGTCACCAGCCGGATCACATTCCAGGTGAGTGCCGCGGGCGCGGTGGGCGGGGCGTTGCCGGATGCCGGTGAGGCTGTGACTCACCCCACGTGTTTGCGGGACTGAGTCTCATGCTGACAGCGCACTTGTGCGGACGGATAAGGGATGAGTTGGGGTCAGAGCAGGATGAGTCTTGGCCATGTGTGCATTATGATTCATAGGCTGGTTGGCGGCGACGTTTTGTGATTATCATTCAGTTTAAAGAGTTCCGGCAACCGGAACGGACTGCCGTGTTTTGCTGTTGCATCACTCGATCCGTGCTTTTCATCTGGTGAAACTGTTCGGCGTTTATTTCAGGAGTGTGAATTAGACTGACTCTCGACAGCTCTATGCAGATATGCCTAGACCAAAGCCCGAATGGGCACAGTTGTATACGTGGCTTCACCACGGTCGGGTAAATGGGTATGGGTAAATGGAAGATGGATTCGGAAATTACATCCAGAGAACAAAGGTGTTGTTATTTCTCGAGTCACGCAACTAAAGCTGTTGTCATTGGCACCGCCATCCGCGCTGAAAACCGGAACCAGTCATGAAAACCAGAGTGTTAGCAACTGTAACAGCATCGGCGGGTTCCCCATCTAGATGCGCATAGTGGTGAGTAGAGTGCGCTGGTCAGCGTAGGACTTACCAGCTGACCTTGCTTTTCACGGCTGGCTTAGTCAAATCCGCGTTCCCCGGTGTAAACCTTTTGCCAGCGGTGTAGCCACAGGTGCGATGCAGACCACTCATGGCAGCCGCGCTGACAGAATAGGTGGCTCTTTATGATAACGGGTTGTACGTACAGTCAAGGCGGTACAGCAGAGAGCGAGAGCGAGGGAGCGAGAGCGAGAACGAGAGCGAGAGTAGAAGAGCGAGAGCGAGGGAGGGAGGGCAAGAGAGAGTAAGAGAGAGAGAGGGAGAGAGAGTGAGAGAGAGTAAGAGAGAGAGAGGGAGAGGATAGTAAGGAGAGAGAGGGAGAGGGAGGAGTAAGAGAGAGAGGAGAGAGAGTGAGAGAGAGTAAGAGAGAGAGAGGGAAGAGAGAGAGAGAGAGGGAGAGAGAGTAAGAG